>NC_092144.1:44733251-45047894 GCF_043159975.1 Macaca nemestrina | reverse complement strand
AGACTCCATCTCAAAAAAAAAAAAAAGAAAAAAGAAAGATGAAGAAACTGAGTCCCTGAGGAGTAACCAAAGCTGGAATTCAGACCCAGATCTGTCTGACCCAAGAGATCACCCCCAAACCACATTACCTTCAGGAAGTACTTATCTGGTAGGTCCTGGGTTGGATTGGTTGAGAAGTCCTCTCACTCAACAAGCCTCATTTATAGTTAGTTCATCTTGTCCCAACTTTGACCCTAAAGGTGGTTGGGAATATACTTTACAGCCTCAGAACCTTTGGAGTTTCTCACCGATTCTCACTGAGAAGCCCTAGTGATAATTGCTAACAATTTTTTATTATTTATATTTTTCCCTTTTTTTTTTTTTTTGAGACAGAGTCTTACTCTGTTGCCCAGGCTAGAGTGCAATGGCACGATCTCGGTTCACTGCAACTCCTGCCTCCCAGGTTCAAGCGATTCTCCTGTCTCAGTCTCCTGAGTAGCTGGGACTACAGGCATGCGCCACCACACCTGGTTATTTTCTTTCTATTTTAATAAACTGGTCTACAGTATGGGTTTCCTGTGTTTTGTTTTGCTTTTTTCTGGAGATAGGGTCTTGCTGTGTTGCCCAGGCTGGAGTGCAGTGGCTATTCACAGGTGCAATCATAACACACTGTGGCCTCAAACTCCTAGCCTCAGTGATCCTCCTGCCACTTCCTGGGTTCACGCCATTCTCCCACCTCAGCCTCCAGAGTAGCTGGAACTACAGGCCTCCGCCACCATACCTGGCTAATTTTGTTTTTGTATTTTTAGTAGACACAGGGTTTCAACGTGTTAGGATGGTCTTGATCTCCTGACCTCATGATTCGCCTGCCTCGGCCTCCCAAAGTGCTGGGATTACAGGCATGAGCCACCACGCCCGGCCTTCTTTTCTTTTCTTTTGAGACTACAGGCTGGAGTGCAGTGGCGCGATCTTGGCTCACTGCAACCTCTGCCTCCTGGGTTCAAGCAATTCTCCTGCCTCAGCCTCCCGAGTAGCTGGAATTACAGGCGCCCGCCACCACACTTGGCTTTTTTTTTTTTTTTTTTGGTATTTTTAGTAGAGACGGGGTTTCACCATGTTGGCCAGGATAGTCTTGATCTCTTGACCTCGTGATCCACCTGCCTCGGCCTCCCAAAGTGTTGGGATTACAGGCGTGAGCCACCGCGCCCGGCCGAACAGTGGTATTTCTTCTGTTCCCGAATGCCCTGCAACCAAGTTGTTTCCTTGCAATCAGTATCATCTGCCCTGGCATAGACCCTGAAAAGTAAGGGGCCTTGGGAGAGCCTGGGGGCAGTGTGTTCCCAGAAGCAGTAGCAAGCGCAAAAGCCCCAAGGCAGGAGTGAGCTTAGTGTATCTGAGGTACAGCAGGAAGTCCAACTGGAGCCAGACAGCTGACTAAGACTCAGGAGCTCAGCTCAACGGCACAAGTGTTCATAACAGATGTGAAAATAACCCTGTACCTTTCAGAGAATAAAGGACTTTCCCCAAGCTTTGATCTCTGGAAAAACCCCAGACCATGATTACATTTGAGGCTCAGTGTCCACAGCTGCACAGGGATGAAGCTTAGAATTCAGGTCTTCTAGCTCTCCAGGGCCCATGCATCAAGGTCAAGAAACTTACATTCACTCAAATATTTATTAAACTCCTGGCCAGGCGCGGTGGCTCACACCTGTAATCCCAGGACTTTGGGAGGCCAAGGTTGGCTAATCACTTGAGGTCAGGAGTTGCAGACAAGACTGGCCAGCGTGGCAAAACCCCGTCTCTACTAAAAATACAAAAATTAGCCGGGCATGGTGGCAGGCTCCTGTAATCCCAGCTACTCAGGAGGCTGAGGCACAAGAATCGCTTGAACCCGGAGGGCAGAGGTTGTAGTGAGCTGAAAATTGGGCCACTGCACTCCAGCCTGGGTGACAAGAGGGAAACTCCATCTCAAAAAAACAAATCAAAACAAAATTCTGATGGTGCATGCCATTGGTGCTGAGCCCTGGGGAAGACCCAGCCCCTGCCTTCAAACATTTCACCTTCTAAAGAGGAATTAGACCTCAAAACATATTCTTCGAGAGCCAAGTGGAAAGTGTAGGAACTGAAGCTGAGAAGAGGCACTTAAGCTAAGGGCAGAAGGAGTGGAGAAGGGTGAGGGACAGCTTCCCACAGGAGGCAATGATGTTTGCACATCTTTTTGGGGGTACTTACTATGTGCTAGGCATGGTGCTTGGTAGAAAGGACACAGTGGGAAGCAAAGAAGAGACTGAATGTAATGGTCTGCTAGGGCTGTGTAACAAAATATCACAGACTGGGTGGCTCAAACAACAGACATGTATTTCTCACAGTTCTGGAGACTAGAAGTCCAAGGTCAAGGTGCCAGCAGGGTTGGTTTGTCCTGAGGCATTTCTCCTTGGTTTGTAGAAGGCCACCTTTTCACTGTGACCTCATATGGCCTTCCCTCCGTGTGTGTGTGTGCACTCCTGGTGTCTCTCTTTCTATAAGGACATCAGTCCTATTGGATCAGGGTCCCACCCTTATGACCTCACTGAACCTAAGTTCCCTTCTTTATTTTCTTTTCCTTTATTTTATTTTATTTTTGAGACAGAGCCTTGCTTTGTCACCCAGGCTGCAGTGCAGTGGCGGGATCTCAGCTCACTGCAACCTCCATCTCCTGGGTTCAAATGATGCTGTTTTGGCCTTCCAAGTAGCTGGATTTATAGGCGCCTGCTACCACTCCTATCTAAGTTTTGTATTTTTAGTAGAGGCGGGGTTTCACCATGTTGGCCAGGCTGGTCTTGAACTCCTGACCTCAAGTGATTTGCCCGCTTTGGCCTCCCAAAGTGCTGGGATTACAGGTGTGAGCCACTGTGCCTGGCCAGTTTACTTTCTTAAAATAAAGTATCTGTCTTGGGCTGGGCACCTCACACCTAGAATCCCAGCACTTTGGGAGGCTGAAGTGGGAGAATCACTTGAGGCTAGGAGCTTGAGACCAGCCTGTCCATCATGGTGAAACCCCGTATCTACAAAAAATGGAAAAATTAGCCAGGTGTGGTGGTGCAAGCCTGTAATCCCAGCTACTTGGGAAGCTGAGGCAGAGAATCACTTAAAACCGGGAGGTGGAGGTTGTAGTAAGCTGAGATTGCACCACTGCACTCCAGACTGGGCAACAGAGCAAGACTCTGTCCAAAAAAAAAAAAAAAAGGAAAAGAAAAGATCGGGCATGGTGGCTCACGCCTGTAATCCCAGCACTTTGGCACTTTGGGAGGCCAAGGCAGGCAGATCACGAGGTCAGGAGATCGAGACCATCCTGGCTAACACGTGAAACCCTGTCCCTACTAAAAATACAAAAAATTAGCCGGGCGTGGTGGCGGGCGCCTGTAGTCCCAGCTACTCGGGAGGCTGAGGAAGGAGAATGGCGTGAACCCGGGAGGCGGAGCTGGCAGTGAGCCGAGATCGAGTCACTACACTCCACCCTGGGCGACAGAGCGAGACTCCGTCTCAAAAAAAAAAAAAAAAGCTAACTGATGTACCCTGAACCAAAGTTGTTTTTAGACAACAAATATCGCTTGTCTTGACTCTGGGTACAGACATATGTATCTATCTTTTTTTTTTTTTTTTTTTTTTTTTTTGAGACAGGGCCTTGTTCTGTTGCCCAGGCTCCTGGCCTCAAACAGTCCTCACATCTCAGCCTCCCAAAGTGTCCTCAATTTTCTGAATGGATTTTTATGAGACGAACTTTAATACCAGGGATCCTATTTTGGTCATTTTGTCCAGCAGGGCTGGGAGCAGCTCTTCAAAAAGACCATTTTCTTGTCCCTTTACTTTGCCCATTTTGCATGATTCTGTTTCCGTTTGCAGAGGATCTGAGAAGGCAGCTGATTCTGTGAGAAACAATGATTCCACTTCATGTTTTAAATAGATCTCTTGGGTTAAGTGGCAAGTCCCTAGCTAGGCTCAAGAAGACACTGGAGAGCTATGGTCCTGCCACTGCACTCCAGCCTAGGCGACAAGGTGCAATCCCGTCTCTCTCTCTCTCTCTCTGTCTCTCTCTCTCTCTGTCTCTCTCTCTCTCTCTGTCTCTCTCTCTCTCTCTGAGACAGAGTCTCCCTCTGTTGCCCAAGCTGGAGTCCAGTGGTGCTACCATAGCTCACTGCAGTGTCGAACTCCTGGACTCAAGTGATCCTCCTGTCTTGGTCTCCCAAAGTGAGGAATTGCAGGTGGGAATACAGGTGTGAGTCACTGCGCCTGACTGACACCCCATCTCTTAAAGGAGAAGGGGGAGGAGAAGGGGGAGGAAGAAGGAGGAGGAGGAAAGAGGAGGAGGTAAGAGGAGGAGGAGGAGAAAAAAGGAGGAGGGAAGAGGAGGAGGGAGAAGGAAGGAGAAGGAAGAAGGAGGAGAGAGGAAGAGGGATGAAAGAAAAGAGGAGGGAGGAAGAGGAGGGAGGAGGAGGAGGGAGGAAGAGGAGGGAGGAGGGAGGAAGAGGAGGAGGGAGGAGGAGGGAGGAAGAGGAGGGAGGAGGGAGGAAGAGGAGGAGGGAGGAGGAGGGAGGAAGAGGAGGGAGGAGGAGGGAGGAAGAGGAGGGAGGAGGAGGGAGGAAGAGGAGGGAGGAGGGAGGAAGAGGAGGGAGGAGGAGGGAGGAAGTGGAGGGAGGAGGAGGGAGGAAGAGGAGGGAGGAGGGAGGAAGAGGAGGAGGGAGGAGGGAGGAGGAGGAGGGAGAAGGAGAAGGCGGCCCTGGAGGTCACTCCCTGTAATGTGGAGCATAGCAGCCACCTGCTGGTCACAAGGCAGTAGGAAGGAGAACACAAAGCTCTGGAGTGAGGCAGAGGGACCCTGGCTCCTCAGTGGCTCTCCAGCGCCCTCTATTGACAAAGCCTAACCTGGCACCAGGTGACAAATGGAACTGAGAGGTAATAAATTGATTACCTACAGGTGAGTGATGGGGCCCCTGCTATTAGTAAAAACAACAGTAATAATAACGACTACCATGGAATTCTCAGTGCTGTCTGTGTCATTTATCCCAGAATCACAGGGGAAAGTTCATGGGGAGGGGGGATTGTGGTCCATTTGACCCCAGGGTCAGCTCACCTTTCCCTAGGCACAGGGTCAGGGTCTGGGTCTGAGCCTGCTCTGGGCAAGCACCGTCTCCCTGCTCCCAGGCCAGACCCTATAGATGGAGCTGACTCCACCCGCGCTCCAGGGGCAGGCGTGTGCCCTGGAATAAGTGCTTTCCTCGGCCCCACACGTGGTGATGGCACAGCACAGCGTCAAACCCAGACAATGAAAAACATTCCAGAGGTGGCACCAGTCCCTCACTGTATTTTGTTTTGTTTTGTTTTTGTTTTTTGAAATGGAGTCTTGCTCTGCCACCCAGCCTGGAGTGCAGTGGCACGATCTTGGCTCACTACAACCTCCACCTCCCAGGTTCAAGGGATTCTTCTGCCTCAGCCTCCCGAGTAGCTGGGATTACAGGCACATGCCACCACACCTAACTAATTTTTGTACTTTTAGTGGAGACAGGGTTTCGCCATGTTAGCCAGGCTGATCTCCAACTCCTGACCTCAGGTGATCTGCCCGCCTTGGCCTCCCAAAGTGCTGGGATTACAAATGTGAACCACCATGCCCAGCCACCTTTTTTTTTTTTTTTTTTTTTTTTGAGATTGTCACCTGGGCTGACAGAGTCAGTGGTGTGATCTTGGCTTACTTCAGCCCCAACCTCCCATGTTCAAGTGATCCTCCTGCCTCAGCCTCCCGAGTAGCTGTGATGCAGGCGCTTGCCACCATGGCCAGCAAATTTTTTAATTTTTTTTACTGTTTTGTAGAGACGGGGGTCTCACTATGTAGCCTAGGCTGGTCTCGAACTCCTCAAGCGTTCCTCCTGCCTTGGCCTCCTAAAGTGCTGGGATTACGGGCTTGAGCCACTGCGCCCCGCCCTGGCTAGGTTTTTGTTTTGCTTTTCATTCTTTTATTTTTCTCCTTAGCACTTATCAGCCTCTGACATGTGTTTTTCTTATTGGTTTTATCTATTTTCCCCTCTAGAAGGTAAGCTTTATTTATCTATTTATTTGTTAAGCTCTTTTCAATCTGGGAAGAGTTCCTGTAAGCTTTATTACCTGATTCCCAGGAAGCTTGTAGCCATTTTTCTAACACCAGCCAAGGACGAGGTGACCAGAGAGGAGGAAGCAGCGGGCGCGGGACGCCTGAGGAAACGGCTGGGGTGTGCGTTTTTAGATTTTAGTTAAAAAATAAAACCCAACTTGCCCTCATGGAAGGAGCGTAAGCAAAAGTGGATGTAGTCAGAGGCATGGGCCCCGCTTGATTGCTATTAACACAGTTTCTTGTTTCTATTCTGTGACCTCAGATGGTGAGAGAGAGAGAGCTTGGCTCAGTGGAGCAGGAGAGAGAGAGATACCTGGAGAGGTGGCAAGGCGCCCAGCCACACCCGCCCCTCAGTGTGAGGTGAGGAGGGCGCTGGAGAGCCGTGGAGGGTTAGAGGCCGAGGAGGGATGCAGTCACCTGGAGGTGTGGGGGGAGCAGCCCTCGAATGGCTGCCTGTCCCTCAAGGGATCAGGGCCCTGACCTGGCCCTGACCTCTTTGCTCCCCTCTTACCCACAGGAGCCAGCCTCTCAGTTTGGGGGCTGGGGCAGACAAACCTGTCTTGCAGGCTGAGGCCCGCCTGGGTGAGGCCACGCTGCTGCCGGTCTGACTGAGACACACTCTGCAGTATGCAGTCGGATGGAGCCCGAAAGCCAAGTGGCAGATGTGGGTCAGAGATGGCGGCATGCTTACCCAACTGCCCAGAGGTCAGAGGTCAGGTCAAACCCCGGCCCCGCCGTATCTGGTAAGTCCTGGCCTATTATTATTATTATTGAGACAGGGTCTTGCTGTTGCCCAGGCTGGAATGCAGTGGCACCATCACAACTCACTACAGCCCCTACCTCCTGGGTTCAAGCGATCTTTCCACCTCAGCCTCCCGAGTAGTGGGGACTACAAGTGCACACCACCATGCCCAGCTAATTTTTAAATTTTTTGGAGAGGCAAGGTCTCGCTATGTTGGCCAGGCTGGTCTGGAACTCCTGGCCTCAAGCAATCCTCCTGCCTCAGCCTCCCAAAATGCTGGGATTACAGGCATGAGCCACTGCGCCCAGCCCTGACCTGTCTTAACTGCTCAGATAAAGTTTGAAAATGTTTTGAGGAATAATTCTCTTCTCAATGTATATTTTATGTCCAGCAGTGACATTTTAACTAAGATACGTTTCTTGATTTTTGTTAGAGGACAAATGCAATAATCATCATAAAATATTTGGAAAATACCAAAATGCCCAAGAAATGAAACAAAAATCCCCTGCAAATGTGTCCTCTTCCTCAATAACCTTTGGAAGACCTTTAAAAAATGCAAACATGCACATATTTACATTTTTATCAGAGAAGGAATCATACTTGGCATGCTATATTGTAACCTGTTTTTCTCATGTCGCAATTTCCCAAGTATTTTTTTCATGCCATTAAATATTCTTTTGCAGTGTGATTTTTTTTTTTTTTTTTTTTTTTTTTTTTTTTTGAGACAGAGTCTCGCTCTCTCGGCTAGGCTGGCGTGCAGTGGCATGATCTCAGCTCACTGCAACCTCCGTCTCCCAGGCTCAAGCAATTCTCCTGCCTCAGCCTCCTGAGTAGCTGGGTCTACAGGTGTGCACCACCATGCCCGGGTATTTTTTCTATTTTTAATAGAGATGGGGTTTCGCCATTTTGGCCAGGCTAGTCTCAAGCTCCTGGCATCAAGCCATCTGCCCACCTCCGCAAGTGCTGGGATTACAGGTGTGAGCCACCGTGCCCAGCCATAATTCAGTTCTTAATGGTTTGCTGTCATGGACCCTCTACAGAACTTGCTGGAAGCTATATCCCTAGGAGAAGGATTTTTATCACCTATAAGTCTCAACAGCCCTGTACCTGGATTTTCCTTTGATAAACAACTCCCCTTCCAACACCACCACCGCATGCATCCTTAGCATGATTACCATGCCAGGTGCTCTCCCTTTCCCAACCTAACGGTGGGCCTAGAACCTAAGCCAAGACAATAAGATTCAACTCTGGACCTTGGCTACAGCCCTTGGGAGAGAGGCTCTTTCTCTCTGTTGCATTGCTTAGGTATAAAGACGTTAAGTATGGCGTTGCCAGAGAAATCCTGTCAGGAAATGAAGCAGGTTTCCTGGAAACTTAGATTGAACACCTGGATCCAGACATGCCTGAAGCCAGCCCCGTTGACTCAGTTATGTGAGCTGATAAATTCCATTTTACACTTCAGTCAGTGACAGTTGGGTTTCTGCCACTTCCATCAGAATAGTAGAATAGTTCTTTTTTTTTTTTTTTTTTTTTTTGGAGACAGGGCCTTGCTTTATCACCCAGGCTGGAGTGCAATAGTGTGATCTCGGCTCACTGCAACCTCCGCCTCCTGGGTTCAAGTGATTCTTCTGCCTCAGCCTCCGGAGTGGCTGGGATTACAGATGTGCACCACCACGCCTGGCTGATTTTTGTATTTTTGTAGAGATGGGGTCTCACCATTTTGGCCAGGCTGATCTCGAACTTCTGACCTCAGGTGATCTGCCTGCCTCGGCCTCCCAAAGTGCTGGGAATACAGGCGTGAGCCACTATGCCTGGCCTAGAACAGTTCTTGTTCACTCTCCCTTGACCCAGAAAAAGAACAAACTCATTCATTCATTATTAATTAATTAATTTATTTATTTATTGACTATCTAGTATGTGCTCAGCCCCATGCTGGGTGATGATGGGGACAGTAAAGTGACCGTGACAGAACTCTCATGGCAATCAAGGCTTCCAGAGCTCAAACGGCAATCACAAACTGTTCGGCAAGAATGGCGACGCCTGCCATGAAGGAGGAGCTCAGAGAGCTACAGGAGAGGTGTCTGTGAATGTGAGATGGGATCATGGAGAGGTCCCTTGAAAGTTGGGCAAGAACCAGCCAAGTGGAGTGAGGTCAAGGCTAAAGATACGTGCACACAAGCCCTGGGGTTTCAGGGCACACCCGAGGCACAGGAACCTGGAAAAAGATATTGGAAGTGGAAGGAGGTAAGGGCTAGGGAGGTTGGGAGGGCAGACATGAGGCAACCATCCAGGCCCCAGCGGAGGAAGCAGGAGGAGGATGTAGAGGAGGCCGGGGTGTGTATGTTGCCTTCCCGTCTTGTCCCTCAGAGCGTGGTGTAGAAATACATGGCGATCAGCATGACTGGGAGCTGGCGAGGAGGCAGAGAGATGAGGGCACTCCACACCCCCCACCCCCAGCCCACCCAGCCTGTGGGCTCCCCGCCTCTCACCGTCCACATCAGGATGGCAAACCCAAACCACGAGATGCCCCACGTGTAGCTGTCGATGGCATGGCCGATGTGCTCAAAGCAGCCCTGGGCAGGGGGATGGGGGAGGTTTGAGAAGACGCCCATGAGGGTGGCTGCTGAAGGTGAGAGTCACTGTGCGCCCTTGGGAAAGTCACCGCCTTTCCTGAGCCTTGGTTTTCTCACCTGTGCAGTGGAGACCATGGCACTGTCCACCTCCTCGGGTGGTTTTGGGGCCCAAGGGAGCTGATGTTGAACCCAGGCCCTGCAAAGTAGGTGCTGCCCTGCTGATGGCTATGACGGTCTGAGGGTGATTTTGCTTTTACGGCTGGCTTTTTTTTTTTTTTTTTTTGGAGACAGAGTCTCGCTCTGTAGCCCAGGCTGAAGTGCAGTGGTGTGATCTCGGCTCACTGCAACCTTTGCCTCCCGCGTTCAAGCGATTCTCCTGCCTCAGCCTCCTGAGTAGCTGGGATTACAGGCGCGCACCACTACGCCCGGCTAATTTTTGTATTTTTAGTAGAGACGGGGTTTCACCATGTTGGCCAGGCTGGTCTTGAATTCCTGATCTCATGATCCGCCCATCTTGGCCTCCCAAAGTGCTGGGTAAAATTACAGGCATGAGCCATCATGCGCGCCCAGCCTTGTTTTTTTTTTTTCTTAAGTCTCTTGCCTTTTATTAAGTCTCTTGCCTAGGCTAGAGTGCAGTGGCACCATCACAGCTCACTGCAGCCTTGACCTCCTAGACTCAAACGATCCTCCTGCCTTAGCCTCCCCAGTAGCTGGGATTATAGGCACACACCACCATGCCTGGTTAATTTTCTGTACTTTTTTATAGAGACGGGGTCTTAATATGTTGCCCAGGCTGGTCTTGAGCTCCTGACCTCAAGTGATCCTCCTGCCTTGGCCTCCCAAAGTACTGGGATTACAGGCTTGAGCCACTGTGCCTAGCTCTATTGTTTTGTTTGATGTTTTGCTTTGTTTTGTTTTGTTTGAGACGGAGTTTCGCTCTGTCGCCCAGGCTGGGGTGCAGTGGCACAATCTCATCTGACTGCAACCTTCACCTCCAGGGTTCAAGTGATTCTCCTACCTCAGCCTCCTGAGTAGTTGGGATTACAGGCATGTGCTACTGCTCTGGGCTAGTTTTTGCATTTTTAGTAGAGACGGATTTTTGCTATGTTGGTCAGGCTGGTCTTGAACCCCTGACCTCAAGTGATCCGCCCTCCTCGGCCTCCCAAAGTGCTGGGATTACAGGTGTGAGCCATCGTGCCCCGCCCTATTGTTGCTCTTATTCTTGGACAACCTGAGTAAAGTTGCAGGTGCCAGGTCTGGATCAGACAGACCCTGGGTGCATCCTGCTGACTTGAGAGAGAGTTGGGAGAGCACGAGAAAATCAGAGAGGGGACCCAGCGCTGTGGCTCATGCCTGTAATCTGAGCACTTTGGGAGGCCAAAGCGGGTGGATCACTTGACCTCAGGAGTTCGAGACCAGCCTGGCCAACATGATCAAACCCCGTCTTTACTAAAAATACAAAAATTAGCCAAGAGGGTGGTGCGCGCCTGTAATCCCAGCTGCTCTGGAAGCTGAGGTGGGAGAATCCCTTGAACCTGGGAGGCAGACGCTGCAGTGAGCTATCGTGCCACTATACTCCAGCCTGGGTGACAGAGCGGGACTCGGTCTCGGAAAAAAAGAAAAGAAAGAAAAAGAAAACAAGAAAATCAGAGCGGGGAAGAGGAGAGAGAAAAAGCTAGATGGACACAGGGAGGGAGAAAGAGAGAGAATCAGAGAGGGAGCAGAGACCAGAGGAAGACAGACAGATGGACGGACAGATGCAGCAGGGCAGAGGGCCACACCTTGGTGAACACGTAGTCCATGTGCCCCAGGCGGCAGCCCTCCTTGTTGAGGGGGATGAAGTTTCCCGTCTGGCGACAGCACAGTGGGGGCCAGGGGAACACCACCTCCGGAGTGGCCTCCCGGAAGGCTGACGTGAAGTTCACCCAGTCCATGGGACCAGATGTGCCACAGCACTCTTGCTGGAGAGAAAAGCAGGGGGTCAGGCGGGCTCGGGCTCAGGGAGGATAGTCGCTTGCCTGAGGTCACACAGCAAGGAGGGGCCGGGTTGGCCTTTGACACAGCTGGACCCAACTTCCCCATGTCCTGGGCCTCCAAGCGAGTGTGTCTGGTGGGTGTCTGTGTGTGAGCACGGAGCAGACGATATTTGTCCCGGGACCAGGAGGCTGATGGGGGATTTGGATCAAACCCGTACCTCTGACTTATTTTAAAATATTTTTACCAGGCATGGTGTCTCACGCCTGTAATCCCAGCTCTTTGGGAGGCCAAGGTGGGTGGATCACCTGAGGTCAGGGGTTCGAGGCCAGCCTGACCAACATGATGAAACCCCATCTCTACTAAAAATACAAAATTAGCCAGGTGTGGTGGTGGGCCCCTGTACTCCCAGCTACTTGGGAGGCTGAGGCAGGAGAATCGCTTGAACCCGGGAGGTGGCGATTGCAGTGAGCCGAGATTGTGCCACTGCACTCCAGCCTGGGAATCAAGTATGAAACTCCACCTCAAAAAATAAAATAAAATAAAATAAAATGTGCTGAAAAAATAACACAAAAAGGGCAGATTTCTGGCTTTTCCTGGCCTTGGTAAGGAATCCAGGTATTTAATTTGTGGCTCCTGAATGAGGAAAACATAGGCTTGGGCACCCTTCAAACATGGGTTCAAATCCTGGCTAGCTAGAGGACTTGGGCCACATTGACACCTCAGTTTTCCTTGAGTCGTCAATTTCTTCCTTTTCTGTTGAGACGGAGTCTCCCTCTGTTGCCCAGGCTGGAGTGCAGTGGTGCCATCTTGGCTCACTGCAACCTCTGCCTCCTGGGTTCAAGCGATTCTCCTGCCTCAGCCTCCCAAGTAGCTGGAATCACAGGCACACACCACCACACCTGGCTAATTTTTGTATTTTTTGTGGAGACAGGGTTTCACCATGTTGGCCAGGATGGTCTCGAACCCCTGAACTCAAGTGACCTGCCCATCTCAGCCTCCCAAAGTGTTGGGATTATAGGCGTGAGCCACTGCGCCCAGCCAATTTCTTCCTCTTCCGATGCAATATCATGCTGGATTTGGTGAAGAGTGTATCTCTTCAAACCTGGAAGTCTGAGTTTGAATCCTTCCAGTTCTGTGACCTACCAGCTGTGTGACCTCATGCAAGATATTCAACCTCTCGCTTTGGTCTCCTCATCACTAAAAGGCTGATCTCCCTTATGGGGTGGTCGTGAGGATTAAAAAAGCTTTAAAAGTGCTTTGAGGCCAGGCACTTGGGGTTCATGCCTGTAATCTCAGCACTTTGAGAGGCGGAGGTGGGAGAATCGCTCCAATCCTGAGCCAAGGAGTTCGAGACCAGCCTCTGCAATAGAGCAAGACCCCATCTCCACAAAAAATAATTTAAAAAATTTAGCCGGGCGTGGTGGGGTGCACCTGTATTCCCAGCTACTTGGGAGGCTGAGGCAGGAGGATCACTTGAGCCCAGGAGTTGGAGGTTGCAGTGAGCTATGATCACTCCAGCCTGGGCAACAGAGCAAGACCCTATCTCAAAATATAAAAATAAAAGTCCTTTGAACTGTGTTAAACCCAAGTTAGTGCTCAGTGAATAGTGCTGTTACTATTGTTATTATTATCAACATTTCTGTTGAGGTAGTATGTGTAGGCTAAGAGCAGGGGGTCAGGAGCTAGGCTGCTGGGTTCCAATCCCAGCTCCCACCACCTATGGACTGCATGGCCTCGGGCAAGGGACTTTCCCTTTCTGGGCTTGTTTTCTCATCTGCAGAAGGGTTTACTCATCCGCAGCCCTGCTCTCCTGGAGATCTCATGAGTGGATGTCTTTAAGGCACTCACTCCTCTACAAGAGGGCACATCGGGCTCTCTATCGGCCTCTGTGGACGGAGCCCCGGGCCCTCCTGGCACCCGGGCCACCCTGCCCACCTCAATCATGACGCGGTCCCAGAGGCGGGTCAGCTCCTGGCCCTGGTGGGTGTCAGCGCTGTAGAAGGTCAACATCTGCTTGGTGATCAGGGATGGGCTGGACACCATCTGCGGAGAACAGGGAAGAGCAGGGGTCGGCAGGGCTGGGTGGGGAGACGGGACAACCTCCGCCCCGCCGCACCGGGACCCTCGCCCCTCCCATGCAGGTCAGGCCCCTCCCCAGGCCTCGCCGGGCTCACGTAGTCACGGTGGGTGTAGGACGTGATGCAGGAAGCGCACTCGAAGATGTAGACGATGAGCATGAGCACCAGGTACTGGGGAGACAGAGGGAGGACGGCCCATCGGGCAGAGCCCGTGAAGCCACACCCCATCAGGGACGCATCATTGCGGAAATGCAAGTTTTTAAAAAGTCTGGGGCAGTGTGACTAGTAGCATCCATAATATGTGGTGGGTATTCAGGCGTTTGCTGTACAAGTCTTCCAACTTTTCTGTATTTTGAAATATTTAATTTAATTAATTTATTTTTGAGACAGGCCGGGCGTGGTGGCTCACGCGTGTAATCCCAGCACTTTGGGAGGCCAAGGGGTCGATCACCTGAGGTCAGGAGTTCGAGACCAGCCTGGCCAATATGGTGAAACCCCTTCTCTAGTAAAAATACAAAAATTAGGGCTGGGCATTTGTGGCTCACGCCTGTAATCCCAGCACTTTGGGGGCCTGAGGTGGGTGGATCACTTGAGGTCAAGAGTTTGAGACCAGCTGGGCCAACATGGCAAAACCCCGTCTCTATTAAAAATACAAAAATTAGCTGGGAATGGTGGCACGGGCCTGTGGTCCCAGCTATTTGGGAGACTGAGACAGGAGAATCGCCTGAACCCGGGAGGCGGAGGTTGCAGGTAGCTGAGATTGCGCCGCTGTGCTCTAGCCTGATGATGCTTGTAATCCCAGCTACTCAGGAGGCTAAGGAAGGATAACTGCTTGAACCTGGGAGGTGGAGGTTGCAGTGAGCTGAGATCGTGCCACTGCACGATCGCCTGGGCGACAGAGGGAGACTCCATCTCAAAAAAAAAAAAATTATATATATATATATGTATATATATATATATATAATTTTTGACATAGGGTCTCCCTCTGTCGCCTAGGCTGGTCTGCAGTGGCAGGATCATAGCTCATTGCAGCCTCTGCCTCCCAGGTTCAGGTGATCCTCTTGCCTCAGCCTTCTAAGTATCTGGGACTACAGGCACATGCCACCATGTCTGGCTAATTTTTAAATTTTCTGTAGAGATAGGGTCTTGCTACGTTGCCCAGGCTGGTCTCAGACTCCTGAGCTCAAGTGATCCTCCTTCCTCAGCCTCCCAAAGTGCGGGATTATAGGAGTGAGCCACCGCACCCAGCCAGAAATATTTTATAATAAAATGTCAAGGGAAAATGAAATTTAAAAAGTAACATATTTGCCAAAGTTAAGTATTGACTTAGAATCACTAAATAAATGTCTACTATAAAAAGAGAAAAATATCTGGGATAAATAGATGACAGCAAAAAAAAAAAAAAAGCTAAAGAAAAGAAAATTAAAAAACAAAGACATTTGGGGCCAGGCACAGTGGCTCGTGCTTATAATTCCAGCATTTTGGGAGGCCAAGGCAGGTGGATCACCGAAGGTTGGGAGTTCAAGACCAGCCTGAGCAACATGGAGAAACCCCATCTCTACTAAAAATACAAAATTAGCCGGGTGTGGTGGCGCATGCCTGTAATCCCAGCTACTCGGGAGGCTGAAGCATGAGAATTGCTTGAACCCGTGGGGCAGAGGTTGCAGTGAGCCCAGATTGTACCATTATACTCCAGCCTAGGCAATAAGAGTGAAACTCTGTCTCAAAAAATAATAATATAAATAAATAAATAAAGACATTCTGTGCCAGATGCAGTGGCTCATGCCTGTAATCCCAGCACTTTGGGAGGCCGAGGTGGGAGGATTGCTTGAACCCTGGAGTTCAAGATCAGCCTGGGCAACACAGTGAGACCCCGTCGCTACAAAAAATAAAATTAGTTAAGCATGGTTACTACTAGTGGTAGTGTTAGTCCTAGCTACTTGGGAGGCTGAGGTTGGAGGATCGTTTGAGCCCAGCAGTTGGAGGCCGCAGTGAGCTATGATCGCACCACTGCATTCCAGCCTGGGTGACAGAGCAAAACCCTGCCTCTTAAAACAAAACAAACAAGTGTGGGTGCTGTGGCTCATGCCTGTAATCCCAGCACTTTGGGAGGTTGAGGCGGGTGGATCTCCTGAGGTCAGGAGTTTGAGACCAGCCTGACCAATAGGGTGAAGCCCCATCTACTAAAAATGCAAAAATACAAAAATTAGCTGGGCACGGAGATGGGTGCCTGTAATCCCAGCTACTTGGGAGGCTGAGATAGGAGAATAACTTGAACCCAGGAGGTGGAGGTTGCAATGAGCCGAAATCATGCCACTGCACTCCAGCCCAGGCAACAGTGTGAGACCCTGTCTCTTAAAACAAAACAAACATAAAACGATGTTCTCAGATAATCAGAGACATTTGTCACAGACTGGGTATTGGATGATATAAAAGAATTTGGGTGAATTTGGTGGGTTGTGCCAACGGCATGGAGGGCAGGAGAAAAAAAAGCTTGATAGTTGATGTTTAATGCAAATTCTTTTCTTGTCCTCACCTGGCATCTTCACCTATAAAGCAACAGGAGGTTGTGTGTGGATTTGTGAGCTCCGCTGCTGGGAGATAGATGACACTGCACATTCGCCTGACTGCTTTAAAACACTGTGCTTGTCAGTCAGAGAAATGTGTGCTCCAGTATTTACTGGAGCTTATCCAGGTAAGCGACTTGGCTTCTAGAATGTGCTTCAAAATACCCAGAAGAAAAAGTGTGGGAGAATGGGGATAGAGGAGACAATGCTGGGCAGTCTGCAGCTAATGTTGTTGAAATCAAGTGAGAGGTATGCAGAGCTCAAATACCACGGACTCTACTTTAATCTACGTTAGAAATTTCCCATAAGAAATTTGGAAAAAAAAAAGGTGGGGGAGGTGGGGGCCAGGCACAGTGGCTCATGCCTGTAATCCCAGCACTTTGGGAGACCGAGGCGGGCGGATCACGAGGTCAGATCGAGACCATCCTGGCTAACACGGTGAAACCCCGTCTCTACTAAAAATACAAAAAATTAGCCAAGCGTGGTGGTGGGCGCCTGTAGTCCCAGCTACTCAGGAGGCTGAGGCGGGAGAATGGCCTGAACCCAGGAGGCGGAGCTTGCAGTGAGCCAAGATCGCGCCACTGCACTCTATCCTAGGCGACAGAGCAAGACTCTGTCTCAAAAAAACAAACAAAAAAAGGCAGTCGCCATGGCTCACGCCTGTAATCTCAGCACTTTGGGAGGCCAAGGCAGGCAGATTACGAGGTCAGGAGTTCAAGACGAGCCTGACCAACATGGTGAAACCCCATCTGTACTAAAAACAGAAAAATTAGCCAGGTATGGTGGCTCACACCTGTAATCCCAGCTACTCAGAGGCTGAGACAGAAGAATTGCTTGAACCCGGGAGGTGGAGGTTCCAGTGAGCCGAGATCGCACCATTGCACTCCAGCCTGGGCAAAAGAACGAGACTCCATCTCAAAATAAACAAAAAAAGGTCGGGCGCGGTGGCGCACGCCTGTAATCCCAGCACTTTGGGAGGCCGAGGCGGGTGGATCACGAGGTCAGGAGATCGAGACCATCCTGGCTAACATGGTGAAACCCCCTCTCTACTAAAAATACAAAAAAAAAAAAAAAATTAGCGGGACGTGGTGGCGGGCGCCTGTAGTCCCAGCTACTCAGGAGGCTGAGGCAGGAGACTGGCGTGAACCCCGGAGGCAGAGCTTGCGGGGGGCCAAGATCATGCCACTGCACTCCAGCCTGGGAGACTGAGCAAGACTCCATTTCAAAAAAAAAAAGAAGAAAGAAATTTTGGGAAAAAATGTCTTAGTTAATGACAAACTAATAGCGGAAACAGACATAGACACACTTTTTAAAACTAGTTGGGTGAATTTTTAGGGCTTTGGTTAAATTGTTATGCCCGAAAATTAAATACAGGATAAGAAAATAAGAGGGCAGGTGTGGTGGCTCATGCCTGTAATTCCAGCACTTTGGGAGGCTGAGGTGAGAGGCTCACTTGAGGCCAGGAGTTCGAGACCAGCCTGGGCAACATAGTGAGACTCCATCTCTACAAAAAATACAAAAATTAGCTGCACGTGGTGGTGCACACTTGTAGTCCCAGCTCATTGGGAGGCTGAGGTGGGAGGATCATTTGAGCCCGAGAGTTCAAGGCAGCAAAGAGTTATGATTGTGCCACTGCACTCCAGCCTGGGCAACAGAGTGAGACCCTGTCTAGAAAAACAAAGGAAGGAAGAAAAGAAGGAAGGAGGGAAAGAAGGAGGGAGGGAGGAAAGGGAGGAAGGAAGGAAGGGAAAGGAGGGAAAGGAGGAAGGGAAGGAAGTCCATGGCTCCATCGTACCCAGGATAAAGCCAAAGTCCACCATACCTGCCTGTCTAGAAAAATGAAGGAAGGAAGGAAGGAAGGAAGGAAGGAAGGAAGGAAGGAAGGAAGGAAGGAAGGAAGGAAGGAAGGAAGGAAGGAAGGAAGGAAGGAAGGAAGGGAGGGAGGGAGGGAGGGAGGGAGGGAGGGAGGGAGGGAGGGAGGGAGGGAGGGAGGGAGGGAGGGAAGGAGTCCATGGCTCCATCTTACTCAGAATAAAGCCAAAGACCACAACACCTGCCTTCCCTCCCGCTTCTTTCCCATCCCCACTCCTCACTGTTCTCCTCCCCACCTGTCTGCCTCATGTCCTCTCACCCCCCAACCTCCTCCTCACTCAGCTCCAGCTGCTTTGGAATCCTGGCCCGCTCTGGCCTCAGAGCCTTTGCCCTTGCTGCCACCTCCACCTGGAAGGCTCTTGCTCCAGTTACACACATGCCTCACCCCCAGTGCCTCTAGGTCTTTGCTTTCCCTGGCAGTGAGGTCTTCCCTCGCCCTCCTCGGCTCCTGACCTCCCCTCCTGTTCACTGTCTTCCTCCTCTGAGCACCACTCCCCTGGGTCAAGGGCTTTTATGTTTCACTCAGCACAGAGCCCCAGTGCCCAGCGTAGGGCTCAGCACGTAGCTCCTGCTCATAAGCATTTGTTCATCAAATAAGTGGCTGCTCCTGGGAATCTGGAAAACCCTTGGCTGTCGAGGAAGCACAGTGCTGTCTCTGTGTCACTGGGGCCTGGATTGGAATCCCAGGTCTCCTGGTCACCTGGGAGAGGGTGTTGGCCTCTTTCAGCCTGTTTCCTCATCTGGTAAATGGGTTGAAAAGCACTAACTGTGAAGGGCTTCTGGGAAGATTGAGGAAGCTCATTTTCTTTCCTTTTTTTTTGAGACGGAGTCTCACTCTGTCATACAGGCTGGAATGCAATGGCGTGATCTTGGCTCACTGCAACCTCTGCCTCCCAGGTTCTAGTGATTCTTCTGCCCCAGCCTCTTGAGTAGCGGGGATTACAGGTGCCTGCTATCACGTCTGGCTAATTTTTTTTTTTTTTTAGAGATGGGATTTCGCCATGTTGGCCAGTCTGGTCTCGGACTCCTGACCTCAAGTGATCTGTCCGCCTCTGCCTGCCAGAATGCTGGGATTACAGGCATGAGCCACTGCACCTGGCCACGAAGTTCATTTTCTAAACTGCTTACCCTAGTGTCAGGTGCATGAGAGACACTTGGGAAGTGTGGGTTATTGTTGTGGGCAGAGATTAAGAGCACAGGCTCAAGAGCTGGTCTGCTCAGGTTGAAACTGACTCTGCCTCTGTCTCAATGTGTGACCCTGGGTAAGTGACTTCACTTCTCCGAGCCTCAGTTTCAATCTCTGTCAAATAGGGTCATGATGATGATAGGTATCTCTTGGTGGACTATGAGGAATAAATGAACGAATCCAGTAAACCATTTAGAACAGCTCGTGGCATGTAGTAAACCATTATTAAATGGTAGCTGTGCTATTATTGGCAGAGTTCATGAGCACAGACTCTGGAGAGCAGCTAGCAGGGGTTCAAATTCTAGTCCTGCACTGGGTGCAGGTGGAGGTGCTCAAGCCTGTAATCCCAGCATTTTGGGAGGCCAAGGCAGGAGAATCATTTGAGCCAGGAGTTCGAGACCAGCCTGGGCAACATAGTGAGACCCCCCCCCCCATCTTTACCAAAAAAAAAATTCCCAGCCCTGCTATTCAAGTCCTCCCACTGTGCAGAGCCCCACTCCCCTGTCTCTGCCTGTTTTCTTCATTAAATGGGGGTAACTGCAGAGCCTGGGTTACTGGGCTGTGGGAAGACTGAGTGAGATGATGCCTGGGATCCCTGACTGTGACACTGTGGGGAACTCACACTAGTGGCTGGGGCGGCACCTGCTACTATGACTCAGTGATGCTGAACTCCGTTTTCTTTTTTTTTTTTTTTTTTTTTTTTTTGAGACGGAGTCTCACGCTGTTGCCCAGGCTGGAGTGCAGTGGCGCGACCTCGGCTCACTGCAAGCTCCGCCTCCCGGGTTCCCGCCATTCTCCTGCCTCAGCCTCCTGAGTAGCTGGGACTACAGGCGCCCGCCACCGCGCCCGGCTAATTTTTTGTATTTTTAGTAGAGACGGGGTTTCACTGTGGTCTCGATCTCCTGACCTTGTGATCCGCCCGCCTCGGCCTCCCAAAGTGCTGGGATTACAGGCTTGAGCCACCGCGCCCGGCCCTGAACTCCGTTTTCAATGTCCCCATCCTCCCACCCCCGGGGCCTCACCGTAAGGACCATGGACCGGCGGCAGCAGAGCGCGGCGCCCACACCAAAACTGGCTACCACAAAGAAGGAGAAGCCGCAGAAGATGGCGATCCAGGCGCCAGCGAAGACGTCATCCTTGCCTGAGACTCCCATCAGTGGGTATATGTGGTACTGGTCGGCTGTCACCCATACGGTCTCGGCAAACAGGGCCAGGCCTGACAGCTGGACAGAGCGGCAGGTTAGGAAGGTCTGCTCGGGGCCAGCAGCCCTGGCACCAGGCATCTCCACCAGCAAGTTCCTTCCCCATTTGGAGCCCCCACTGCCCTCACAGTAAAGTGGGCAAAGACCTCGCCCTCTATGAGCAGCGATGAGGGTGAGCAGAGGCCAGGAGAGAAGAGACCCAGCCAGACAACCGACCCTCACGCCCCAGCTGCCAGTTGCTTCGGGGATGAAAGGGGATGCCACGTGGAAAGGCTGGAGCAGTGGACTGGCACAGAGGAGATGGTTCGTTCACCTGCCCTCCCTTGACGGTGCTGTTTTTCCCCGAGGAGGGGAACATAGCCATGGCCATAAAAATTACAAATGGGCCAGGCAAGGTGGCTCACACCTGCAATCCCAGCACTGTGGGAGGCCGAGGCAAGAGGATTGCTTGAGTCCAGGAGTTTGAGACCAGCCTGGGCAATAGTGAGACCCTGTCTCTACGAAAAATAAAAAAATTAGCCAGATGTGGTGATGTGCACCTGTAGTCCCAGCTAGTTGGGAGGCTAAGGCGGGAGGATCAGTTCAGCCCAGGAGTTGCAGGCTGCAGTGAGATAGGATCACACCACTGCACTGCAGCCTGGTCAACAGAGCGAGACCCTGTCTCTAAAACAAACACAAGGCCAGGCGCGGTGGCTAACACCTGTAATCCCAACACTTTGGGAGGCTGATGTGGGCAGATCATCTCAGGTCAGGAGTTCAAGACCAGCCTGGCCAACAGTAGAAACCCTGCCTCTACTAAAAATACAAAAGTAGCCGGGTGTGGTGGTGTGTGCCTGTAATCCCAGCTGCTCGGGAGGCTGAGGCAGGAGAATTGCTTGAGCCCAGGAGGTGGAGGATGCAGTGAGCTGAGATCTCGCCACTGCACTTCAGCCTGGGTGACAGAGGGAGACTCCGTCTAAAAAAAAACAAAACTAGGCCGGGTGCGGTGGCTCACGCCTGTAATCCCAGCACTTTGGGAGGCCGAGGCGGGTGGATCACAAGGTCAGGAGATCGAGACCATCCTGGCTAACACTGTGAAACCCCGTCTCTACTAAAAATGCAAAAAATTAGCCGGGCGAGGCGGCGGGCGCCTGTAGTCCCAGCTACTCGGGAGGCTGAGGCAGGAGAATGGCGTGAACCCGGGAGGCGGAGCTTGCAGTGAGCCGAGATCGCGCCACTGCACTCCAGCCTGGGCGACTAAGTGAGACTCTGTCTCAAAAAAAAAAAAAAAAAAAAAAAACTAGCCAGGTGTGGTGGTGTGCATCTGTAATCCCAGCTACTCTGGAGGCTGAGGCAGGATAATCACTTGAGCTCGGGAGTTGGAGGTTGCAGTTAGCTGAGATCGGCCACTGCACTCCAGTCTGGGTGACAGAGTGAGACTCCGTTTCAACAAAACAAAACAAAACAAAACGAGAAAACACAAAACCAAAACCCAACGTTAATTGAAAGACACTTGTTTTTCCTTCTTGTGGCCTCCTGTGCACCAGGCGGTCACTTTATATCCATAGTGATGCTGATGGTGATAGCCAGCATTGGTCGGGCACTTTCTCTGAGCTGAGGACCATACATGGATTAATCCACATGACAACAGCTCATGCAATGAGGACACAATCTATAGATGAGGAAAGAAGGCACAGAGAGGGACAGTCGCTTGCTAAGGTCACAGAGCTGGGGAGAGGCAGAGCTGGGATTTAAACCCAGGCTGTGCTGATCACTGAGTCTGCCCAAGAGACAATTCTGGACCCTCATCCCCCACCCCGAGCTCAGGACTGCCCTCTCCCCACCACACAACCACTTGGCTCCCAGCACTGGGGCGAGTCTCACCAGAATAATGATGTTGCCCACAACTAGCAGGCCCACCACAACTGGAGATCCCTTCTCAGCCTCTGCTGCTGCTGCAGACGCCATCATCCTGGGACACATGAGCAAGGATGAGGCCAGGAGTGTAAAGGGCCAGCCGGACCCCCCATCTCTGAGCCACACCCCAGCTGCGAGGGGTTGCTCCAGCTCTCTGCAGGGCCCAGGCTGGTACCGATGTGCCCACAGCCCTGGCGGGGAGGCATTTTGCAGAAGAGGACACCCAGGCTCCGGTGGGGCAGTCACTGGCCCGAACTTGGCACTGCCTCTTCCTGAGCCTCAGACCCCCTATGCCACACCCAGACTTCCAGAGTCCCCTCCTCACCTTCTCTGTCTGCAGCCTCTCTGGCCACCTCCACCACTGTGGCTCCTATATATGCCCAGGCCCCTCCTTGGGCCGGTCTCCCAGGAAGGAGGGAGGGTGTGTATGTGTGTTTTGGGGCACGGCAGGGGGTGGACAGGAGGCCGAGCCGGCAGACCAGGATGGGTGAACAGCTTCTATGGGCTCCCTGCCACCCCCATGATTTATAGACTTGAAATTCCAGATTGTGTAGGACCCATGGCCTCTGGGTCCCAGGCTCCATTGGTGGTGGAGTTGGGGGTGGAGGGGTGCGCGCACCACCTGGCATCTCTCTTGCTAGGACATGGGCCTTCCTGGAAGTAGGAGTAAGATCCAAGGCCGGACGCGGTGGCTCACGCCTGTAATCCCAGCACTTTGGGAGGCCGAGACGGGCGGATCACGAGGTCAGGAGATCGAGACCATCCTGGCTAACACGGTGAAACCCCGTCTCTACTAAAAATACAAAAAAAATTAGCCGGGCATGTGGCGGGCGCCTGTAGTCCCAGCTGCTCGGGAGGCTGAGGCAGGAGAATGGTGTGAACCCGGGAGGCGGAGCTTAAACTGAGCCGAGATCGCGTCACTGCACTCCAGCCTGGGCGACAGAGACTCCATCTCAAAAAAAAAAAAAAAAAGATCCAAATCAGGGGAGGGCGTGGTAGCTCAGGCCTGTAATCCCAGCACTTTGGGAAACTGAGGTAAGTGGATCGCTTGAGCTCAGTAGTTTGAGACCAGACTGGATAACACGGTGAAACCCCGTTTCAAAAAAAAAAAAAAATACAAAAATAATCAGCCAGACTCATGCCTGTGGTCCCAGCTACTTGGGAGGCTGAGGTGGGAGGATGGCTTGAACCTGGGGGACAGAGGTTGTAGTGAGCCAAGATCATGCCATTGCACTCCAGCTTGAGTGACAGAGCCAGGCCCTGTCTCCAAAAACAAACAAAAAATCCACTTCAGACCCACAGATGGATGGGTCCTGAATCCCAAAAGTGCCTCTTCTGCTGTGTGACCTTGGGCAGGTGGCTGCTCCTCTGTGAAGCCGGGAGCCCGTGGGGAGGCCCAGGCAGGGACCCCTGCCGAGGCCAGGGCTGCACCAAGACAGAGCAGTGGGGAGATGAGGGGACAGGTGGAAGGGGTGCTTAGGAGGCTGATTACATGGGCAGTGGGCTGAGGGAAAGGATGGCACCCAGGATAGATGTGTGAGGGGAGTCTGAGATGAGTACAAAGAGCGGGAAGAAGAACGTGCTAGGAAGTAAGAGGGGCACACTGGGCTTGATTGAAGAAAAGTCCCTGTCGCCCCCCAACACACACATGGACCAAGCAGACATGTATTTCTTCAGGCTGCAGAATGAGAAACCTAGGTTCGAATCCCGATTCCGCCTCTTCTGGCCGGTGCAACTTGGCTTGTGGATTTGCCCACCTACGAAATGGGTGTCATCGGACTGCTTCCCGGCAGCGGTGGGGACTGAGCCAGCGCATGTCCCCAAGGGGCGATGCTGCCCACGGCCATGCCCCGCAGCTGGCTCCCAAGAGGCCATGGTCTCTCTGATGCCGCCCCCTTGTGGCGCAGGGCTGGCTCCACAGGCAAAAATGGTGGCCCGGGCCCGGGTCCCCATCTGGGGATGGGGACACCATCCCCAGAACTTCTCAACCCCAAGGCCAGGCCGTGTATTGCCTCTGCTGTTGGAGCCGTGGTTCCCCACTGCGGTGCCTCCGAATTTGGCAAACAAATGACATTGAAAATCCCATCATCAACGCACTGGTTTGGTAATTAGATACATGAGATATTTTCCGATTAAAATGGTTAATTTGGTTTTAGTCAACTCACTTGAGATTTTAAAATATTTGTTTTGGCCGGGCGCGGTGGCTCACGCCTATAATCCCAGCACTTTGGGAGGCTGAGGTGGGGGGATCACCTGAGGTCAGGCTGACCAACATGGTGAAACCCCATCTCTACTAAAAATACAAAATTAGCCGGGTGTGGTGGCAGGTGCCCGTAATCCCAGCTACTCAAGGAGGGGGTGTGGTGGCGGGTGCCCGTAATCCCAGCTAGTCAAGGAGGCTGAGGCAGGAGAATCGCTTGAACCTGGGAGGCAGAGGTTGCGATGAGCCAAGGTCGTGCCATGGTTGCACTCCAACCTGGGCGACAGAGACTCTGTCTCAACAACAACAAAAATCTGAAAAGTGTTTATTCAAGAAAAGCAGCTGGCCGGGCGCGGTGGCTCAAGCCTGTAATCCCAGCACTTTGGGAGGCCGAGACGGGCGGATCATGAGGTCAGGAGATCGAGACCATCCTGGCTAACGTGGTGAAACCCCGTCTCTACTAAAAAATACAAAAAACTAGCCGGGCGAGGTGGCGGGCACCTGTAGTCCCAGCTACTCGGGAGGCTGAGCCAGGAGAATGGCGTAAACCTGGGAGGCGGAGCTTGCGGTGAGCTGAGATCTGGCCACTGCACTCCAGCCTGGGTGACAGAGTGAGACTCCGTCTCAAAAAAAAAAAAAAAAAAAAAAAAAGGAAAAGCAGCTGAATCCTGGAGCAGTGAACTTTATGATATTTTAAAAATTTATTTTTATTTTTGCTTTCTTTTGTTTTTTTGTTTTTTTTGAGACGGAGTCTCGCTCTGTCGCCCAGGCTGGAGTGCAGTGGCCGGATCTCAGCTCACTGCAAGCTCCGCCTCCTGGGTTCACGCCATTCTCCTGCCTCAGCCTCCCGAGTAGCTGGGACTACAGGCGCCCGCCACCTCGCCCGGCTAGTTTTTTGTATTTTTTTTAGTAGAGACGGGGTTTCACCGTGTTATCCAGGATGGTCTCGATCTCCTGACCTCGTGATCCGCCCGTCTCGGCCTCCCAAATTGCTGGGATTACAGGCTTGAGCCACCGCGCCCGGCCTATTTTTGCTTTCTTGAGATACAGTCTCACTGTCGCCCAGGCTGGAATGCAGTGGCGTGATCTCAGCTTACTGCAACCTCCGCCTCCCAGGTTCAAGCGATTCTCCTGCCTCAGCCTCCCAAGTAGCTGGGATTACAGGCACCCGCCACCACGCCCAGCTAATTTTTGTACTTCGTGACATTTTTAATTGCCCTAGTTCCATTTCCCCACTCCAGCTCCATGGTAGCCTTGAATATTAAGTGCCGGCATTCTCAGTGGAAACTAGCAGCCTGGCATATACCAAATGGAGCAGAAGAGGATGAAACTCCTTAAAAGCCTGACTCCCAGAAAGTCAGAATTATTTGATTCGTCTTGTGGTTCCTTGGAAGCCCCTGCTTGCAATATTGTCTATATTTGACCTTAGAGCTCATACATCGTCAGAATTATTTCCCCAGGGGCCTTTGTGAAACACAATTGTATGCAATTGCTCAACTAGGCAGCTGCCTAAGCAATGAATAACAGTTGAGGCCAATAATAGGCTAATGAAAAAGTTTAAAAGATAAAGCTGGGGAATGAGAAGGCTTTGAAAAACTCCAAAATATTCTTGGAAATCTAGAAGGTTACATGCATGCATAGGGTTGTGTGCATGCCCAGGAGTATATGCAGGCTCAAGAAAGACCAGAGATGAGAACCCAGTCTTCTTACATTGGGCTGACCTTGAGGATGTGTGCCTTCCTGGGAGAAGTCATGACGATGGCAGAGTTGTCAACTGCCTGGCTCAATTGCATGGCCCACCATGCCTCAGCAAAGGCTAGGAGATTATTGGTTCTTGGAGGCTAAGGAAATCTTTGTCCAATCATTAGCTGAACACATGCTAAAGAATACCGTCTTTTTTTTTTTTTTTTTTTTTGAGACGGAGTGTTGGCCAGGCTAGTCTCAAACTCCTGACTTCAAGTGAACCTCCCACTTTGGCCTCCCAAAGTGCTGGGATTACAGGTGTAAGCCACCATGCCTGGCCTAAAAGCAGAAATTATTTAAAAAGAACTAAACAGAAATTTGGAACTTGAAAATTACAGTAACTAAAATGAAAATACTCAAATGGGCCGGGCGCAGTGGCTCACACCTATAATCCCAGCACTTTGGGAGGCCGAGGTGGGCAGATCACGAGGTCATGAGATTGAGGCCATCCTGGCTAACATAGTGAAACCCTGTCTCTACTAAAAATAAACAAAATTAACCGGGCATGGTGGCATGTGCCTGTAGTCCCAGCTACTTGGGAGGCTGAGGCGACAATCACTTGAACCTGGGAGGTGGAGGTTGTGGTGAGCCAAGATCACGCCACTGCACTCCAGCTTGGGCGACAGAGTCAGACTCTGTCCCCGTGCCCCCCTCCAAAAAAAAAAAAAAACAGCCAGGCATGGTGGTTCACACTTGTAATCCCAGCACTTTGGGAGGCCGAGGTGGGCGGATCACAAGGTCAAGAGACCGAGACCATCTGGCCAACATAGTGAAACCCCGTCTCTACTAAAAATACAAAAAATTAGCCAGGCATGGTGGCGCATGCCTATAGTCCCAGCTACTAGGGAGGCTGAGGCAGGAGAATCGCTTGAACCTGGGAGGCGGAGCTTGCAGTGAGCCAAGATCACGCCACTGCACTCCAGCCTGGGCAACAGAGTGAGACTCTGTCTCAAAAAAAAAAGAAAAGAAAAAATCAATAGAGGGTTCAACAACAGATTTGAGTAGGCAGAAGAAAAGATCAGTGAATGTGAGAACAGATCAGTTGAGATGATCAAGTCTAAGGAACAGAAAGAAAAATGAATGAAGATAAATGAACAGAGCTTCAGAGACCTATGAGACATCATCAAACAATGGGAGTCCCAGCAGGAGAGGGAGTAAAAAATAATATGTGAAAAAAGAATGGCTGAAACTCCCAAAATTTGATGAAAAAAACATCAATCTATAGAGCCAAGAAGCTCAACAATCTTCAAATAGGTTAAATCAAAGATATCCGTCACCAGACATATCATAATCAAATTATTGAAAGATAAAAAGAGAACCTTGAAAGCAGCAACTGAGAAGTAACCCATCACATGTAATTAATCATCAATAAGATTAACAGCTGGACTGGGTGCAGTGGCTCATGCCTGTAATCCCAGCACCTTGGGAGGCTGAAGTGGGAGGATCACTTGAACCCAGGAATTGCAGACCTGCCTGGGCAATATGCGCAAACTCCATCGCTACAAAAAAATACAAAAATTAGCTGGGCATGGTGGCATATGACTGTAGTCCCAGCTACTCGAGAGGCTGGGGTGGGAGGATCTCTTGAGCCTGGGAATTCAAGGCTGCAGTGAGTTGTGATCAGGCCACCGCACTCCGCACTCCAGGCTGGGTGACAGAGCGAGGTCTTGCGTCAAAAAAAAAAAAATGAGAAAGATTAGAACATTTGGAAAAAAGCAGGCCGGCGTGCAGGTGGCTCAGGCCTGTAATTCTAGCACTTTGGGAGGCTAAGGCAGGCGGATCACCTGAGCTCAGGAGTTTGAGACCAGCCTGGGCAACATGGTGAAACCCTGTCTCTATCAAACGAACAAACAAACTAGCTGAGTATGGTTTTCTATGTCTGTGGTCCTAGCTACTTGAGAGGCTGAGGTAGGAAGATGGCTTGAGTCTGGGCGGGGGAGGCTGCAGTGAGCCAAGATTACGCCACTACATGCCAGCCTGGGTGACAGAGCAAGACCTTATCTAAAAAAAAAAAAAAAAAAAAAAGAGCTGAAAGGGGGAATTAAATATATATTTTCAAATCTGCCCACGTGGAAATTACATTCCAGTGGTGCAATGATGAAGGATAATATTTGGCATGTTAGTGGTAAGTGCTTAAGAAACAAAGCCAGGCGTGGTGGCTCACGCCTGTAATCCCAGCACTTTGGGAAGCTGAGCTGGGGGGATCACAAGGTCAGGAGATGGAGACCATCCTGGCCAACATGGTGAAACCCTGTCTCTACTAAAAATACAAAAATTAGCTGGGCATGCTGGTGCGCGCCTGTAATCCCAGCTACCTGGGAGGCTGAGGCAGGAGAATCGCTTGAACCAGGGAGTCTGAGATTGCAGTGAGCCAAGATTGCGCCACTGCACTCCAGCCTGGCGACAGAGAGACTCCGTCTCCAAAAATTAAAATATAAATAAATACAAATTTTTAAAAAGGGAAAGAAACAAAAGGAGTGAAGGGGCACAAAGGGGGAGGAGTTGAAGGTGAAGGCTGAGTGGTCAGAGAAGGTCTCCCTAAATGAAGACCTGAAGGCAGTGAGGGGTGAGCTTGTGGACACCTGGTGGCCAAACATTCCGGGTCGAGCAAACAGCAAGCGTAAAGGACTGAAGCATAAGGGCGTTGGAGCCAGCCTAGTATGTCGAAATACCTCATCTGCTCACAGTTCTTGTGCACTGAAGAGGCCAGTGTGGCAGGGGCCGTGTGAGCAAATGGAAGTAGTACATCAGGGAGGAAACGGGCATCGTATCCAATCAGATCAATATATTTACAAATACTTCTAGATGTATGAGCTATCTCCAAAGGAATGTACAGGAAACACTGGCACTGGTGGCAAACCCTGGGCAGAACTGGGCAGCTGGACTCAAGGAGTCCAGCACCTTGACTTTTCATTGGCCATCCTGTTTCATTTGAAATTTTCATGGTGTTGGCTGGGCACGGTGTGGCTCATGCCTGTAATCCCAGCACTTTGGGAAGCCAAGGTGGATGGATTACCTGAAGTCAGGAGTTCGAGACCAGCCTGGCCAACATGGTAAAACTACTCTCTCTTTTTTTTTTTTTTTTTTTTTTTTTGAGACCGAGTCTCGCTCTCTCTCCCAGGCTGGAGTGCAGTGGCCGGATCTCAGCTCACTGCAAGCTCCTCCTCTCGGGTTCACACCATTCTCCTGCCTCAGCCTCCCGAGTAGCTGGGACTACAGGCACCCGCCACTTCACCCGGCTAGTTTTTTGTATTTTTTTTTTAGTAGAGACGGGGTTTCACCATATTAGCCAGGATGGTCTCGATCTCCTGACCTCATGATCCGCCCGTCTCGGCCTCCCAAAGTGCTGGGATTACAGGCTTGAGCCACCGCGCGCGGCCTTAAAACTACTCTCTAAACCTCTACTAAAAATACAAAAAAAATTTTAGCTGGGTGTGGTGGCAGGCACCTGTAATCCCAGCTTCTCGGGAGGCTGAGGTGGAATTGCTTGAACCAGGAGGTGGAGGTTGCAGTGAGCAGAGATCACACCACTGCACTCCAGTCTGGACAACAGAGCAAGACTCCGTCTCAAAAAAAAATTTTTTTTTCATGGTGTTTAAGTTCTTTGCTACTTCCAACCCACGTCATAACCTCCTCCCACGATCCCTCAAGCTCCCTGTGTATGCACTAAGATCCTGTTTACAGCCGCTTTTTTTTTTTTTTTTGAGACGGAGTTTCGCTCGTTGCCCAGGCTGGAGTGCAACGGCGCAATCTCGGGTCACAGCAACCTCCGCCTTCTGGGTTCAAGCGATTCTCCTGCCTTAGCATCCAGAGTAGCTGGGCTTACAGGCATGCACCACCACGCCTGGCTAATTTTGTATTTTTAGTAGAGACAGGGTTTCTCCATGTTGGTCAGGCTGGTCTCGAACTCCCAACCTCAGGTTATCTGGCCGCCTCGGTCTCCCAAAGTGCTGGCATTATAGGCATGAACCACCGTGCCCAGCCCCTACAGCCACTTTTCCTCATGAGCAGCTATTTCACAAGATCTATCTCTGGGGCCATTTCTCTCCATACAAGAATCATCTCTGCTCATGTGAATGCACCAGACAAGTTTGTCACCATTTGAAGTTTATTTTTGTTTTTTGGGATGGAGTCTCACTCTGTCGCCCAGATTGAAGTGCAGTGGTGTAATCTCAGCTCACTGCAACCTCCACCTCCCAGGTTCAAGTGATTGTCCTGCCTCAGCTCCCTAGTAGCTGGGATTACAGGCGTGCACCACCACCCTGGCCAATCTTTGTATTTGTATTTTTATTTTTGTATTTTTAGAAGAGATGGGTTTCACCAGCTTGGCCAGGCTGGTTTTGAATTCCTGACCTCGTGACCCACTTGCCTGGGCCTCCCAAAGTGCTAGGGTTACAGGTGTGAGCCACTGCGCCCCAGTCATTTGAAAGGTTTTTTAGGACACACCAGTTCAGCCACAAGAATGTTGCAGCTGGTCATGCTGGCTAGGTCCCTGTTGACACGTCTGTTGGGGATATTCTGGGCTGTTATTGTGTGGCAGTTCTTTTGGGGGCACCATGAAGAACAGCTCTCAATTTGGCCTTTTTTTTTTTTTGAGACAGAGTCTCGCTCTGTCGCCCAGGCTGGAGTGCAGTGGCGCGATCTCGGCTCACTGCAAGCTCCGCCTCCTGGGTTCACGCCATTCCCCTGCCTCAGCCTCCCGAGTAACTGGGACTACAGGCGCCCACCACCGTGCCCGGCTAATTTTTGTATTTTTAGTAAAGACGGGTTTTCACCATGTTGGCCAGGATGATCTGGATCTCTTGACCTCGTGATCCACCTGCCTCGGCCTCCCAAAGTGCTGGGGTTACAGGTGTGAGCCACCACGCCTGGCCTTCAGTTTGGCCTACTTAAATGACTTCCAACTACCATCGTGATCAGCATGAAAGAGCAGGTCCCAACACAGGGAGAAGTTACACATCGTGCAGGAGATTGCTTATGAGATACTAAGAACTCTTCTTTTTTTTTTTTTGGTGAGACGGAGATTTACTCGTTGCCCAGGATGGAGTGCAATGGCGTGATCTCGGCTCACCGCATCCTCCGCCTCCCAGGTTCAAGCAATTCTCCTGCCTCAGCCTCCCAAGTAGCTGGGATTACAGGCATGTGCCACCACGCCCGGCCAATTTTGTATTTTTAGTAGAGATGGGGTTTCACCGTGTTGCCCAGGATGGTCTTGAACTCCAGACCTCAGGTGATCCGCCCGCCTCGGCCTCCCAAAGTGCTGGGATTATAGGCGTGAGCCACCGCACCTGGCCATTAAGAACTAACTTCTTAGGTGTAAATAATTATGTTAAAAAAAATAGGTATCTCGAGGCAGGAGAATAGTTTGAACCCAGAAGGCAGAGGTTGCAGAGAGCTGAGATGACACCACTGCACTCTAGCCTGGGCAACAGATTGCGACTCAGTCTCAAAAAAAAAAAAAAAAAAAAATGGTATCTCCAAGAGATACATATAGTTTCTTATTTCTGGATAAAATATAATCTCCAGGATTTGCTTTAAAATTATGTAGGGTGGTTGCACACATAGGTACTTAGGTTATTCTGTATAATCAACTATTTGACTCATTGACTGGCACAGAGAGGGTAGTCAAGGTTCAATAAAATTAAGTTAAAAAATGCTGGGCGCGGTGGCTCATGCCTGTAATCCCAGCACTTTGGGAGGCTGAGGCAGGTGGATCACCTGAAGTCAGGAGTTTGAGACCAGCCTGGCCAACATGGTGAAACCCCATCTCTACTAAAAATACAAAAATTAGCCAGGCGTGGTGGAGTGTGCCTGTAGACCCAGCTAGTTGGGAGGCTGAGGCAGGAGAGTCGCTTGAACACCGGAGGTGGAGGTTGCAGTGAGCAGAGGTCATGCCATTGCACTCCAGCCTGTGTGACACAATGAGATTCTATCATAAAAAAACAAAAACAAAATAAAACAATTAAATTAAATTAAAAAAATAAACACAAAACAGAAAAAATACTCACTGAAGCCCCTCCCTGGTCAGGGCACTGATTCCAGCCCAGCTTCTTGCCACTGCCTAGCCCATTCACACGCATGGTCTCACTTTTCCAACGAGTTTTTATTAGCAGGTAAGTCACGATTTAGGATCCCGGGGTGGGGATCACTAGGTACTAGGTCCCCCTTCACCATCCTGGGAGAAGGACAGAGGACAGAGGACAGGGAGGTACAGCCAGTTCAGATCTTCCCGGGAAACGTGCCTTCAGCCCGTTGCTCGTCCCAGTCTGTGACCTGTGGAAAGACAGTGTTATTCCCCCCGCGGTAGGGAAACCGCATGGGGGGACTTCTTATCTTCCTCACTTTGCCCACCTGTTTGTTCAACCAATATCCACAGGTACCTGCTGTGTGCCAACCTCTATTCCAGGGGCCGGGGAATCAGCAGTGACCCCAAAAGACAGAAATCACTGTTCTGAACAAGCTGACGTGCTGGGAGGAGAGTAACGGGCAGCAGGAAAACCCCAGGCCCACTGCAGAGCTGTCGATGGGGAGATCTGTCACTGTACAGAGCTCCAAGGGTGGGCCCTGCTTTGAAAACCTCATGTCAACACTATGCTGTTTGTCCAAATAGGGGAGATGGAATAGGAGGCAGCTGTGAAAAAACAAAACGAGGCTGATTTATGTTCTGGCATGAATGGATGGATCTTCAAGATATACAGTCAAGTGCAAAAAAGGTGCCAAACGGAATACACAGTGCAATCCCACCACTGACCACAGGCAATGCTTAGTATAAATGATGATAGAGGCTGGGTGTGGTGACTCAGGACTCACGCCTGTCATCCCAGCACTTTGCGGGGCCAATGTAGGAGGACTGCTTGAGCTCAGGAGTTTGAGACCAACCTGGACAACACAGCAAGACCCCCATCTCTACAAAAAACAAAAAACAAGCGGGGCATGGTGGCTCGTGCCTATAATCCCAGCACTTTGGGAGGTGGAAGTGGAAGGATCGCTTGAGCCCAGGAGTTTGAGACCAGCCTGGTGAACGTGGCAAAACCCTGTCTCTACAAAAGATACAAAACTTAGCCAGGCATGGTGGCATGCACCTGTAGTCCCAGTGACTAGGGAGGCTGAGGTGGGAGAACTGCCTGAACCCAGGAGTTCGAGGCTGCAGTGAGCTATGATGCTACCATTGCACACTGCCCTCCAGCCTGAGTGACAGAGCAAGATTGTCTCTCTAAAAACAAAAATAAAAATTAAAAAAAAAAAAAGATGAAAAGGCCCATATAAGGCCTATGTCAAATTAACACTCCCTGAAAGTAACACTCTACTCTGTGGGCCTCACAGGCAGTTACAAGCATAAATGTTTTTATATACATACGTGCTCACATTTTATGCTATAAGGCAGGGGTCCCTGAGCCCCAACCAGGTACTGGTCTGTGGCCTGTTAGGAACTGGGCCGCACAACTGGAAGTGAGCGGCAGGTGAGCGAGAGAAGCTTCAACTATATTTACAAGCACTCCCTAAGGCTCAAATTACTGCCCGAGTTCCACCTCCTGTCAGATCAGCGGCGGCATTAGATTCTCACAGGAGTGCGAACCCTATTGTGAACTGCGCATGCCAGGGATCTAGGCGGTGCGCTCCGTATGAGAATCTAATGCCTGATGATCTGTTACTGTCTCCCATCACCCCTAGATCGGACCATCTCGTTGGAGGAAAACAAGCTCAGGGCTCCCACTGATTCTACAGTATGGTGAGTTGTATAATTATTTTATTATATATTGTAATAATAGTAGGAATAAAGTGGACAATACATGTAATATGCTGGACTCATCCTTACACCATCCCCAACCCTGTCTGTGGAAAAACTGTCTTCCATGAAACCCGTCCCTGGTGCCAAAAAGGGTGAGGACCACTGGTGAAAGGAACAGTGGATGAAAGCATGGACAATGGAGAGACTGAATCTGAATCCCTGCTCCATCACTTCCGAGCTGTGTGACCTTGGGCAAGTTACTCAACCTTTCTGGGCCTCAGTTTCCAATTCCGTAAAATGAGGATACTAACAATAGTACCTACCTCATACGGCTGTTTTAGCATGTTGACCTCATGTGATGTAAAGTGCTAACATGGCTGGGCACAGTGGCTCACGCCTGTAATCCCAGCACTTTGGAAGGCCGAAGCAGGTGGATCACCTGAGGTCAGGAGTTTGAGACCAGCCTGGCCAACATGGTGAAACTCTGTCTCCACTAAAAATACAAAAATCAGCTGGGCGTGGTGGCAGGCGCCTGTAATCCCAGATACTCGGGAGGCTGAGGCAGGATAATTGCCTGAACCTGGGAGGCGGAGGTTGCAGTGAGCTGAGATTGCACCACTGCACTCCAGCCTGGGAGACAGAGCAGCAAGACTCCATCTCAAAAAAACAAAAAAAAACAAAAAAAAACAAAGTGCTAACAACATAGCTGGCCCATAATAAGTGCCATCAGTGTATGCCTACTTTATTTACATACACACACCACACCATAAAAACTCCATCCTTGCAAATTGACTCCTACTATATAGATTGTTCTGCAACTTGCTTTTCCTGTGTCTTAGCATTCTTTCCGTGTGCCAGCACGTAGATCACCACAGTCTCCATAAAGACTATCAAGATAAATGTTTTAAGTTGGGTTATTTCCAAATATTCCCCATTACAAACAGCTCTGCAATGGGCATCTTTGTACATGAAGATTTTTGTAGCATGCCTAGATGTGGAATTGCCAAGTTAAAGAAGGGTAATTTTTTTTTATTTTGAAAGATTCAGCTGGGTGCGGTAGCTCACGCCTATAATCCCAGCACTTTGGGAGGCTGAGGCAGGCAGACTGCTTTGAGCTCAGGAGTTCGAGACCAGTCTGGGCAACATAGCGAAACCCCATTTCTACAAAAAAATACAAAAATTGGGCCAGGTGTGGTGGCTCATGCCTGTAGTCCCAGCTATTCAGGAGGCTGAGGCAGGAGAATTACTTGAACCCAGGAGGCAGAGGTTACAGTGAGCCGAGATCATGCTACTGCACTCCAGACTGGGCAACAGCGTGAGACTCAAGAAAGAAAAGAAAAGAAAGAAAGAGAGAAAGAGTGGGAGAGGGAGAGGGAGACAGGGAGAGAGGGAGAGAAGGACAGAGGGAGAGAAGGAGGGAGGCAGAGGGAGAGAGGGAGAGAGAGGAAGAGAGAGGAGGGAGGGGGAGGGGGGGAGAGAGAGAGAGAGAGAGAGAGAGAGAGAGAGAGACAGAGAGAGGCAGGCACAGTGGCACATGCCTATAGTCCCAGCTACTCAGGAGGCTGAGGCAGGAGGAACACTTGAGCTCAGGAGTTCGAGTCCTGCCGAGGCAACATCGTGAGACCCTGTCTTTAAAAACTTGTTTTTGTTTTTGCTTTTTAAACAAAGGGCAGGGGCATAGCAAAGAGCTATTAAATATTGACAACAGATTTGCTCAGATCAGGGCTGAAGGGACTCTCTTACTGTGTCATTATTTAGAAGTCTACACTGAAGTAGGCAGGGGTGAAATGATGTGTCTGGGACTTGCTTTAGAATACTTCAGCAAAGGAAAGAAGAAAAAGAAAAAGGGTAGATGAAGAAACTGTGGATAAATCTTGATAACTATTCACTTTGGGTGATGGATGTATTTGGGGTCAATGAATTATTCTCTCTACTTTGAAAATGTTCATAATAGGGCCGGGCGTGGTGGCTCACACCTATAATCCTGGCACTGTGGGAGGCCGAGGCGGGTGGATCATGAAGTCAGGAGATCGAGACCATTCTGGCTGACATGGTGAAACCCCATCTCTATTAAAATACAAAAAACTAGCTGGGCGTGGTGGTGCACACCTGTAGTCCCAGCTACTTGGGAGGCTGAGGCAGGGGAATCGCTTGAACCTGGGAGGCGGAGGTTGCAGTGAGCCAAGATCGCGCCACTGCACTCCAGCCTGGTAACAGAGCAAGACTGTCTTTAAAAAAAAAAAAAAAGAAAGAAAAAGAAAATGCTCATAATAAAAAAGGACAGGACTGCACAGAATTGTGAGCTATACAGGGATGGGAACCCAGTGCTGAGTGTGTATTTGGAGAGTGCATGAGTGAGCTACATCTAGCAAGATGCCCTGGTCACCTCAGCTGAGAGCCCTGACTGGTTGAGAGGCATCAACAGAAGGAGAAAGGGAGGCAATTCTAGGAGGGAGGAAAGGCATTGAGTCCTGGGACAGTGTGGAGCCCTGTCCTCCCTCTGCCCCTCACAGATGAGCTCCCACCAAGCCACCACGCTCCCCTCTGCAAAGACCCCACCCCAGCATCCCAAGGGCCCTGGTAGGAGGCACATACCCAGGATGTGGGGCAGAGGGACTGGTACACACGCTGGTACCATTCGCATACAGAGACATTGCCTCCTTTAGTGGTCATTGCCTTCTGGCAGCGGTGGAAGTCTGTGAAGAAAGGGGTTCAAGTCAGCCCAGATCAAGAGCTGGAACACATTTTTTTTTTTTTTTTTTTTTTGAGGTAGGGTCTCGCTCTGTCACTCAGGCTGGAGTGCAATGGTGTGACCTTGGCTCACTGGAACCCCTACCTCCTCCTGGGTTCAAGTGATTCTCCTGCCTCAGCCTCTCGAGTAGCTGGGATTACAGGCACCTGCCACCATGCCCGGCTAATTTTTTGTATTTTTAGTAGAGACAGGGTTTCGCCATGTTGGCCAGGCTGGTCTTGATCTGCTTGCCTCAGCCTCCCAAAGTGCTAGGATTACAGGTGGGAGTCACCGCATCCAGCAAAATTACATTTATAAAGATGTTTACAGCCACATCATTTGAAAGAACTCCAAAATGAAAATCACACAAGTGTCCAGGCGTAGAATAAATTGTAGAAAACTGAACAGCAATGAAAATGAGCAAGTTATATGCCACAGCATGTATAGATCTGAGAAGGTATTCGAAAGAAAAAATCCAAACACAAAAGAATACACACAGTATTTATAAAGTTCACAAAGAGGTGAATCTAAACACGGTGGTAGCTGCACATGGTGGCTCACACCTGTAATCCCAGCACTTTGGGAAGCCGAGGCAGGTGGATCACTTGAGGTTAGGAGTTCGAGACCAGCCTGGACAACATGGTGAAGCCCTGTCTCTATTAAAAATACAAACAATTGGCCAGGCATGGTGGCTCATGCCTGTAATCTCAGCACTTTAGGAGGCTGAGGCAGGTGGATCACGAGGTCAGGAGATCGAGACCAGGCTGGCCAACATGGTGAAACCCTGTCTCTACTAAAAACACAAAAAATTAGCCGGGTGTGGTGGCACGTGCCTGTAGTCCCAGCTACTCAGGAGGCTGAGGCAGGAGAATTGCTTAAACCCAGGAGGCGGAGGTTGCAGTGAGCTGAGATTGCACAACTGCACTCCAACCTGGGCAACGGAGCAAGACTCTGTCTCAAAAAAAAAAAAAAAAAAAAAATTGGCCAGGCACGGTGGCTCACACCTGTAATCTCAGCACTTTGGGAGGCTGAGGTGGATGGATCACGAAGTCAGGAGTTTAAGACCAGCCTGGCCAAGATGGTAAAACCCTGTCTCTACTAAAAATAAAAAAATAAAAAAAAATTAGCCAGGCATGGTGGCAGGTGCCTGTAATCCCAGTTACTCAGGAGGCTGAGGCAGAGAATTGCTTGAAGCTGAGAGGTGAAGGCTGCAGTGAGCTAAGATGGCACCACTGTACTCCACCCTGGGTGACAAAGCCAGACTCCATCTCAAAAAAAAAAAAAAAAAAAAAAAAAGCCACGTGCAGTGGCTCACACCTGTAATCCCAGCACTTTGGGAGTCCGAGGCAGGCGGACGACAGGGTCAGGAGATCAAGATCATACTGGCTAATATGGTGAAACCCCATCTCTACTAAAAATACAAAAAAATTAGCTGGACGTGGTGGCGGGTGCCTGTAGTCCCAGCTACTAGGGAGGTTGAGGCAGGAGAATGGCATGAACCTGGGAGGCAGAGCTTGCAGTGAGCCGAGATCACGCCACTGCACTCCAGCCTGGGCGACAGAGCGAGACTCTGTCTCAAAAAAAAAATTAGCTGGGTGTGGTGGCGGGCGCCTGTAATCCCAGCTACTCAGGAGGTTGAGGCAGGAGAATCACTTGAACCCGGGAGGCAGAGGTTGCAGAGAGTTGAGATCGTGCCACTGCACTCCAGCCTGGGCAACGAGAAAGAAACTCCATCAATAACATAACAAAATAACATAATATACATAACATATATACAATAAAATAAAATAAAAAACATGGTGGTAAAACAAAGATGTGAGGCCTTGTGCAGTGGCTCACGCCAGTAATTCCAACACTTTGGGAGGCCGAGGCGGGTGGATCACCTGAGGTCAGGAGTTCAAGACCAGCCTGATCAACATGGTGAAACCTCGTCTTTACTAAAAACAAAAAACACAAAAAATTAGCTGGGCATGGTGGTGGGTGCCTGTAATCCCAGCTACTCATGAGGCTGAGACAAGAGAATCGCTTGAACCCAGGAGGCGGGGGAGGTTGCAGTGAGCCAAGATTGTGCCATTGCACTCCAGCCTGGGCAACAAGAGCAAAAAACTCAGTCTCAAAAACAAACAAACAAAAACAAACAAAAACAAAGATGTGATCACCCCCAGTTAGTGGGGTCACTTCTCTACTGGGGAGAGCAGGGTGTTGTGTTCCAGACAGGACATAAAGAAGGCAGGGGCCGGGCGCGGTGGCTCACGCCTGTAATCCCAGCACTTTGGGAGGCCGAGACGGGCGGATCACGAGGTCAGGAGATCGAGACCATCCTGGCTAACACGGTGAAACCCCGTCTCTACTAAAAAATACAAAAAACTAGCCGGGCGAGGTGGCGGGCGCCTATAGTCCCAGCTACTCGGGAGGCTGAGGCAGGAGAATGGCGTGAACCCGGGAGGCGGAGCTTGCAGTGAGCTGAGATCCGGCCACCGCACTCCAGCCTGGGTGACAGAGAGAGACTCCATCTCAAAAAAAAAAAAAAAAAAAAAAAGAAAAAGAAGGCAGGGAGGCCAGGTGCAGTGGCTCATGCCTGTAATCCCAGCACTTTGGGAGGCTGAGGTGGGCGGATCACCTGAGGTTAGGAGTTCGACACCAGCCTGACCAACATGGAGAAACCCCATCTCTACTAAAAAAACAAAATTAGCCGGGCATGGTGGCACAAGCCTGTAATTCCAGCTACTAGGGAGGCTGAGGCAGGAGAATCGCTTGAACCTAGGAGGCAGAGGTTGCAGTGAGCCAAGATCGCTCCATTGCACTCCAGCCTGGGCAACAAGAGTGAAACTCCATCTCGAAAAAACAAAATAAATAAATAAATAAATAAATAAATAAATAAAGAAGGTGGGGAGATAAGAGTGTGGGCAATGTCTGCTTTTCTATCCAGGTTATGGTTGCACAAGGGGTTCACTTTAGAATTATTCATTTAGCTGTATATGTTTGTTATGTGCTTTCTGTACATGTTACACTACACACACACATACAGCTTAAAAAAAAAAAATCATTGTAGGGGCCAGGCACAGTGGCTCACAACTATAATCCCAACACTTTGGGAAGCTAAGGCAGGAAGATTACATGAAGCCAAGAGTTTGAGACCAGCCTGGGCAACAAAGCGAGACCTCTTCTCTACAAAAAAATTAGCCAAGTGCAGTAGTGTGGGCCTGTGGTCCCAGCTACTCGAGAGGCTGAGGTAGGAGGACCTCTTGAGCCCAGGAGGTTGAGGCTGCAGTGAGCTATGACTGCACCACTGCACTCCAGCCTAGGTGACAGTGAGACCCCATCTCCGGAAAACAACAACAACAACAACAACAACAAAAAAACATAATAATAATAAAAAATTTAAATTAAAAAAAAAAAAATCATTGCAGGAACTAAAGTTTATAACCCTGGCCTGGACCTGAACAGCAGGTGATGAGAGGTATGGGCCTTCCAGAGTAAGGATGTTCAGAACAAAAGGGAGGACGCTGGGGTGGATGAGTCCTCTAGGAAGAGGCAAGCGGTGAGTGACTCGAGGTATGTGGCCAGGAAAAGGTCCTGCTTACCCAGGTAGTTCTGCCAGCAGTTCCTGGTCTGGTTCTGGTTGGGGAAGCGGCTGTCAAAAGGGGCAGTCTTGTAGTTCTTGATTTTGGTCTCAATGTCTTCTTCCGCCATGGTGCTGAATCCTGGAGGCGAAAGGAGTGGGTGTTGACAGGGGCCCCAGGGCCCCTCAGCAAGCCAGACTACCCAGGATCAATAGAAGAGGGCAGGCACAGAAGAATGGGCTGAGTGTGGACAAGTTCCTGCCTCTCAACATACACAGAGATGAGGGGCAAGACAAATTCACATATCTGAATGTGGCGGTCACGGCAGGGTTGGGGTACAACTCCTCAGCAAAATCAAGCCTGGTCCCCAAATAACATGAGCTAACACTCACTGAGTGCTTACTACATGCCAGGTGCTGTTCTACACACATTACTCCTACTTTACTCTAAAAGGTAGGAATTATTACTATCACCATTGCCCAGACGAGGAAGGAACAGGGTGTCTAAGTGACTTTCTAAGGTTAAACAGCATAAATATAAATGGTGGGCTGCCTCCGTTGTTGGCATAATCTACACTGCAAAGATTCTTAATCTTTTTGGTGCCACAAACTCCTCAGCAGTCTGATGAATCCCATAAACCTCTCGCTGAATATTTTTTTTTCTTTTTTTGAGACAGAGTCTTGCTCTGTCACCCAGGCTGGAGGGCAGTGGTACCATCTAGGCTCACGAACCTCCGCCTCCCAGGTTCAAGCAATTCTGTTGCTTCAGCCTCCCGAACAGCTGAGATTACAGGCACCCGCCACCATGCCCTGCTAATTTTTTTGATTTTTAGTAGAAACAAGGTTTTTACCATGTTGGTCAGACTGGTCTCGAACTCCTGATCTCAAATGATCCGTCTGGCTTGGCCTCTCAAAATGTTGAGATTACAGGAGGGAGCCACCAAATCCAGCCTGAATATGTTTAAATGTATTTAAAAATTGCATAGGTTCCATGAGTACACGAAGAAGAGAAAAAAACCTGCACAGCATCACAAAGAAAACCAGTTATATCCAGCTGAGGATTCATTAAGGAATACAATTTTTGCCGGGTGCAGTGGCTCACGCCTGTAATCCTAGCACTTTGTGAGGCCGGGGTCGGGGCGGGGGGGGGTGGATCACCTGAGGTCAGGAGTTCAAGACCAGCCTGGCCAATATGGTGAAATCCTGTCTCTACTAAAAATACAAAAATTAGCTCGCGTGGAGAGCAGTGGTGCGACCTCAGCTCACTGCAACCTCCACCACCTGGGTTCAATCCCAGCTACTCTGGATGTTGAGGCAAGAGAATCGCTTGAACCCAGGAGGCAGAGGTTGCAGTGAGCCGAGATTGTGCCAGTGCACTGCAACCTGGGCAACAGAGCAAAAACACTGTCTCAAAAAAAAAAAAAAGAATACAATTTTGAAGTAATCATAAATGAATATAGTACTTTGTGACATTTGCAGTTATAATGTGATATAAGAATATCTGTGATTTTGGGTGGGGCACGGTGGCTCACACCTGTAATCACAGCACTTTGGGACACTGAGGTGGGAGGATCGCTTGAGCCCGAGAGTTCAAGACCATCCTGGGCAACATGGTGAAACCCCATCTCATCTCTACAAAAAAATATTAAAATTGGCCGGGAGCGGTGGCTCACGCCTGTAATACCAGCACTTTGGGAGGCCGAGGTGGGCAGATCGCCTCAGGTCAAGAGTTCGAGACCAGCCTGGCTAACATGGTAAAACCCTGACTCTACTAAAAATACAAAAAATTAGCTGGGGTGGTGGCATGTACCTGTAATTCCAGCTACTCGGGAGGCAAGACCTTGTCTCAAAAAATAAAATAAAATTAAATTAAAATTAGCCAGGTGTGGTGGCACATGCCTGTGGTTCCAGCTACTGAGGTAGGATCGCTTGCGCAGGGAAGCAGAGGTTGCAGTGAGCCGAGATTTCTCCACTGCACGCCAGCCTGGGTGACACAGAGACCCTGTCTCAGAAAAGGAGAAAAAAATAAAAAAAGGAATATATATGATTTTGATTGCTAACAAAATCACAGCTGCTGCTAGTACGACCGAGGCTGTTACCTCAAAAGGTTAGTAAAAACACAGATGTAATTCCACCCCCCACCCTAATTCAAGTACTAGCATTCCTTGAATTCTACCAACCCTGCGGACTCAGGGTTAAAAACCTTTAATATGCCGGGCGCGGTGGCTCAAGCCTGTAATCCCAGCACTTTGGGAGGCCGAGACGGGTGGATCACGAGGTCAGGAGATCGAGACCATACTGGCTAACACGGTGAAACCCCGTCTCTACTAAAAAATACAAAAAACTAGCCGGGCGAGGTGGCGGGCGCCTGTAGTCCCAGCTATTCCGGAGGCTGAGGCAGGAGAATGGCGTGAACCCGGGAGGCGGAGCTTGCAGTGAGCTGAGATCCGGCCACTGTACTCCAGCCTGGGCGACAGAGCGAGACTCCGTCTCAAAAAAAAAAAAAAAAAAAAAACCTTTAATATAATGTCTCTGAAGAAATGACAGTGTTCGTCAGGAACCTGAGAGAAAGTGTCTACTATATTCCAGTGAATCCTAGGAGTCGTGGGGCTATACAGAGACTTGCAGAGCAGTGTCAGATTCAAGCGACGCAAGGTGGTGGTGGGGGTCCGGAGCACTAAAACAGTCTTTCGATGGGGAGGTGGGGTGTAAAACACCAGCTGCTGGGGCACAGACGCAATCGGTAGGATCGTTAGCGGCGAGATCTCGACCCGGTATCTGAGGATGAGGGTGCATCGGAAATGACTCTGCAGCCCCTCCAACGCCCAAAAGGGAGGATGGACTGGACACCCGGGAGCCAGGCTGCGGCCCAGGCAAGCCGCGGGAGGCCACGCCTGTGAATTGGCCGTGAAGAGCCCTGGAGGACAAACTCCTGGGTCAAATCCTGCTCGCTGTGTAGGCTCAGCTAGGTCGCTTGGTATCTCTGAGCCTGTTTACTGACAAAAGGGGATAATCGCAGGCCCTCTCTCACAGGGCTGCTGAGAGAGTTAAATGAATTAAAGTTGTTTGGGACGTTGCCCGGCATCAAGGAAGAACCTTATCATTGTTAGACCTTACGATGAACAGAACAGGGCCCCGGGACGCAGGGAGGCCGGACGCCGCCAGCCGGAAGCCTCAACCCGTTCTCAGGGAAGCTGGGGTCCGGCTCCTCGGCCCGCTAGACTGGGGTCCCAGGTTCCAGAACCCTCCACACTCACCTAAAGGCACCCCAGATGCAACTTGCAGCTCAATGTCACCCTCAGCAAAGATACCAGAATCGGACAGGAAGCGGAACTACGACCAGCCGGAAGCTGAGCGAGGTGGGGACTAGAGGAGTCTTTCCAGAGGCTAGAGCTCCCTCGCAGGAGGAGGCCACCGAAGCCATTCAAGCCACGCCCAGCAAGAGAACTACGACTTTCTATTGAGTTGAATGCTTGTTCATCATCACTTCTGGCCCAATCGTGAGCTTGCGCGGCTGGGGCTCGGGCGCCTGTGGTTACCGGGTCTTGTCCGAGGGAGCGTTATAGATCCCTGGGCTGGCTGGAGGGTGGGTGCGGGTAAAAATGTCCCAGAGAAACTACTTTTATTCATGCAAGAAATATTTATTGAACGCTTTTTCTGTGTCGGTTATTTCTTTTCTTTAAAAATGTTTTTTCTTTTATTTTTTTAATTTTTTTTATTTTTTGAGACGGAGTCTCGCTCTGTCGCCCAGGCTGGAGTGCAGTGGCGCGATCTCGGCTCACTGCAAGCTCCGCCTCCCGGGTTCACGCCATTCCCCTGCCTCAGCCTTCCGAGTAGCTGGGACTACAGGCGCCCGCCACCGCGCCCGGCTAATTTTTTGTATTTTTAGTGGAGACGGGGCTTCACCGTGGTCTCCATCTCCTGACCTCGTGATCCGCCCGCCTCGGCCTCCCAAAGTGCTGGGATTACAGGCGTGAGCCACCGCGACCGGCCCTTTTTAAATTTTTTGAGACAGGGTCTTACTCTATGGTCTCGCTCTGTCGCCCAGGCTGAAGAGCAGTGGCGCGATCTCAGCTCACTGCAACCTCCACCACCTGGGTTCAAGCGAGTCTCCCGCCCCAGCCTTCCGAGTAGCTAGGATTACAGGTGCGCGCCACTACTCCTGGATCCATATATATGTATTTTGTAGAGATGGGGTCTTGCTATGTTACCCAGGCTGGACTCGAACTCCTGGTCTCAAGCGATCCTCCCGCCTCGGCCTTCCAAAGCGTGAGGATTACCGGCGTGACCCACTGTATTCGGCCATCAGGCACTTCTATAAGGGTTGAGAAAGCACGCTGCACAAAACACAGAAATCCCTACCCTTATAATATTAAATAATTAGAGCGCCAATTGTTAGGGGATTGAAAACGAACCAATCTCTCCCTAGGTGTCACTCGTCAGGGTATTAGGAATGCCCAGATTTTACCTCCCTGCTGGTTACCATCTTTTCCCAAACCTCTGAAAGCACAGATTAACAAAGATTTGAGTGGCCAAGAGCTCAAGAACCAGTCTTGCATCCCAGGCAGGTGGGGTTAGGAGTTAAAGCTTGGATCTATGAAGGGTCTGGCAGAAAGGATTCCATTTGGGAAAATGGCTAACTCTGTCCTCTGGCCACAGAGTTGTCCTTGTTTCCGATCTTTCTCTCACACCTGAGAGCTGACCTATCAAGAAATCCCGTTGGTTCTGCCTGTAACTATATCCATAATCTTCCTCTAGCACATTTGGTTTAAGCCACCATCACCTTCAGACTGGACTATTGCAGCAGCCCACTCCCTGGTCTCCTGGCTTCCAGCTGCCCTCTGCAGTATGTCCACCCAGCCAGAGGAACACGGGTCTGACTTCTAGTCTAAAGCCAATGTCCTTATAAATGATCTACACAATTTGGCCCTTCTCTCCTCTCCTCCCCTCCCCTTCTCTCCCCTCTCCTCTCCTCTCCTTCTTGAAACTCAGTCTCACTCTGTCACCCAGGATGGAGTGCAGTGGTACTATCTTGGCTCACTACAACCTCCTCCTCCTGGGTTCAAGTGATTCTCCTGCCTCAGCCTCCCGAGTAGGTGCAATTACAAGTGCACGCCACCACTCCCAGCTAATTTTTGTGATTTTGGTAGAGAGGGATTTCACCATGTTGGTCAGGTTGGTCTTGAACTCCTGACCTCGGTCTTGAACAGGTGATCTGCCCACCTCGGCCTCCCAAAATGCTGGGATTACAGGCGTGAGCCACCCCACCCCTGGCCAATTTGTCCTTTTTTAGACAGAGTTTCATTCATGTTGCCCAGACTGGAGTGCAGTGGTGCGATCTTGGCTCACTGCAACCTCCACCTCCCAGGCTAGAGCGATTCTTCTGCCTCAGCCTCCCGAATCACTGGGATTACAGGCATGCGCCACCACACCTGGCTAATTTTGTATTTTTAGTAGAGATGGGGTTTCTCCATGTTGGTCAGGCTGGTCTTGAACTTTTGACCTCAGGTGATCTGCCCGCCTTGGCCTTCCAAAGTGCTGGGATTACAGGCGTGAGCCACCGCTCCCGGCTATATCTGTTCTTTTAAATTATGTTTACCTCTTTTTGCCTCCCTCAATAGAAAAGAATCATCATAAAGGAAGAATTTTTGTCTGCCTTATTCACCATTGTATCTAAAGCAGTGCCTGGTACACAGGAAGTACTCTATAAATATTTGCTGAATGCAAGAATTTCTTGTGGAACTGAAGGAAGCATTTGGGGACTAGGAGAGGGAGCTATGAAAGAGAACTGCTTTCCTTCCTCCCCTGTCTGGCCTCTAAAGCTTCTCCCACACCATCTGAGGTGCAGTGTCCAGATGGAACTGGGTTAGGGACCTCTTCTTACACATTCTGTGTCCATCAACATTGTGGTTATTTGTGGAATTACCTGTTTACATGCATGTATTCATCCCCTGCAATGAGGTCTTCCTAAAACCCAAATCCCTCTCCCTGCTTAAAACACCTTGATGGGGGCCAGGCATGGTGGCTCACTCCTATAATCCCAGCACTTTGGGAGGCCAAGGCAAGCGGATCACCTGAGGTCAGGAGTTCCAGACCAGCCTGACCAACATGGTGAAAACCCCATCTTTACTAAAAATACAAAAATTAGCTGTGTGTGGTGGTGCGTGTCTGTAATTCCCGCTATTTGGGAGGTTGAGGCAGGAGAATTGCTTGAACCTGGGAGTCGGAAGTTGCAGTAACCTGAGATTGCATCACTGCACTCCAGCCAGAGTGACAGAGTGAGACTCCATCTCTAAAAACAAACAAACAAAACCCTCGATGGCTCCTCAGGAGCCCTGGAGACAAAGTCTGGGCTCCTCACCGTGGCCCACAGATCCTTTATGAATTGGTCCCTGTTGCTGCTGTAGCCACATTTATTTTTAATTTTTTTTTTTTTTTTTAACAGAGATGGGGGTCTCCCTTATGTTGCTCAGGCTGGTCTGGAAATCCTGGCCTCAAGCCGTCCTCCTGCCTCAGCCTCCCAAAGTAATGAGATTACAGGTGTGAGCCACTATGCCTGGCCCACATTAATAGTTTTGAGCAGTGGTATGAGATCGTCCACCTCTGGACCTTTGATCTTGTTCCTTCTGCCTGAAACATTCTTTGTCTACCTGACTTCTCAAATCAGCTGTCTCCTCCTCCAGGGCGTCTCCCCTGACCCTTCTCCTCCTGGGCTAGGTCAAGTCTCTCCTTTTGGCCTCCCTCGATTCCCTGGAGTCTTCTCATCCCAGCTCAAAACATTCTGGTGATGGGTCTGTCTTCCCACTGGACTGTGAGCTCCCTGAGGGTAGGGTCCACGGCTGTCTTCGTCCCTGCTCTATCCCCAGCATCGCCCACAGGACGACCACACAGCAGGCTCTCTTTAGGAGCTCAGTGGCTCTCAGAATGGTGTAGGCTGTCTTTAGAGTGTTGGTCTGAGTCCTGTGTCAAGCTTGGAGTGGGGAAAGGGTGAGTGGTGTTGGGGTGCAAGCACTAGTTTTAATTCCTTGACGATCCCTTGCACTGGGAGGACACACAGCACAGCAAGCCCTTTTCGGAGTCTGAGTCTTCTCTTTAAGGGGACACAGCAGATATACTCTCATGATTGGGTCTGATTCCTTTACAAGTCCTGACACAGGGCAGGCACACAGTAGGCCCTATGGGCTTTGGGTTTAGTTTCTTTGCCTCTCTCATCACAGGGCGGGCACATGGCAGGCTCCCTAAGGGTCTGGGTCTCCTTTGGTCATTGCCCAGCACTGGAGGTAGGTGATTCGTTATCCCAAAACTAACCACGGAGGTGGGTGGTCCGCGAAGACTGCGGAGGGAGTGAAGGCTGAGTCGAGAGGCGGGGCCTAAGGGGGCGGGACCCGGGAAACTGACAGCGAGGGGCGGGGCTTAGGGACCTAGGCGCTTAAGAGACTTGGGGCTGGTGGCCCGCACTCCAGGGTCTTCGGGGAGGAGAGGACTAAGGCACTACAGTCTTTTAGGGAGCAAGGATCCAGGCTCTTGGATTATGTGAGAGGAAAGAGATGAAGGCCCAGACGCCTGGGGTCTCCGAGGTGGGGAGGCCAAATTCCAACATGTGGAGCTGCACACTTAGGCTCCCTAGCGCGTGTAGTCAGTATCAGCGGGAAGAATGCAGCAGAGGAGCACGCGCCAAGAGGTCTGACCGGTAATTTTTATTGTGTCTCTGCTCCCCTTCCGCCCCCCGCACAGTTCGGATAGGCTAGGCTGGGCACGCGGCCCCCGAAACGGTACGTGTACTTGCGCCTCCCGCTCTTGCGCACGATGTCGCGGCGATAGTAGTAGCGCAGGCCTCGGCTCAGCTTCTCGTAATTCATGCCCGGCTTTCTCTTGCGCTCGCCCCACAGCCGAGCCACCTAGGACAGAGGCCGGGCTCGGTCGGAGTGGGAAGGGGCGGGGCTTGGCAATAGTTGGGCGGGCCGGGCCTGGGGGCGGTGTGCAGTGCAGACCTGGGCGAGGCCCCGCGGAGCCGGGTGGAGACTGGGTTGGTTGAGGCAGAAGTCCAGGCGGGAGACTGGGTTTGAGAAGGGTTGGGCGGGGCCCCAAGTGGGCCGGGGAGGGGCGGGGCCAAGGCCTAGGCGATTGAACCTAGCCCTTGGGCGGGGCTAAATTGAACTGGAGAAAACAGAGCAGGACTTGGCTGGGCGGGGGAGCTGCCCCACCTCTTTGGGGTCGCACAGCTGGAACTCGCGGCTGTTGCCAGTCCAACGGATGCAGCTGCTACGCGCCCCGTCGTGCAGCAGCTCCAGGAGGAACTGCCACAGCTGAATGGGCCCTGCGGGATGAAGGGAGGGGCATACTCAGTCTTCCCGGCCCTAGATCACACCACTTCAATGATCTAGAGGTCCGGGTCGTCCCAACTCGGGAGTCCGGATCCTCCCCTTCTCTGAGATCCACGAGTTCAAATCCCTCTATATAGGGGACCCAACAGTCAGTCTTGGAGACTCAAGCGTCCAGGGCCCCAGTCTCAGAGATTTAGCAGTTTGGCCTCCCCATCTTGGAGACCCAGGAGTCTGGGCCTTCATCGCTTTCGTTTTATATAATCCAGCAGCCTGGGTCCTCCTCACCCCTTGGTCCCTATAAGACTACCAGTGTCTTAGCCCTCTGGAGGAGAGGAGTGCGGGCCACCGGCCCCTCCTCCCTCGAGTCCATGGTCCCTAAACCCCGCCCCCTCGCTGTCAGTCTCTTGGGTCCCGCCCCCTTAGGTGCCTGGGTCCCAGCTCAAGACTCCAGCTTCGCCCTCCCTGCAGTCTTTGTGGTCTTCTCACCTCGGTGGTTAGTTTTGGGGCATCGAGCCAAACTGGCACGGTCCGACTGCGGGCTCAGTTCGGAGGAAACGGTGAGAGCTGAACTCTGGTACCCTTTCAAAGAGGTGGTGCCATCCGCACGCAGCCCCGGGTTCCAGGAGGTGGTACAGTCCGGGCCCGCGGGCCCGCCCCACGAAATGGTACAGTCCGTGCGCGGCTCCCCGCCCAGGCTACTGCCCCAGTAGGTGATGTCGTCGGGGCCCACAGAACAGTCCCAGGTGGTGTTGCTCCCGGCGGCCTGGGCGCGCGACCACAAGGTGGCCCCTCCCTCCGCGGGGATGCAGTTGTGGCCCGCGGCGCTGTCGGAGCCGGCAGCAGGGGCGGGGCCCGGGCCGGGAGGGGCGGGGCCCAGCGTCTGCGAGGCGCCACTCCAAGAGTCCCAGGCTGTGCACGCCACGTCTGTCCAGTCCCCCGACCACGGAAGGGCCTGAGGGTTGGGCTCTGTGAGGAGTAACGGACCCTGAGTGAGGGGAGCCCAGGTGCACCCTCAAAAACTCTAGGGGTCTAAGCTCTCAGCCCTGGCACTTGGGGCCGGGCTGTCCCTGATCCAGGCCATGCCACCTTGAGAGCGCAGGTGTTCTCAGTCCTCAAAGATCAGGGAGTCTACACCTCCAGCCCTGGTGCCTCGGGTCCCCAGTCCCCTCCTCCCACCGCCTCTCCCCACACTCACCCGCCCCCCATGGAACTTCTGGGTGCAGTAACGCGGAGCCCCAGTCCAGCTGTGGAAAGCTTGTCAGGGATGAGCTTGTACCTGAGTTTATGGAGGAGTGTGAGCAATGACAGAGAACCCTCAACTACCCACTCTCTGGTCTTTACTTGTCAGGGACTGGGAGTTATGACCCCCCAGGCCCTATTTCAGCACCCCGCGCCCCCTTTTCCTTCACCCTCAGGGAGTCAAGCACGCGGCCCCTCCCCACCCAGTCCCAGGAGCCTAGGCACGCCCCCCTCCTCCCTTTTCCCTAGGATTCCACCCTCCCCGCTTCTTTTCCAGCACTCAGGGGTCCCAGCCCGCAGCCACCTTTCCAGCATGTCTCTGCTGTCGCTGTCGGCGTGTCCCCTTGGAGTGCCACATCAGGGACATAGAAGCCTAATTCGGCTCCTTCTGCAGGCGATAAGGGTTTAGGGTTAGCAGAGGCCCCACCTGGACACCCTCCCCACACACGTTGTGGCAGCCCCGGCAGCCTACCCAGCCCTGGCAGCCTACCCAGCCCTGCCAGCTTGTTCCCTGGAGGCACTTCCTGTGGGGATGCCTCATCCCAGTTCCACAGGTCCATGGATGCGATGCCTTCTGAGTGTTCTGGGTAGGGAAAAGTCCAGATGGCAATGGGTGAGCTGGTGACACTTGGAGGCCCTGGAGTCTGGGCCCCAGCCCTGGCTTCCCTCACAGCCAGGAGTCCAGGCCTCCGCTCCCTCCTTCCCCAGGAGCCTAGAATCTTGGTCCCGGGAGTGAGGGACCCCAGCTCTCTCTTCCTCTCTCAGACCCAGGAGTCCAGGCCCCCGGCCTCTTGGGAGTCTAGTCCCCAGGTCCTTCCTAACCCAGACACCCAGGCATTTAGTCCTCAGTTCATGGCTCACCTCTGGCGTGTTCCTCTGCCCCCAGCCGGGGGTCTCAGCCCCATTTCATACCATGCACCCCCTCCCCCAAGGGCCCGGGCAAGGGGGAATTTTCCGAGACGTCAGAGCAGGGGTCGCAGCCAGGCTCAAGTTGCAGGGGCAGGGGCGGGGCCGAGCCGCGACCCCCGCCTCGGGGATGGGTGCTGGCCTCTGGGGCTGCCCTGCTGCAGGGGTGGCGTGGGCTTGGAGCGGGGCTTGGGGAACAGCGGGCTGGGTGAGGGCGGGGCGGAGGCTGGAGAAGTTTACGGGGTGATGGGGGCGGGGCGGGGGGCTTGGTGAACAGGCTCTCTGCCCAGGGTCTTGATCCTGCGACATGGGGGGAGTGAGGGAAGAGGGTCTGGGGTCAGCTGGGCTGAGCTGGGCTTATCTGCAACAGGAAGAGGGATTTCCGGCCAGATTCTCCCACCCGCCCCCAGCGTCAGCTGACGTCACAATCGGCAGAGTAACTGCAGGGGGTGGAGCAGGAGTGAAGGCCGACCCAATCCCCCACCGGGCCCCTGGGGGCTGCTTCCCAGGAGTGCCAATCATAACAATATTGACAAAAACAATTTCAACAATAACGATAGTAGCAATAACAGCCAACATTAAATGAGGGCTCATTGTGTGAAACCAACTGTGCCATGCGCCTTCATTGCATCCTTCTATGAGGCAAGTACAATACATACTCTAATTTGATGAAGGGGGAAATTAAGGCAGACATCCTCCCACTGCCCTTCTCCAGACCCCATGCCTTCCGTGCTGTAATAGTTTAGGACAATTGGGGAAATTGGAGTATGAACTGAATATGAAATATAGAATTATTTTCTTAGGTTTGATAATGGTATTCAGGATGAAATATCATTTAGGAAATGAACTCAGAGATGAAATGTTATAATGTCTGTAACTTGTGGTTGGGTGCGGTGACTCACACCTGTAATCCCAGCCCTTTGGGAGGCTGAGGCAGGTGGATCATCTGAGGTCAGGAGTTCGAGATCAGCCTGTCCAATATGGTGAAACCCCGTCTCTACTAAAAATAAAATTATCCGGACGTGGTGGCGGGTGCTTGTAATCCCAGCTACTTGGGAGGCTGAGGCAGGAGAATTACTAGAACCCGGCAGGTGGAGACTGCAGTGAGCCGAGATCGCGCCATTGCACTCCAGCCTGGGGAACAAGAGTGAAACTTCATCTCAAAAAAAAAAAAGTCTGTAACTTGCTCAAATAATTCAGCAAAAAACAAAAAAAACCCCAGCTATACATGTAACATATACATACATACATGAAATATTTAGGACATGCCTAAACTATAAAATAGTTCATTTAAATTCAATAACTGGGTGTCCTGTATATATATATAATATTTTTCCAGACGGAGTCTTGCTCTGTAACCCAGGCTGGAGTGCAGTGGTACACTCTCAGCTCACTGCAACCTCCACCTCCCAGGTTCAAGCAATTCTGTTGCCTCAGCCTTCCAAGTAGCTGGGATTACAGGCAAGTGCCACCACGCCCAGCTAATTTTTTTGTATTTTTAGTAGAGATGGGGTTTCACCATGTTGGCCAGGCTGTTCTCAAACTCCTGACCTCAGGTGATAGGCCCGCCTCAGCCTCCCAGAGTGCTGGGATTACAGGCGTGAGCCACCGTGCCCCGCAAGTGTCCTATATTTTTATTCGCTAAGTCTGCAACCCTTAACCCAGGTAACTTGGCTTCAGACTGTGCCCATCGTCCTATAGTTTTTTGTTTTTGTTTTTTTTGTTTTTGAGACAGTCTTGCTCTGTCGCCCAGGCTGGAGTGCAGTGGCGCGATCGCAGCTCACTACAAGCTCCGCCTCCCGGGTGGGCATTCTCCTGCCTCAGCCTCCTGAGTAGCTGGGACTACAGGCGCCCGCCACCACGCCTGGCTAATTTTTTTGTATTTTTAGTAGAGACGGGGTTTCACCATGTTAGCCAGGATGGTCTTGATCTCCTGACCTCGTGATCTGCCCATCTCGGCCTCCCAAAGTGCTGGGATTACAGGCTTGCCACTGCGCCCAGCCTTTTTTTTTTTTTTTTTTTTTTTTTTTTTTTTTAAGAGATAGAGTCTCTCTGTCACCCAGGCTGGAGTGCAGTGGCACGATCTCAGCTCTCTGCAACCTCTGCCTCTCAGGCTCAAGTGATTTTCCTGCCCCAGTCTCCCAAGTAGCTGGAATTACATGTGCACACCACCATGCCCAGCTAATTCTTTTTTTTTTTTGACAGGGAGTCTCGATCTGCAACCTCTGCCTCCCAGGTTCAGGTGATTCTTCTGCCTCAGCCTCCCGAGTAGCGGGATTACAGGTGCCCACCACCACGCCTGGCTAGTTTTTGCATTTTTAGTAGAGACAGGGTTTCACCATGTTGGCCAGGCTGGTCTCGAACTCCTGACCTCAAGTGATCCACCTGCCTCGGCCTCTCAAAGTGCTGGGATTACAGGTGTGAGCCACCATGCCTAGCCTAATTTTTGTGTTTTTAGTAGAGATGGGGTTTTGCCATGTTGGCCAGGCTGGTCTCAAACTCCTGGCCTCAAGCTATCCACCTGCCTTAGCCTTAGTGCTGGAATCAGAAGCATGAGCCACCGTGCCCAGCCCATCCTGCTGTATTTTAATAAGTGCGTAATATTTACCATTAAAAGTAACTTTTGCATATAGGCATCTTTCAATCCCCACGCAGCCTGTTGATCATTAACTACTTGCTCTTCTGGAGATCGGGGGGCACTGCTCCTCCTTCCGTTTTACAGAAAGTAAACTGGGCTCCATGGGGTCCCATGGGGTGGGAGTGGGACTGGGATGGAATCAGTGTGGGGTGAGCCACAGAGCCCTGGAGCATCACTGGTCCCTCTATCCATCCAGTGCGGGGGCCTGAAGGGAGTCCTGGCTTCCTGTCCTTGAAGCTGGCCTCTGTCTTTCCATGTCTCCCTGTCCTCTTTCTTCAGGTTGGCATCTCTAAAGCTGGGTCTCTGTTGCCATGGGCCTGATTCCAGTGAGGCTTTGTCACTCAGTCTCTTCTGACATTTCTGTCCCTCCCCATCTGTCTTTGAGTGTTCCTATCTCATCTCCTTGTCTGTCTCCATCTGTCTCTTGGTTTTCTCCCCGTCTCCCTTCCCACTGCACAGTCTCTGATGGTTCTCATCTCTGCCTGAGCCTCCTGCTCACAGCGCCATCTCTACCTCCGCCTGCCACATTCTGTGTGTGTCTCTCCCTGTTCTCAGGAAGACTCATGTACATTAAAAAGAAAAAAAGATAAAACATTTAGGGGGTACAAGTGCAGATTCCTTACTGGATACATGTCACGATAAGGCCTGGGCCTTTTTTTTTTTTTTTTTGAGACGGAGTCTTGCTCTGTCGCCCAGGCTGGAGTGCAGTGGCCGGATCTCAGCTCACTGCAAGCTCCGCCTCCCGGGTTCACGCCATTCTCCTGCCTCAGCCTCCCGAGTAGCTGGGACTACAGGCGCCCGCCACCTCGCCCGGCTAGTTTTTTGTTATTTTTTAGTAGAGACGGGGTTTCACCATGTTAGCCAGGATGGTCTCGATCTCCTGACCTCGTGATCCACCCGTCTCGGCCTCCCAAAGTGCTGGGATTACAGGCTTGAGCCACTGCGCCCGGCCAGGCCTGGGCCTTTAGTGCACCCGAATAGTGAACAACGTACCCAACTGGTAACCGTTCAGTTTCCCCCACGCTCCCGCCTTTTGGAGTCTGCAGTGCCTGTTGCCCCACTCTGCATGTCCACCTGTACCCACTGTTCTCCTCCCACTCGGAAGTGAGAATCACATGCATTTGGAAGCGTCCTTTCTGGAGCCATCCTCTCCTCCCATGCCCCTATACTTGCAGTGATCACAAGGGGGATCGGGGTAGGAAAGACTAGTGATGGGGGGAAGGGGCTTTGAGGATCCTGGGGCTGGGTGGTCTGGCCCAGGTGGCAGGGGGCTAAAGGGCACTTCCTGCCAGGGAGGGAGGCTCTCAGCCTCTGACCGGACTGGAAAATGTGACGTCAGAGAGGGGGCAGTAAGGCAGGGAAGACAGGAACAGGAGAAATTCGACACCTCTCCTGGGGGACCTCCATCCCTGAGAGGCCTTGGTATTGTCCATCCCCCGACTTATGCCCCACAAAGTCCTGCCCAACCTGCTCCCTCCTAATGGAGAGTTCTGATGGCTGTCCCCCTGGGAGACCCCCCTCTCCTCCCCATACTCAGACCCTGCCATCTCCCTCCTCTGGCTTGGTCCCTGCCCCAGCCTCCTTCCAGACTTCCAGCCACAGTGGTGGTCTCAGGGCTTTTTCTTTTTTTTTTTTTTTTTGAGACAGTCTCACTCTGTCACCAAGGCTGGAGTGCAGTGGTGCGATCTGGGCTCACTGCAACCTTTTACGGGGTTCAAGCGATTCTCCTGCTTCAGCCTCCCAAGTAGCTGGGACTACATGTGCCCACCACCATACCCAACTAATTTTTGTATTTTTCAGTAGGGACGGGGTTTCACTATGTTGGCCAGGCTGGTCTTGAACTCGTGACCTCAAGTGATCTGTGTGCCTTGGCCTCCCAAAGTGCTGGGATTCCAGGCCTGCGCCACCGCGCCCAGTACACATCTGTGCTGCCTAGGACCTTGCTGCTGCTTGAATTTTCTCAGCTTTTTGGGGTGTGCTGCTGCCTTCTACGTAAAGCTTAAGCTCTCAGCCTGGCATTCAAGTCGGTGCACAGACACCTCTTCAGACAGGCAGAGGCCAGCTTGGAGCTGGGAAAAGAGGGGGACAGACCCCGAGTCTCTGTTCTCTCTCTCCATCTGTGGGTCTCTCCTCCTTTTTCATTTCCCAGCTTCAAAGGAAAGAACAGAGACCAAAAGGGATATAGAGGCTTAGAGACAAGAAATGGAGGGGTGCCCACCGAGACTTAGAGCACGGCGAGCTGGCTGGGCGTGGCAGACTGGAGAAGCTGGAAAGCCCGAAGAGACTTGGGGGTGGACAGTTCCTTCAGGAAGGGCCCCCTCACCCACAGGTCAGTGCCCTGGGTGCCCCCATCCTGCCCTTACCACTCTGAGCTCTGTCAGGGCATTGAGCCTATTTTCTGCCACTGGACCTTGAGCTCTAAGGGTGCAAGGCCCAGGACTTTTAGTCACCATTGTGTCTCCAAGCACTGTTCAGACCCTTGGTGAGTCTGCTGGATGGAGGGCCTAGAAGGCTGTGAGCTCCAGAAGGGAAGGGGCCTAGAAGATCTCCTACCTTAGTGCTGAGAACACAGGAGGTAGCCAGGACACAGGTGTGGGCCTCAGCTTGGCTCAACCCTTGCCACTGGCGCCCCCTTTCTCCTCTGGAGTAGGCGGCACTCGGCATGTGTGGAAGAGGTTTGAAGAGGGAACGGGTGCACAGGAAGGGCTCAGAAGCCCCTGCCTGGGTGTTTGTCTGGGTAAACTCTCAAGGCTCCCCGCCATTTCCACGTGTGGGGAAGCCAAGCCCTGCTCCCCACAGCGTGCTTCCATGCCCAGCCAGGGGTGGAAATGAACATAAATTTATTGAAACTGGTTTTGGGGCAGGGGATGCGTGGACAGCTGGGGGTTTTCCAAAGAGAACTGAGGGAGGAGCCAGCGCCCGGCCAGGTGGGAGCGGGTGCCTGGCCACAGACCCTATCTCAGACCCAGCTTCTTCTTTTCCTTCTGCTTCTTGCGGACCACGTCCAGATTCCGGTCCTTCCACATACTCTTGCGAAGCTTGATGGGGCGCGAGCCCACATACTTCCCTGTGGAGACAGAGGGTTCAAGGCAGGCTTGGTCAGGCTTAGGTCAGCGCATGCCGTGCCCACAGTCCCCAGGGGAGGCCACACCCACCATTCATCTCACGCATGGCGCGCACGTAGTCGCTGGGGTCCTTGAAGCTGACGAAGCCGTAGCCCTTGGTCTTGCCTGTGCGCTTGTCACGGATCACCTTGGCCTTAAGGAAGGATGGGAAGCGGCTGAAGGCGCGTGCCAAGATGTCATCGTTCACCTCATTGCCCAGATCCCCACAGAAGATCCGGAAGTCATCTGGGGATGGGGGAGAGATGACGTCAGAGGATGCAGAGGCCTTGCCCGGTGTCTACCTTGTCTGAATGACCCCACCTTTTCGGAGGTATCCCGTCTCTGCCTAGGGACCTCTTAGTAATAATGGTCAACACCCACTGACCCTGCGCCAGGAGCTCGGCCGGGCACCTGGAGGGGTGTTTTCCATTTCTGGCACTCCCAACCATGCTTTTACACTGAGGCACAGAGAGGTCAAGTCACTGCTCTAAGTGACACAAGCAGGAAGTGGTGGAGTTGGGACAAGAGCTCAGGCGTCTGGCTTGAGTTCTTACTTTTTTTTTTTTTTTTTTGAGACGGAGTCTTGCTCTGTCGCCCAGGCTGGAGTGCAGTGGCGCGATCTCGGCTCACTGCAAGCTCCGCCTCCCGGGTTTACGCCATTCTCCTGCCTCAGCCTCCCGAGTAGCTGGGACTACAGGCGCCCACAACCGCGCCCGGCTAATTTTTTGTATTTTTAGTAGAGACGGGGTTTCACCGTGTTAGCCAGGATGGTCTCGATCTCTGACCTCGTGATCCACCTGCCTAAGCCTCCCAAAGTACTGGGATTACAGGTGTGAGCCACTGTGCTCGGCCAAGATTTATAGTTTTTATTGTACAACTCTTGTACTTCTTTTGTTAAATTTATTACTTTTTTTAAATTGAATTTCTTTTTCTTTTTTTTTTTTTTTTTGAGATGGAGTCTCTCTCTGTTACCCAAGCTGGAGTGTGGTAGCACGATCATGGCTCACTGCAACCTTCACTTCCCAGACTCAAGCAGGATGGTCTAGATCTCCTGACCTCGTGATCCGCCCACCTCGGCCTCCCAAAGTGCTGGGATTACAGGCTTGAGCCACCGCGCCCGGCCGAGTTCTTACTTTTAACCTTGAACTGCACTGCCCTCCCCACCCCAGGGCCACCTCACTCATTCCCGTAGTAACACCCCTAACTCTGCCCCAGCCCTGGCCTTTCCTCTGAGCCTCGGCATCCCTTGGTCCCCTGGGCCCGTCACCCACTGGCTGCCCGTCATGGCACCTCAGGAACATGGGCTTCATCTTTCCTCAGCCCTGCTTCCCCTGCAAAGCCTGCCCTAACTCCCCCTTGAGACCTGGACATGCTGCCTGCTGCTCTGCCACGGCTGCACCCAGCTGACATTCTCATGCTGCCTCTGAGTGGGGCCTGTGCTTCCACTGAACATGCTCTGTCCCAAAGAATCCCTGTCTCCACAAGGGAGGGGAGGAGGCAGACGAGGCTTAAAAGGCTAAGTGAGCCAAATGCAGTGGCTCACACCTGTAATCCCAGCACTTTGGGAGGCCGAGGGAGGTGGACCACCTGAGCTCAAGAGTTCAAGACCAGCCTGACCAACATGGTAAAACCCCATCTCTACCAAAAAATACAAAAATTAGCTGGGTGTGGTGATGGGTGCCTGTGATTCCGACTACTCGGAAGGCTGAGGTGGGAGAACTGCTTGAACCCAGGAGGTGGAGGTTGCAGTGAACCAAGATTACACCACTGCACTCTAACCTGGGTGACAGTGCGAGACTCTGTCTCAAAAAAAAGAAAAAAAAAAAAAGAAGAAAAACAAACAAAAAAAACAGGCTAAGTGACTTGCCCAAGGTCACAGAGCTAGGGTCTTCTCTGGGCCAGGTGGACGGTCCCAGGAGAGGGGACGGAAGTCAAACACTGAGGCAGGAGGGGTCTATCTCCTTCCTCGGCCATTGCTGCAGCTGCCCCATGGTGTCTGTGATTTGGGACACTCTAAGCAGAAATTAAGCGATGCCAGAAGCAAACAACTGGCCAAACTCAGAAGGTGGGACCTTGTACATGACAACTGCCCTGGACACTTCAAAAAATATATACAAAACAACGAAGTAGGAAAGAGACTGTTCTTATTAAAATATAATCAGGGCCGGGTGTGTATATGGTTTCTTTGTTTTTAGCTCAGTCATTTGAAGCAAGTTTTAAGTGATCACTTCTAAATCTCTCAATATTTATCTCCTAAGAAAAGAGATATTTTGGCCAGGCACGGTTGCTCATGCCTGTAATCCCAGCATTTTGGGAGGCAGAGGCAGGCGGATCACGAGGTCAGGAGTTCGAGACCAGCCTGGCCAGCATGGTGAAACCCCGTCTCTACTAAAAATATAAAAACTTAGCCAAGCATGGTGGCGCCCGCCCGTAGTCCCAGCTACTTGGGAGGCTGGGGCAGGACGATTATTTCAACCTGGCAGGTGGAGGCTGCAGTGAGCCGAGATAGAGCCACTGCACTCCAGCCTGGGTGATGGAGTGAGACTCCGTCTCAGGAAAAAAAAAAAAAAAAAAAAAAAAAAAAAAAAAAACCAAAAAGATATAATTGAGGGACATAAAACTGCATGCATGTTAATTCAGGGCAAAAATATTAACCGTTCTAACAGAGTTTTGGGACACCTAGGGAAATATGAATATAAACTAAAAATAAGATACCGAAGAATTAATTTTCTTAGAGTTGATGATGGTCTTATGATATGCAAAAAGTATCTCATTTCTTTTCTTTTTTTTTTTTTGTTTTGAGATGGAGTCTCATTCTAGTGCCAAGGCTGGAGTGCAGTGGCCTGATCTCGGCTCACTGTAACCTCCGCCTCCCGGGTTCAGGCGATATTCCTGTCTCAGCCAACCAAGTAGCTGGGATTATAGGTGCCTCCCACCATGCCTGGCTAATTTTTTTGTATTTTCAGTAGTGACGGGGTTCCACCAAGTTGGCCAGGCTGGTCTTGAACTCCTGACCTCAAGTGAGCCGCCTGCCTCCGCCTCCCAAAGTGCTGGGATTACAGGTGTGAGCCACCGTGCCTGGCCAAAATATCTCTTTTCTTAGGAGATAAATACTGAGATATTTAGAAGTGATTATTTCACTTATAACTTGCTTCAAATGACTGAGCTAAAAACAAAGAAACCATATACGTACACAAAGAGGAAAAAAGTGAACACAGCAATATGTTAATTGCAGAATCTAGGTGGTGGGTAGACGGCTGTTTACTGTGCCATTCTTTGTTTAAAATTTTTCCCAGCCAGGCGCAGCAGCTCACGCCTGTAATCCCAGCACTTTGGGAGCCTGAGGCAGGACAATCACTTGAACCTGGGGGGCGGAGGCTGCAGTGAGCCGAGATTGCGCTACTGTACTCCAGTCTGGGCAACTGAGTGAGACTCCATCTCATAAAAAAGAAAAAAAATACATTTTTTTTTCTAAGAGTTGGGAAAAAAAAGAATGCTCTCTGAAGCCAGGCACCTCATGAGTAAAACGGGCTGCAAAGCCCCATGTCCCTGTCACCTCCACTGAGCTCTGGCCCATGGCTGGGTGAGGAACCAGCCCCTGAGCCACAGCCTCCCCTCCCCAAGGTGGGCTAACAACAGCGCCCACCCTACTGAGAGAGGTGGAGTTACCAGGTTCACCCTCCCAGTCTGCATCCCAAGGACAGCAGCCTGGTCTGACCCTGGCCGAGCCATGCCTGACCTCGAGCTTCAGCAGCTTACCTGCATCCCACTCCAGCAGGCTGGGGTCCTCCCAGCTGCTCCCTGCTGCTGTGCGAATGCAGCGTTTCAATTTCTCTGGCTTCCCCTTCTTCTTGTCTTCACCCAGGGGCTCTGGGACCTGCAGAGGAAAGGGGAGGGGTGCAAAGGGCTTGGTATTGGGGTCTCCCACTGTCCGCTGGTCCCTGGCCCTCTTGCCACCACAGTAAGGGCTGGATGTGCTTCTGGATGTGGGGCACATGTGTCCACCTCCCTCCCCCAGGTCCTCCTGCTGCCCGGTCCGTCTGTGTGGAAGTTCCTGGGCCCGTCTGCCCCTTGTCCCCTCTGTCCCCTCACCACTAGGCTCCCTGCTTACCTCAAGAGCCATGAGGCCAGGGGGTGGCTCTGGCCGAGGGGGCCGGGGCCGAGGACGCAGGGACAGGAGTTCAGGAATGCGCAGTGGGGGCAGAAGGCCACGGACGACCTCCAGCGGGAGGGGCAGGGGCTCAGGCTCGGGCAAGGGCATGGCCAGGGCCAGAGGCAGGCTGGGCCCGATGACTGCAGGGCCAGCTGGGGCAGCTCCTGCCCCCACGGCCACAGCCGCACTAGCCTCCTCCAGCCCAGCCGCTGCCGCCACCACTGCCTCTTCCTTCTCTTTCAGGCCCAACCCCAGGCCTAGGCCCAGCTCTCGGGGTGCTGCTGGTTCTTCCTGTGGGTAAGAGGAGAGCATGAGGGGGGCTGGCTCACAGGCTCAGACCTTACTCTCATCCTCATTCCATCCAACAAAGCAAGGGCCTGGAGGCCAGAGAGCAGCCAAGAGACACCCAGGCAGAGTCTCCAGCCAGACAAACACAGAGAAGGAGAAATGTAGGCAAAGAGAGACAGCCACAGACAAGAACATCAGGAACAATCAAAAGAGAAATATTCCAATAGCATGTTTCTCTCTGTACTTGCTTCACAAAAGGAGAGAACAGATTTTGCCACAGAAAGACAGATGCAGAAAGAGACAGAGATAAAGGCAGAGTGAGAAGGTAGAGAAACAGAAAGTCAGGGGAGAGGCCAACTCAGACATAGCCCATTGGGCCAGGATGGATGGTCTCCCCGTCCACCGCACGTCTGACCATTAGTTCCCTGTCCACTCACCAGAGGGGGCCTCAGCGCAGCCATGGAGCCCAGCGGGGGACCTGGAGCCCGAGCCATTGGTGGCAGCATCATGGGTGGTCCAGGGGGCCCAGGCAGAGGGGGGCCCACAAGGGCCTGGTGAGGGGGCCGTAGGGCCATAGGGCGGGGGCCGGCTGCTGCAGAGGAGAGAGCAGAATCTGTCAGGGTGTTAGTGGGGAGTTCCAGGGCCTGGGGGGAGTTATGTGGCAGGGATGATGACCCTGGCCCCTCACCTGCTCTCTGTAGCACGTGGGGGACGAAGGCTGGACGCAGGATAGGGGCCCTCTGGGGGGCCACAGCTGTGGGAGAGAGAGATGGGGGTGTGTGTCATGGGGGACAGGGGCACTTGGGGCAAAGTGTGTGTGCATGTGTGCGTGTATGTGTGTGCACTCTCAGCATACAAGAAATCCTGGAGAAGAGTCTGGGGAGCCCTCCTGGGGAGTCCTGGGGGCCTCTCCCCTGGTTCACTGCATGAAAATTTACCACTGAGGAGCTCCTCCGGCTCAGCCCTGTGGCAGGCAATGCTGGGGACACACCCACAGACCCAGGGTTCTCAGGGAGCTCCTGGTCCAGAGGAGCGAACGGAGACATCACTAGAGAAGGAGAGACAATGGGGACCAGGGCTGGAAGTGGGGAAGCTCAGGCAGCGGGATCAGTGCTAAGAGAGGGGAGCCCTCTGACCCAGCCAGGCCTAGGGAAGGCTTCCTGGAGAAAGGGACCTGTAAGCTGAGACCCGAGGGATAGTGAAGTGTTAGGCAAAGGGTGACTGCGAATATTATTGGCAGGGAGAACACTTATAAGCAAAACCTTTCCCTTTTCAGTTTAGTGTAACTGTAATAGAAGAAGCGGGGCTTAGAGAGTGTCATGAGAAGGGCTGAGCGGCCAGCAGACACCCAAGTAGAGCTGTTTTGTTTTGAAAGCACAGCATTCTTGGCTGAACCATGGGTGTCCTCCTGAGGGCACTGGGGAGCCACAGCAGGTTGGAAGCTGGGCAGGGGGAGTAGGTCAGATTTGCATTTTGATCAAAACCATACTAAAAACTAAGAGACATTACAACTTCTCAGAGATCATCAGATTAAAAAGTTTAACAGGGTTTAGGTAACATAAGTAGCATGTTTGGTTTAACAAAGATTATACCAGAATTTTACATCCAAATAAGAACACGCATCCTTTTCATACATATAAGGAAGTAATGTCCTACAAGTTAACAGCATGAGTAAAGGTTATTTGAAGAACAAAAGGTGGAATGTGGAAAATGGCCTGCGGGGGAGGATGGCTGGAAGATTACAGCTGGGTGACAGTGAGCAGGGAGAGAAGGGACCTTAACAAAAGCACTGCTAGCACATCCCAGAAATGTTCGGGCTGCTGGGGATCTCTCCCTGCAAGAAGCAAGGTCATGTAGTGTTGTGACTGCCAGGGGAAGAGCCTGGTGCTTGTCTCAACAGTCTGTTCATCCCATCAACAGACAGAACATAATGCTTCCTATGTGGCAGGTACTGAGACTTCTGCCCCTCATGGAGCTTGTATTTCAGAGGATGCAAAAGATGATAGCCATAGTCAATAGGAAATGATACAGCTTATTATGAGGTGTTAAGTGCTGTGGCAATTTGGAATTAGGACTGACAGCAGGAGGGTTGGTTTGCAGTGATCAGGTTAAAACAAAATTGACTTGACATCATCAGGAAGGACATGATCAGGTTTGTGCTTTAGGATGACAACATCAAGTTGGGATGAAATGCAAAGGGTGATTTAGAGCAAGGATTCAGGCAAGAGGCTGAAGTCATGTAAACAAGAGTGCCTGATTAAATGTGGGGGTCCCTGGCCCCAGACTCACCTGCCCGCCGCAGGAACATGGCTTCTCGAGCCTCTGGACTGTCCAGGTGACTCCGATCACCAGGGCCAAAGCCAACTGTTGGGAGGGAAGAGGCAAGGATGGTGGGAGGAGAGTCCTGGGCACACCTTTTTACCACCCTGCCTGATTGCCCAACCCCCTCACCTTGCCACTCTTTACTTACCGGGGCCTACAAAAGGAGGGCCACCCACCATGGGAGGAACTACTGTGGCTGCAGCAGCTGCCCGGGCCTCCAGAGTCTGCTGGACCTGTCGGGGAAGAGGTCAGGGTGAGGGGCCTGACTCAGCCTTCCCCATCTGCTGAGGCTAGCTCACCCCAAGAGACCAAGAGCTTCATGCTTTATGTTCTGTATGTGACTGGCTATCTCAGGTCTCAGCTACAATGCCACTTCTCGGGGAGGCTTTTGGGATCACACTAGGGCTCTCTGAGCAGCAGCTTCTCTCACCACCTTATTTCGTCTTCCCCACAGCACTTAGCACTGACTGCAACTGTGTCCAACCTCCTCCCCATCTAACATGCACAACCTCCATCCAAGCCACCATTAGCTCCTGTCTAGATTACCGTACTAGCCCCTTCCTCCATCTCCTGGCTTCTGCCCTTGTCCTTTACAGTCTATTCCTTTTTTTTGAGATGGAGTCTCGCTCTGTCGCCCAGGCTGGAGTGCAGTGGTACAAGCTTGGCTCACTGCAACCTCCGCCTCCTGGGTTCAAGTGATTTTCCTGCCTCAGCCTCCTGAGTAGCTGGGACTATAGGAGTCCGCCAACACGCCTGGCTAATTTTTGTATTTTTAGTAGAGATGGGGTTTCACCATGTTGGCCAGGCTGGTCTTGAACTCCTGACCTCGTGATCCACCTGCCTTGGCCTCCCACAGTGCTGGGATTACAGGCAAGAGCAACTGTGCCTGGCTGCCAGGGTTCTTAAAATGGCTGTAAGGCTCTCCAAGATTTGGCCTCACCTCTCTGTCCTTATTTCCTCCCACTTTCCTCTTTGCTCACTCCACTGTCACTGGTCTCCTCGCTCTGTCACCAGTCTCAAGTGCAGTGGTGCAATCTTGGCTCACTGCAACCTCCGCTTCCCAGGTTCAAGTGATTCTCCTGCCTCAGCCTCCCAAGTAGCTGGGACTATAGGCGTGTGCCACCACACCCAGCTAATTTTTGTATTTTTAGTAGAGACGGGGTTTCACCATGTTGGCCAAGATGGACTCGATCTCCTGACCTTGTGATCTGCCTGTCTCAGCCTCCCAAAGTGCTGGGATTACAGGTGTGAGCCACCGCACCCAGCGCCCAGCCTATTCTCAATAATTTCTCTCTTTCTCTACTAGTCATATATAGCTGGCTACTGAGCACTTGAAATGTGACTGAGAATAACGAACTATTAAATATGAATTTAAAATATATCAGAACATTCTCATCATTGCAGAAAGCTCTACTGGACAACATGCTCTAGAATATAAGTGCCCAAAGGGCAGAAATGTCTCCCTCAGTCATTACTGTGTTCTCAGTGCCTGGCACATAAAATATTTGTCATGCTAATTAGTCAACAAGCTAAAACGTCAACAGCTCTCTGTACACAAACACCTACCGTGTTCGAGGCATTGTGTTCCCTAACTTATATGCCTTAGCTCAGCCGTACCTGCTGGTATGTGTTGGTCGCGATAATTGGACGGATCACAGGAGCCGCTGGGACCTGCATCGCTTCTACCGTGGGGACCGTGGGGACCGTGGGCACCGCAGGCACAGCAGTTGGGATTCCGGGTACTGGAGCCCCCAGAACTTCCTGCTCAAACCTGGAGGAGAAGAACAGACACCAGCGCTCAGGACCTCGTACCAATTTTGTAACTCTGGGTATATCGCGAGGGGACCCTCACCCCTGCCAACCTCTCCCCTATCCCCGCCCCCACAATCCCGAAGGTCCCACTTCCCCATGTTAGAGCCGTATCTCTGGCCTATCGAGGCCTGGAGGCTCCGGGATTCGGTGGCTCTGGCTCTGGGACGACTTTTATTACTCCCTGTCGCGGGCCTTACAGGGCCATCTCCGCCTCCATTTCCTTCAAGCGTTCCTCGCCGCTCTTGCCCGGGATGCCAGCGCCAGGACCCGGGACCACGGGTCCTCCTGCACCCGGGAGTCCCGGGGCTGGCCCCGCCCCAGCCATCGCTGCCGCCGTCGTCGTCGCCGCTACTACTGTCTCAGCTTAGCTGCCGCCGCTGGTTCTGCTGTCTACTCTCAGCCTTCGTCTGGGTGGGCTCCCGACGATGACGTCCAGCGAAAGCGACGGGCGGTGGCGCATGACGTCATACGTTCGGGCGCGAGAGCCAATGAGATTTTTCCACACCCTCAGGGGACTACAGGCCAATCAGAGTGAGAGAAGGACACAAGAACGCAAGAACCTGGGCCTATGAGAGCACAGCGAAGAGAGGCGGCCCCGCCTTCCTGGGGGACCACGGGCTAATGAGAGCGAAGCAAAGTCAGTTGGGCCCATCCCCAATGTGGAATCTGGACCTTTGAGAACGCAGGAAACTTCGGAGGACCGTCCTGTGCCACCGCGGAGCCTGCGCCGGAAGTTTAAAAAGACGCTAAAGTCTGCGTCAACCCCAGGATTGGGCAAGGCTGGGAGGCCTGGGGTCCCCTATCCTGGAGTAGGTTGACACCCGACCTGTGGTTCCCACGAAGACCAGAGACGCCCAGGAGGAAGCGCCTGACCCGGGCTTCCTGGACGACAGCTGAAGACTTTTGAGGAGGCTGTTCAGTGTGGGAGTCAAGGCCCAGAGACTAGTGCAACTCAGAGGAGCACGTCCGTGGGCTTGGTCCCTGTCCTTTCTTGGGCCACAGCTGACCCTTTTTTTTTTTTCTTTTTATCCCCGTAGCCCTCACAAGTGTTTTATTCTGAGTATTTTCAAACATGCACATTAGGGGGAATAGTATAACGAACTCTTAAGTACCTCTCAAACGCTACCAATATTAAACACGTCTGGATTTCACTTGATCTATTCTTCTCTTTGTCACGCGCGTCCGTGTGAAGAGAGCACCAATTGGGCAGACTTTGGGCAACAAGGCTGTTTATTTCACCTGGGTGCAGGCGGACTGAGTCCGAAAAAGGAGTCAGCAAAGACTGGTGGGATTATCATTAGTTCTTACAGGTTTGGGATAGGTGTACAAAGTACATTCTCAAGGGCGGGGAGAATGTTACAAAGTACCTTAAGGGCAGGGGAGAATGTTACAAAGTACCTTTTTAAGGGCAGGGGAGAATATTACAAAGTACCTTCTTAAAGGTGGGCGGAGAATATATCGTTTCAGTTAGGGTGGGGTAGGAACAAATCACAATGGTGGAATGTCATCAGTTAAGGCTATTTTCACTTTTGTGGATCTTCAGTTGCTTCAAGCCATCTGGATGTATACCTGCAGGTCACAGGGGATATGATGGCTTAGCTTGGGCTCAGAGGTCTGACACTCTTATTTTGTATTTTAATTTTAATTTATGTATTTGTTTTGAGACAGTCTCGCTGTCACCCAGGCTGCAGTGCAGGTGCCATCTCAGCTCACTGCAATCTCCACCTCCCGGGTTCAGTCTATTCTCCTGCCCCGGCTTCTGGAGTAGCTGGGATTACAGGCTTGTGCCTCCATGCCTGGCTCATTTTTGTATTTTTAGAGGAGATGGGGTTTCACCATGTTGACCAGGGTGGTCTCAAATTCCTGACCTCAAGTGATCTGTCCACCTCAGCTTCCCAAAGTGCTGGGATTACAGGCGTGAGCCACCATGCCTGGCCTTTTATTTTTGTTATTATTTTTTGAGACAGCCCAATCAACCTTTCCCCTAATAGTTTTAGTAGCCCTTCATCATCATTACTTGTATCCATCACTTAATTAATTCATGGCAAATAGTGGTTTTTGAATTCTAGTATTTTCTCTGAAGTTATTAGTTGTGATTCTTCCATAAATAACCTCTTCATCAGAAATTTGGTTACTTAGGCCGGGCACAGTGGCTCACACCTATAATCCCAGCACTCTGGGAGGCTGAGGCGGGCAGATTATCTGAGGTCAGGAGTTCGAGACCAGATTGGCCAACATGGCGAAACCCGGTCTCTAGTAAAAATACAAAAATTAGCTGGGCATGGTGGCACGCTCCTGTAATCCCAGCTACTTGGGAGGCTGAAGCAGGGGAATCACTTGAACCCAGGAGGCACAGGTTGCAGTGAGCCAAAATCTCACCACTGCCCTCCAGCCTGGGTGACAGCACGAGACCCTGTCTCAAACAAACAAACAAACAAACAAAAAAATTGGTTACTTGTACGTATAAGAAAAATAGAGAACATGCTTCTTTTACATATAAAATTTTTCAAAATAATGAATGGGTGCCTAGTATTCTTCAAAGGTGATTTTAATGAAGTATATGAGTATCAACATGAACTTACAGATTCAGGCATATTTGATGTGCTTCAAACCACTGTGGTTCTTTTTACTGCTCAACATGCCCCACCTTTGGCCAGTGAGAGCCCTTCAGACTGGCTCCTGAGTTCCTTTGACTTGGCCACAGTAGTCTTGGAGGACTTCTTTGCTTCCTGGCACAAAATATCCTGTACACATTTTGCACATTTCTTGCCCCAGACCTAGAATCAGCTGTTTTCACAAGAGTCCCTAGTTCTTAGTCAGAAATGGCACTTAAGAGACCACAGTCGGCCGGGCGCGGTGGCTCAAGCCTGTAATCCCAGCACTTTGGGAGGCCGAGGCGGGCGGATCACGAGGTCAGGAGATTGAGACCATCCTGGCTGACACGGTGAAACCCCGTCTCTACTAAAAAATACAAAAAACTAGCCAGGCGAGGTGGCGGGCGCCTGTAGTCCCAGCTACTGGGGAGGCTGAGGCAGGAGAATTGCGTGAACCCGGGAGGCGGAGCCTGCAGTGAGCTGAGATCCGGCCACTGCACTCCAGCCTGGGCAGCAGAGCGAGACTCCGTCTCAAAAAAAAAAAAAAAAAAAAAAAAAAGAGACCACAGTCTGTACACTAGTGCTGCTCAGTTACTGGGGTGTCATTATATTTAGACCTTTTCAGGGGACTTAACCAGGGAAATATATATTTTTTAGAAAGAGAAAAATCATGACTTTATTCTGATATTTCCAGTTCATATGAAAGACTACAGGTGTTTACTTCTTTGAGTTTATATTTGTTATCTTTTTTCATTCACACTAAAAATCTCGGTCCCCAATGACATTATATCACTACTTATTTGCTTTAGTATGTAATTTCAAAAAATATAAGGTAGAATCTCAAAATTTAAACGGTCTATTTTATCAAAATAAAAATGCCAGTGTTATTACTAACAATGTGACTACCATATGAAGTTGAAGATTTTGTTGAGTTCAGTTGAAGGTGGGGGCTGGGAACTGTGATGAGGAGAGAGAGGAGGAGCAGGAACACTAAGGACTGTGCATGGGAAAGCCAACATGGAAAGGCTGGGAAATAGCAACCAGGGGCAGGAGGAAAGCTGGGAGAGTGAAGGGGCTCTGGAGGCCAACAGAGGAGTTGTGTGAGAGATGGACAGCAAGGTTTAAGATCATAAAGCTGCCAAACTTCCAAATTTGAAAACTTACTGCAACACCAGTAAAACTACCATCTGTGCCTGTTTTTCTTCTGGGGTCAGGCAAATTAAATCTAATGTTCACTTAATTTGGGGAAAAAAAATTACCGAGATAGGGGAAACCGTAATCCCAGTAGGCGACGATTTGGGAGGCAGAGGCGGCAGAATCACTTGAGGCCAGGAGTTGGAGAGCAGCCTGGCCAACATGGTAAAGTTCCGACTCTACAAAAAATACAAATATTAGCCAGACATGGTGGCAGGTGCCTGTAAAATTCCAGCTATTCAGGAGGCTGAGACATGAGAATTGCTTGAATCCAGGAGGCAGAGGGTGCAGTGAGCTGAGTTCGTGCCACTGCACTTCAGCCTGGGCAACAGAGCCAGATTCTGTCTCAAAAAAAAAAAAAGAAAGAAAAAGAAAAAGAGCACCTAAGAGCATCCAGCCATTTCAGATATGACCATGTGGTTGGGTGTGGTGACTCACGCCTGTAATCCTAGCACTTTGGGAGGCTGAGGCTGGCGGATCACTAGAGGTCAGGAGTTCAAGACCAGTCTGGCCAACATGATGAAACCCTGTCCGTACTAAAAGTACGAAAATGAGCTGGGCATGGTGGTGCGTGCCTGTAATTCTAGCTACTGGGAAGCCGAGGCATGCGAATGGCTTGAACCTGGGATGCGGAGGTTGCAGTGAGCTGAGATGACACCACTGCACTCCAACTTGGGCAAGAGAGTGAGACTCCATCTCAAAAACAAAAACAAAAACAAAAGAAAACAAAAACAGATATGACAATGTATCACAAGCCTTTTTATTAAGCTATTGTGGGAATGGCACATGGAGGGTTAAATACAAAGCAGTTCTGGAAAGAAGCCAGATATAATCCAATTAAACATGGACATTTAGCGCATAAAAAGGTGGCATATCAAAAGCATAAGGCTTTGCTTTATAAATGGAGTAACCCATGCAGTGAAATGCACAGGCCTTAAGACTACAGCTAGATGAGCTCTGACAAATCTCTATACCTGCATCACCTCCGCTGCTCTCAACACAGCACATTCCCATCAGCTAGGACATTTCTGTGTCTCCTCCTCAGTTGATCCCAGCCGCCCACCTTCCCTCAGAGGCAACTGCCACTCTGACTAGGAATTTCAGTAAGTGCTACTAGGATATATGTAAAATAAGACAAAATTGGATCCATGTGCTAGGATAAATTCCAAATGGCTGATTTACATGTAAAAAAAGAAACTATACAAACTAGAAGGCATTCTCATCTTTTAATACATTCCTTATCCCCAACCTATACTGTCCACCTCTATGGCCCTTATTCCAGCACATCCTGGCTCAGGGTCTTTGCATGTGCTGTTGCCTTGAGCTGCAAGCTCTTCCTCAGCCACCCCGTTGCTCCTGCTCACCCCTTGATGGAGTGTGATCTGGGCAGTGTGGCACTCAATTCAAATCACACCTCCCACCCCCTGCTGGATTTCCCACCCAGCAGTTAACCTGCAGCATACTACATGTATATTTTCCTTTTTTTTTTTTTTTTTTTTTTGAGACAGAGTCTCGCTCTGTCGCCCAGGCTGGAGTGCAGTGGCCGGATCTCAGCTCACTGCAAGCTCCGCCTCCCGGGTTCCCGCCATTCTCCTGCCTCAGCCTCCTGAGTAGCTGGGACTACAGGCGCCCGCCACATCGCCCGGCTAGTTTTTTGTATTTTTTTTTTTTTTTTTTTTTTTGAGACGGAGTCTCGCTCTGTCACCCAGGCTGGAGTGCGGTGGCCGGATCTCAGCTCACTGCAAGCTCCGCCTCCCGGGTTCACGCCATTCTCCTGCCTCAGCCTCCCGAGTAGCTGGGACTACAGGCACCCGCCACCTCGCCTGGCTAGTTTTTTGTATTTTTTAGTAGAGACGGGGTTTCACCGTGTTAGCCAGGATGGTCTCGATCTCCTGACCTCGTGATCCGCCCGTCTCGGCCTCCCAAAGTGCTGGGATTACAGGCGTGAGCCACCGCGCCCGGCCTGTATTTTTTTTTTTTTTAGTAGAGACGGGGTTTCACCATGTTAGCCAGGATGGTCTCGATCTCCTGACCTCGTGATCCACCTGTCTCGGCCTCCCAAGTGCTGGGATTACAGGCTTGAGCCACCGCGCCCGGCCTACATGTATATTTTCCTTATCTTGTAAACTCTGTCTCCCTGCCCTAGAACTCAACTGCTGGAAGACAGGGTCTTCCGGCTCTTTTGTTCAGTGTGGACTCCCCAGCGCCTAGAGGAGGTGCTCAATTACTTTTTGCTGAGAATAAAAGTGATGAAAGGACAGGGGCCAGGGAGCTGAGCGGGGCAACAGAACAGCACGTGAGGGGACTGCAGGTGCGGGTGGGGATGACGGCCGAGGAATCCTGGCGCCGCTTTCTTCCAAATGTCCTGGGGGAGGTGAGGTGTTGGGGTGAACAGTGTCAAGTTCTCGGCTTCTGTTTGAACTCTCTCTTCAGCTGCACAGCTTCTGCAGGGCCCCCTGGGCCTGAACCCAGCGCAGCCGCCACTGGGGCAGGGACAGGCCCTGGCAGAGCTCCTCAGAGAGGGCGGCCTGGCCTGGCTGCTCCCACCTGGGGAAGGGCATGGCATCAAAGAGAAGGCTTGGCCCTCCAGACCCTCGCTGGCCTCCCCGCAAAACCATGGCCTGCTCCTTTTCACCAGCCCCCCGGCTTGAGTCCTGACTTTTCTGTTTCCCACCCACAGCACGTTCCCCTCTCACCAGTCCCCCACGATCCCCTGCAGCTCAGGGATTCGCTCCAGCGCCTGTTTCAGCAGCTTCTCCAGCCTCTTCAGAGCCTGCCCCAGGTTCTCTTTCTGCTGTTTTTCCTGGGATGCCTGGATCTGCAGCAGCTCTGAGGGTGAGAAAGCCGGGAGGCAGCTTTGAGTCCTCTGGCTCGCTGGTACCTTACAGCAATGAGTCCCCAAGTCTCCAGTCCCCTAGTCTTGACCTCAGCATTTCCCACAAACTAATGATGAGTCTGTCTCCTCTTCCCAGCCTGGAAGTCCCCTTCTGAGGGACTGCCCTTGAGATGAGGACCTGTCCCTCCTCCCAGGTTCTCATCTTAAGGGCAGTCCACACCATCCCCCCGGCCCCACCCAGGCCTCCTTCTGGATGCTTTCCTCCCTACCCCTGAGAGTCCATCAATCTCCATGGCCTGTCCGCTCAGTCTTCTGAGCGTTTCTTCCTCTCCTCTGCTCCAGGCCTCGGTCTCCTGCTCTGGCTTACCCTCTGCACTATACACAGGGATCTTCCTGAAGCCTAAATCTGATGCTCTCCCTCCTGTCTGGAACCCTCCAAGGTTCTCCAGTACCCCCAAGGCAGAGTCCAAGCTCTTCAGTAGTATTTGAGTTTCATGATGTGGCAAAACCTGGCCGATCCCCAGGGCCCACAGTAGAGAGCATCTTTCCTCCTGGAGGCCCTTCCAACACTCCTCGCCCCAAGGCTTCCTCCTCCACCTGCTCTAGCTTCACGATAGTGGTGCTTTCCTCTGGGACTGGGACTGGGCCTACTCCCTCTCCATGTGTGCAGAACAGGCCCAGCTCAGCAAGTGTCGACGAGCAGCGTGATCAGACAAGCTGGGCCTGAATCCTGACCCCATCCCATCCCTGCCCTGTGACCTTGCTCACGACACTGGCTCTTTCTTCAGCTCCGTCTGCTGTCAGGTGGAATTACTGGAGCTGTAGGCTAGTGGGGCAGAGGGCCGGGAGAACTCTGGGGATGGGACCCTTAGGGCTTGCTAAGAGGTTGAAGCTGGTGGGGGTGGGGGGATTAGGGAGATGGGGAAATTCAGGATGACCCCTGGGTTTCTGGGTGCAGCACTTGGATGAGGAGGGTGAGAAAATTTAACAAGGGAGGAAACAAGAAGAGGAGGAACAAAATTGCTCTTTGGAGTAGAGAGAACCAGGAGTTCCATGATAGATGTGTAGCGTTCAAGATGCCCATGATTACAAGAAATATATAATTAGCCAAGCATGGTGGTGCATGCCTGTGGTCCCAGCTACTCGGGAGGCTGAGGTAGGAGGATGGCTTCAGCCCAGGAGGTTGAGGCTGCAGTAAGCCGGGATGGCACCACTGCACTCCAGCCTAGGTGACAGAATGAGACCTTGTCTCAAAAAAACAAAAGCAAAACCAAAAAACGCATGAGGTGGGCAGAGGGCACGGTGGGCCAAAGGCATGGTAGGCAGAGGCTGAGGTGGGCAGAGGCCATGGTGGGCAGAGGCCATGCAGGGTCTGGGGCTGCTCTCATTGCTCCTGCACACTGCTCCCTCCCCTCGTGGAGAAGTGGAGGGCAGGGGGCCCCAAACTCAGAGGCTTGAACACAGTCTCTTCCTCCAGTGCTGCTGGCACTGCCAGTTCATTTCTCATCAATTCTCCTCTTCCATGTATTTATCCTTTCATTCTTTACTCTTTACTTCCATCCTGGGGAAACCCCTGGGGTGGGGACCTTTCTCCTCACTCCCCATCAAGCCATCTGGGCCGGCACCTGGCAGACACCCAGTGAGTATCTGGTGAGTGAATCCAGGAATTAACGAACTTCTCTCACCTTCAGTATCCTCATCTGTAAACTGGGGGTCTTAAAGTCCCTTTCCTCATGGTCATGACTCCAAGAGACTGTGTGTGTACACAGACAATGATGCTAATCACACTGGAGACGCAGGGTGCTTACTGCATAGCAGGCAGTGTTCAGTGCCCTGTGCGGGTCCCCTGCCTGAATCTGCCCAGCACCTCGGTAAGACATTGCTTTATGCTTACTCCACTGAAGAGGAAGCTAAGGCACGGGCAGGCCGCACAGTTAGGAAGAGACAGGGCAGAGAGGATTCCCAGGCTTTGAACTGCTGAGGTATACTACGTGACGGTGATGAATGAACACGTGGAAAGTCGACGGGCAGTGTGGCTTAGTGGTTGGGAGCACGGACCCATTTCACACCACCTGGATTCAAATTCCAGCTTTGCCATTTGGGCAACCTACTAACCTCTGCGTCTTAGTTCCCTTCTCTGTAGAATGGAGAGAACAGCAGCACTTACCTCATGGGACTGCTGTGCAGATGAAAGAAGGGAGAATGTTTAAAGCCCTTAGCACACAGTGGACACTGTGTAAGCAACGGGGTTGCTGGTAAGGACTCGTGGAGGCTGTTGGTAGTGGGAATGGGTGGGGAGGCTGGATGGGGCGGCAGGGCAGGCCTACCCTGGGTGGGAGGGCCCGGCGGCAGGCTGGTCTTCATGTGGAGCAGATCCCAGCACCAGAGGCTCTGCTGGTCCTGCAGGAACAGAAGGTCCTGGCGAAGAGAGGCAGCTGCCGGCAGGAGCAGCTCCGAGGCCTGGAAGGGGAGGGAAGGATAGTCATCTGGGGCGGGGCTGGGGAGACAGGTCACAGGAGACAGGCACTCACCTTCCCTGGGGGCAGCCCCAGCTTGTGGCTCAGTGCTATGAAGCTGGAGCCCCTTGGGGATGCGGGGTGCAGCTGGTGGATGGATGGGAGGACTGTGGGCAGGGGCTTCAACCTAGGGGTGGGGAGAAGTCTGGGTTGGGTGGGTACTGAGAAGAGGCCTTGGGTTTTGGAGGCTCTGGGGACCCAGGAATTTCAAGGTGGGTCTGGGGCCTAGGATGCCAAGACCAGGGCTGCCGACCCAAGGGTGAGGTCTGGCAGCCTGGGAACACTGGGGGTCTGGGGTTATCTTTTTTGAGGAGGTTCAGGGAGCGACAGTCACCCATGGCAGGGGATGCAGGGCAGGGATGGGGCGGCCCCAGTCTCACTCTCCAGGGCTGTGCCGCAGCAGGGTGCCCAACAGAATGTGAGGCAAATGCCGGACTTCCTCCTCCAGACAGCGCAGCAGCTCCCGGCTCTGCGGTGCCACTGCCTCAGATGTAGGGACCACCTTTCGCTGGACCAGAGATACCACCTGCGGGGAAGGCGAGGGATGGGTGGGGCAGCCCACGTCCACCCAGCCCCATCTTGGCAGATCCAGCCCTACCCAGACCTCAGCCCAACGCCCATCTCACCTCCCCTGGGCTCCGGCACAGGCGGGTCTTGCTGGCTGAGTTACCCTTGATGAGCAGGCGGATCTGTTCCTGGGTCTCCTCCTGAGGAACCAGGATACCCTGAGATTCACTCCTCCCAGCTCCCAGCCTTAGTGCGCCTCTCTACTTAGGTCCTGCTTCTGCCTGGGAGTCTCACCTGGGCTCTTGCCTAGGACGCCCAGTTCTTAATTTTTTTTTTTTTTTTTTTTTTTGAGATGGAGTCTCACGCTGTTGCCCAGGCTGGAGTGCAGTGGCGCGATCTCGGCTCACTGCAAGCTCCGCCTCCTGGGTTCACGCCATTCTCCTGCCTCAGCCTCCTGAGTAGCTAGGACTACAGGCGCCCGCCACCGCGCCCGGCTAATTTTTTGTATTTTTAGTAGAGACGGGGTTTCACTGTGGTCTCGATCTCCTGACCTTGTGATCCGCCCGCCTCGGCCTCCCAAAGTGCTGGGATTACAGGCTTGAGCCACCGCGCCCGGCCCCAGTTCTTAATTTTTAAGTGACAGCATTCTTTTTTTTTTTTTAAGTGACAGCATCTTGCTCTGTCACCCAGGCTGGAGTGCAGTGGTGTGATCATACCTCACTTCAGCCTTGAACTCCTGGGCTCAGGTGATCCTCCCACCTCAGCCTCCCAAGGTGCTGGAACCACAGGCATGTGCTACCACACTGGGCTTAGGTCCAGTTCTTAGCCAGTTTTCAAGCCTCCCCTCTGGCCCTCCACAAGGCCCCGCCACCTCTTCCCAGGCCCAGCCTCTCACCACCAGCTGGCGCCAGTGCAGGATCCGCTGCTGTTTGGCCTGTAGCTCCCTCAGCAGGAGCTGCCGATGCCCGGCTGCATCCTCCAGCTCCTGGCTCTGAGCGCGCAGGGCCTTGAGCTCCGCCCACAGGCCACAGCCCCGAAGCCCCAGTATCAGCACTTGCCTGCAGGGCAAGCGGAGGAGAGCAAAGGACAGGAGGGCGACTGAGCCACACAAGGGACCATAAACCAGGGAGAGAAACCACAGGGAGAGGAGAGAGGGATGGGAGTCACAGGGGCTGAAAAAGTCCAATGGGCTGAGACGCTCAGAAGCGAGACAGCCTAGAGGCCCCTGCTTGGGGAGCCCCTCACCTCTCACTGGATCCCAGGACGCGTCTCTCCATCTCTTCCATCAGGCCCTGGAGGCGCTGGGTCAGGACTTGCCGCTCCTTCAGAAGGGCACTCCGCTGGGAGACCAGCACACCCACAGTCCGCCAGCCCTCCTGCAAGGGGGGTACAGAGTCAGGGTACACCCAGGGCATGATCCATGGGTGAGGGGATTGAGGAAGTCTTGGAATGCGGTGGGGAGGCGAGCCCTGGGGTCACCTGGATGAGATGAACCATGGACGGCAGGGTCTGGCTGGAGTCTGACTGGTCCGGGGCCTGGGGTCTGGGGTGGGGAAAGAGCTGCTGAGGGAGCCGTGCAGTGGCCTTGCCTTGGTACTCGAGGGTGGCCAGTGTCAGTCCTGCCACCCCACTGGGCAGTGGGTTTCAGTTCCACCCCGTCAGCAGGTGGCTGGGCCAGGTCCTGAGGCTATCCCAGCTCACCCACTCACGTGGCCTTCCCCAACTGTAGGGATACCCTGCCCCACACCTGGATATCTCTGTATCGCCAAGCCCATCCCCACTGCACAGGGACCGAATCTCTGCCTCCCGCTCTGCAGCCAGGTGCTCCAAGGCAGCCAGGATGTGGCCCGGGGGGTGGTTTGTCAGCAGCATCTACTGGGAGGGAGGGTGAAGTCAGGGCAGGATCGGGGCAGGGCTGTGAGCTGAGACCCCATGGGAATGGGGCTGTCGTCAAGAGTTAGGTCCTGGCACCCTAAGTTTTGATCATGGGGCGGGAGGGTGTGCCTTTCCTGAGAGCCCTGCCCTCTCACCTCCGCAGAGCTCAGCCACTGCTGGTAGGAAGTGCCAAAGTGGTCTTCATGAGGGGTTCTGTAGGGTTGGGTAAGGGGACAGAAAATGTTACAAGACACGTCAATTATCCTCTAGTTATCACCACCGCCCTATAAGGTAGGGGCTGTCATCGTCCCTATGCCTGTTAGACTTGAGTTCCCCAATTATACCAACCTGCTGGCCTTGGGGCCTTTACATGGGTTGTTCATCTGGACACTCTCTGGACCCTTCACCCCAGCTGAGCCTCCTCACCAAAGAACCTCTCCCCTCCCTACCTTCTTAGCTGGGAAAGGCACTGCCTCTGGGTGCCCAGAGCCTCTCAGGCCTCCTCACTCCCCCAACAGCCCTGACCACCTGACTGTCACTGTGATGAGTCTGTCCCCTTCTATAGAACGTAGCCCAGAAGCTCAGTGTCTGAGGAATTAGTAAGAGACACCCTCCTCTTAAAACCCAGGTTCTTTGCAGGGTCTCTGGGGGATAGGAACACTCACAGGAGGCTGCCTCTCTTGGCCTGGGGAAGCAGGAGGTTCTGCAGGAACTGGGCCCGGAGGGTGCAGGCTGTTCGAACATCACGCTGGGGAGAAGAGGAAGGGACCTGAGGGGGACCCTGGCGTCTGCCTGACTCCAGGCTCCCTGCCCCTTCTCCCATGATCGGGGACTCTTACCAGGACCACAGGCTCCAGGCCCAGAGCTGCTGATGTGAGGGATCCAAAGGTCACATCTACTTTGGCTTTCCTGGAGGGAGAAGTGCAGTTGGGGCTGGGGTCCCTGGGAAAACAGATGTCTGTGCCCCATCTCTTCTCACTGCCAGCAAGGCCAGTCAGAGGAATCACTAAGCCTAGATCCCGGAAGCCGTCTCCAGATTAGGCCACTGTCACCTCCCAGCTGGAATATCGCATTAGCCTCTCCACTGCTCTTGCCCCCTGAGACTGTTCTCCACCCAGGAGTCAATGATCCTGTTAAAACCCGAGGAAGATCATGTCCCTGCTCAGATGCCTCCAAAATAATGTGATGTTTCCCCAGCACATTCAGAGTAACAATGGGCGCAGTGTGGGGGCTCATGCCTGTACCCCAGTGCTTTGGGAGGCCGAGGTGGGCAGATCACTTGAGGTCAGGAGTTCAAGACCAGCCTGGGCAACATGGTGAAACCCCGTCTCTACTAAAAATACAAAAATTAGTCGAGCACAGTGGCATGCGCCTATAATCCCAGCTACTGGGGAGGCAGAGGCAGGAGAATGGTGTGAACCCGGGAGGCAGAGGTTGCAGTGAGCTGCCACTGCACTCCAGCCTGGGCAACAGAACCAGACTCTGTCTCAAAAAAAAAAAAAAAAAAAAAAAACCAACAAAACCCCAGAACAATAACAACAGTTAACAGGCACTTTTCTAAGCACTTCATATGATTGAGTCCACCTAACGATCATGCCTACCCGATAAGCTTGGTATTAATGTTATCTCCATTCCACAGATCTTAGAATCTGAGGCACACAGAAGTTAAATACCTTGCCCAAGGTCACCCAATTTTTTTTTTTTTCAAATGGAGTTTTGCTCTCGTAGCCCAGGCTGGAGTGCAGTGGCACAATCTCAGCTCACTGCAACCTCTTTTTCCCGGGTTCAAGTGATTCTCCTGCCTCAGTCTCCCGAATAGCTGGGACTACAGGCATGCACCACCACACCCGACTAATTTTTGTCGGCTGGTTTCAAACTCCTGACCTCAAGTGATCCGCCTGCCTCGGCCTCCCAAAGTTCTGGGATTACAGGTGTGAGCACGGCACCCAGCCTAAGGTCACTCAATTTTAAGTGGCCAAGCCAGGGCACGAATCAGTCTCAGGGCAAAATCGCAACACATCATCCACAGTTCTCTGTCCACTCCTCCAACTTCACCTCCTCAGGTTCTCAGTCTTGCCTGAGAAACTCGAGCTGACATTGGCCCCTGGCTGCTCTTCCTGCATGCTGAGCACGCTGCCTCTGCTCTTGCTATTCCCTCTGCACAGAAATTCCTCTCCCAGTTCAATGTTACCTCCTCAGAGGCCTTCCCTCGCTAGGGCAGCATCTCCCTCTCCCTTCTATTACAGGCTTTTCTTCACAGCACTCATCTCTACCAGAAATGATAGGGTCTGTTTGGTTCCTAGTTTACTATCTGTCTTCTCCGTGTCACAGTGTAAGCTCCAGGAGGGCAAGGACTTGTTCTTTGTTTGTGGCTGTTTCCCCAGAGCTGGTGTTCTAGGTATACAGCTGTTATTCTAGGCACTGGAAATATAAGTGACTGAGATGACAAAACCTCCTGGCCTCATGGACCTTCCATCCTAATGGTGGGAGTTGAGAATTCTGGAACCCAAGAAGGGATCGGGGCAGAGCCCTGAGGTCTCTAAGAGAATGTCTGGCTGCCCAGCCTGGTGAGGGTGGGTCCCTGAGGCCCACCTCTCCATGTCCTGCAGGCGCCTCAGTTGATTCTGCAGCCGCTGCATGGGATCTCGGAGCCTATGCTGCTGTCTTCGCATGGCCCCAGCTTGGGCCCGGAGGAGGAGAGCTCGACGCTGGGTGTCTTGAGTGTGCTGAAGTGCCTGCTCCATGGCTGTGTCTGTAGGAGGAACAAGGGTGGCCATCAGCACCTTTCCCGGCCCACATTCTGTTGCCCATTTTCTGGCCCCATGGCTCACCCTGAGCCTCAGTGTCTCGCTCCATCAGCTCCAGGCTCTGGTCGAGCTCCTGGATTTCTGCCCGCAGGCGGGTCACAGTAGCTTCCAGCTCTAACTTCCGACGGACCTGGGAGGATCAGATTCAGGGTGAGATGCACGGTCTGATCGGGGTTCAGCCTGGCCTGTCTTTTGGGGGTACCAGGCTCCTCAACTGGTGGCAAAGGGTTTTTGCTCAGCAGTTTCTGTGTCTGACGCAGAAGCATTAGGGTACTGGCTCCCTCCTTCCTCTTAGGATTGTCTTACCCATACTTCCAGCCTGTTTCCTGTTTCCTGTCTGTGCTGATGACAACCACATCTTTGTCCTAGTATTGATCTCTTCCTGGAGCCCTGCACCTAGAAGTCCCAAGGACTCCTGGAAGCCTCCCCTCAGGTGTCATATGAGCCTCTTACACCCACTAGGTCCTACACTGGCCTCAGCATCTCTCCCAAACCTGTCCCTTCATCTCTTCTCAGCAGCTTTGATGCCACATATCCATGTCCCACCTCTCTGCCCCCAGCTAATACTATCTCTTTATATTTTTTTCTTTTTTTGGACAGAGTCTCACTGCATTGCCCAGGCTGGAGTGCAGTGGAGTGATCTCGGCTCACTGCAACCTCTGCCTCCCAGGTTCAAGCAATTCTCCTGCCTCAGCCTCCCAAGTAGACAGGATTACAGGTGTGCACCACCACACCTGGCTAATTTTTTATTTTTAGTAGAGATGGGGCTTTACCATGTTGGACAGGCTGGTCTCGAACTCCTGACCTCAGGTGATCCGCCCGCTTCAGCCTCCCAAAGTGCTGGGATAACAGGTGTAAGCCACTGCTCCCAGCTGAGCTAATGCTATCTCCACTGGACTTTAAGCCCTATGAGGATGGGGATCAGGGCTATCTTGTGACCCATTGTCCCCAGCATCACCCAGCACCTGGTTGGGCTTAGAGCAGGAGATCTACAAATCATTTTTCGGATGAAAGAGAATCTTGCAGCATATGCTTCTTACCTGTGGACTGTCCTGGTGGCCATACCTAGGAAAATGAGACCAGAGTCAGTGGATGAGTGGGGCTTCCAGTGGGGAGGGCAACAGGTGTGATGCTGTGGTGAGGACAGGGCTAGATGGGAGTGGGGATAGGAAGGGATAGCTTTAAGAAGCAGTTACCAGAGTAGGTTTCCTCGGATCTTCTTGACAGTCCTACAGTGCAGAGGCAAAAGGAGGAGTTACTACGGACCTCACCTGTGCCCCCTCCCCTACTCTAGCCCAACTTACCTCTGACTGTGCACATGCTGCAAGATGTAGGCCCAGATGTCAGCCCCCTGGCCCAGACACAGCCTGTGGGGACAGTGTGTAAGCGTATGCCTGGGGCAGCACACAGGGTGTGGGATCCTCATTCCCAAGGTGATGGTGGTAGGGAGTCTTTATTAGGGAGTTCTCACTTCTTGGGGAGGGAAGGCCCAAACTTTTTTTTGCTTTTTTTTTTTTTTTTTTTTTTTTTTTTTTTTTTTTTTAGGGACAGAGTCTCGCTCTGTTGCCCAGGCTGGAGTGCAGTGGTATGATCATAGCTCCCTGCAGCCTTAACCTTCTGGGCTCATGCGATCCTCTCACCTCAGCCTCCAGAACAGCTAGGACTACAGGCAGGCACCACTACACCCGGCTAATTGGTAAAACATTTTTTTTTGTAGGGACTGGATCTTTGCACTAAGTATGGTGGTATTCTCATTCCCCGGGAAGGCGGGGGTGGGGGATGGGGGGTGGGGGTGGGGGTGAGTGGCGAGGGCTCCCTTTCTCCTGGGAGAGGGTTATCCAGTCACATTCAGAGGTGGAGGTGGGGGATGTACTGCCAGGAAGTGCCATCTCATGGCCAGATGTGGGGCATCACTCCTACAGATTCAATCCCGATGGGGTGGCCACGGCTAACTCCTGAGTGTCCTTTTTGGTTGGGGTAAGGGTGGGAAGGGGAGGTGCTGCGGGGACAGCCTCACCCTGGAGATCCTATTTCCATACGGAGAGGGATCTTCACTAACTCGTGGAGGATTCTCACCAGTGCTAGGGACCTCACTCTGGGAAGCCTCCCAGGGCAGGGAGCCCTCAGTAACTCGGGTCACTTTCGATGGGGAATGGGGGGTCGAGTCCTCAATGAGGGGTGGAGCTCTCACTCCCGGAGACTCAATCTCCAGGGTGGGGAGTCCTCACTCCAGGAGCGGTCCTCACCTGCGCAGCGTCGATTCCCGGGCTCGGGCTGCCACGGGCACCCCCATCTCTTCGGCCGCCCAGCAACTCAGTTCCCGCGCTTCCCGCGCTAGCTCCATGACAGCGCCACAGCTGCGCCACCGCCTCCCTCAGCCTCTTCAAGTGTGGCGCCCGCCTCTGACGTCACGGACGCGCCAACAGGACGTCATCGGTTGCCGGGCAGACAGCGGGCTCCGGCGCTGCGTAGTAACCTTAGCGTGGTAAGGTTGGGTCTTGCAGCGCTCACTCTTCCCAGGTGGGTCTCCTTGAGTGGAAATGAAAAGGGCGTGGAGAGACGGCGGCCCCGCCCGCCTTCCCTCGTTCTCTCGCTCACTACCAGCTAACCCGAAAGAGGCAAAACAGTCCTTGATGCTTCCCTTTATTTTCTTCTTCTTCTTTTAATTAAACATTTTTATTTTAGGCCGGGCGCGGTGGCTCAAGCCTGTAATCCCAGCACTTTGGGAGGCCAAGACGGGCGGATCACAAGGTCAGGAGATCGAGACCATCCTGGCTAACCCGGTGAAACCCCGTCTCTACTAAAAAATACAAAAAACTATCCGGGCGAGGTGGCGGGCGCCTGTAGTCCCAGCTACTCGGGAGGCTGAGGCAGGAGAATGGCGTGAACCCGGGAGGCGGAGCTTGCAGTGAGCTGAGATCGGGCCACTGCACTCCAGCCTGGGCGGCAGAGCGAGACTCTGTCTCAAAAAAAAAAAAACAAAAACAAAAAAATAACATTTTTATTTTAATAGAGATGGGATCTCACTATGTTGCCCAGGCTAGTCTCAGCTTCTGGGCTCTTGAACTCCTGGGCTAAAGCGATCCTCCCGCCTCAGCCTCCCAAAGTGTTGGGATTACAGGTGTGAGCCACCGTGCCCGCCCCCTTTATTTTGTTGACAAAATGGGACTTGCAGCCTAGGAGGACTGGAACCAGGGAATGAGATCCTGGACTTACTGCTCTTTGATTTCAGAAACAGGTGTCCCATGTCTGAGTGGAGGGTAGGGGCAGATAGTATGACCCTAACATTTCCCTGGCATGCATTTTCCCATTCATTTGTGCTTACCATTCCATAAACTCAGGGAGCTGACTCTGTGCTGGGTGATGCTGGGGACAACATGGTGACCACGACAGCCCTTGTCCCTATTGTACAGAGCTCACAGTTCAGTGGGGAGACAGACACACCACCAGGTAGGGATGGTAAAAATAAGCAGCAGGGGTGGGTCAGTTTGGGACACAGCAGGTGTGAGAGGTCTGCGGGATGCCCAGAAAGCAGTAGGGCTGGAGCTCTGGCGAGCCTGCTGGGCCCCGTCAGAGAGCTGAATGCGCTGTGGGCATCAGTATGAGACCAGAGCAGAGGAAGACGGGCCCTGAGGAAAGGCAGTATTTATGGAACTTTCACTCAGCGGGCTTGCCTAGGCCATCACTTTCTCCTTGGTGTCCAGTTCAGAGCCTGGCTTTCGAAATAGTTGTTGAATTAGGCCGGGCATCGTGTTTCACGCCTGTAATCCCGCACTTGAGAGGCTGAGGTGGACAAATCATTTGAGGTCAGGAGTTCGAGACCAGCCTGCCCAATATCGTGGAACCCTGTCTACAAAAAATACAAAAATTAGCTGGGCATGGTGGCTTGCGCCTGTAGTCGCAGCTACTCCACTCAGGAGGCTAAGGCAGGAGAATCGCTTGAACTCAGGAGGTAGAGGTTGCAGTGAGCCAAGGTCCCGCCACTGCATTCCAGCCTGGGTGATAGAGCAAGACTGTGTCTCAAAAATAAATAGTTTTTGAGTCAGCAAGTGGGGAAAGATGGTGGGTAAGACTAGAGCTGGGTACCCAGGGAGGAGGCTGGAGCAGGATGAGGGATGGAGGGTGAGGACAGTTGCTGGGCCAGGGTGGGGCTGTGGGGAAGGAAGGAGGAGGCAGAGTAAATGGGTCATAAGTTTGATGAACTGGAAGAAGGGAGGGGATTCAGGGTGAGGCTCAGGGCTCTGGCCCAGGGATTGGATGGGGTGGACTTTGAAACAGGGACCTGTGAGGAACAGTTGTTTTGGGAGAGATGCTGAGGACAGCGTGGAGTCTCGGGAGTGTGAGGAGCCAGGGAGACATCCAAAGGGCGCCTCAGGTCTCTGACCTAGGGGACAATGATCAGCACTGAGATAGGTGTGCAGGAGAAGCTGAAGCCAGCTTCACACACCTGTCAAGGATTGAGAGGCAGAAGAGAGTGCCATGGGCTGATGCAATCCTGGTGGGCTTCCTGGAGGAAGGATTGCCAGCTGTGACTCCTGGATGTCTGGTTTCTTAACAGCTGCCATTTCCCCCAGATATGCCCATTATTCTACCTGTGTAGAGAATTTTTTTTTGCTATTTTTTAAGAAAATCAATTAGGCACCACATCTGCCTTGGGTCTATGAGCTTTTCAGGGGACTCTGAATGTGTTTGAGACCTTTAAAACATGTTAAGAGAATGAGGTCGGGTGCAGTGACCTGTGCCTGTAATCCCAGCACTTTGGCAGGTCAAGGCGGGAGGATTGCTCGAGCCTAGGAGTTTGAAACTAGTCTGGGCAACATAGAGAGACCCCATCTCTAAAAAAAAAATTTTTTTTAAGTTAGGTGAGTGTGGTGGCGTGTGCTGGTGGTCCCAGTTACTTGGGAGGCTGAGGCTGATGCGGGAAGACCACTTGAGCCAAAGAGTTCAGAGGCTGCAGTGAGCTAGGATTGTGCCCCTGCACTCCAGCCTGGGCAACAGAGCAAGACCCTGTCTTTAAAAAAAAACAAAAAACAAACAAACAAAAAAAAGAATGAAAAGACGAGTCACAGACTAAGAGAAAATATTTGCAAAACACTTATAAAGGAGTATCTAAAATACATAAATAACTCTTTTTTTTTTTTTTTTTTTTTGAGGCGGAGTCTCGCTCTGTCGCCCAGGCTGGAGTGCAGTGGCGCGATCTCGGCTCACTGCAAGCTCCGCCTCCCGGGTTCCCGCCATTCTCCTGCCTCAGCCTCCCGAGTAGCTGGGACTACAGGCGCCGCCACCACGCCCGGCTAATTTTTTTGTATTTTTAGTGGAGACGGGGTTTCATTGTGTTAGCCAGGATGGTCTCGATCTCCTGACCTCGTGATCCGCCCGTCTCGGCCTCCCAAAGTGCTGGGATTACAGGCTTGAGCCACCGCGCCCGGCCATAAATAACTCTTAAGACAACAATAATTAGCTGGCCACAGTGGCTCACACCTATAATTCCAGCACTTTGGGAGACCCGGGTGGGAGGATTGTTTGAGCTCAGGAGTTTGAGACCAGCCTGGGCAATATAGCGAGACCCCATCTTTACACAAGAAAAAGAAATTAGCCAGGCATGGTGGTGTCCGCCTGTGGTCCCAGCTTCTTGGGAGGCTGAGGCAGGAGGATGGCTTGAACGCAGGAGTTTGAGACTGCAGTGAGCTGTGATTATGCCACTGCACTCCAGCCTGGGTGACAGAGCAAGACCTTGTCTCAAAAAACAAAGCAGGCTGGGTGCAGTGGGTCATGCCTGTAATCCTACTTTGGGAGGCCGAGGCAGGTGGATCACTTGAGGTCACGAGTTGGAGACTAGCCTGGCCAACATGGTGAAACCCTGTCTCTACTAAAAATACAAAAATTAGCTGGGCATGGTGGCAGGCACCTGTAATCCCGGCTACTCGGAAGGCTGAGGCATGAGAATCGCTTGAACTTGGGAGGCAGAGGTTGCAGTGAGCCAAGATTGTGCCACCGCACCCCAGCCTGGGCGACAGAGTGAAACTCAGTCTCAAAGAAAAGGAAAAAAACAAAAAACAAAAAAAAAACAAAAGCAAAACAAAGAAAATAAACCAGCTACATAAGCATTCTACTTTTAAAGGATATGAGCTCTTCTTTTCCATACACTTTGTGAACTGGCATAATTTTATTACTTCTTTGGTTCATTACCAGCATGTTAGTAAGCTTTGGCAGAAACATAAGATCAGTTTGCCTAAGAAACTGTTTTTACCCTATTGGCTATCTACATTCTTTTTTTTTCTTTTTCTTTTTCTTTTTCTTTTTTTTTTTTTTTTTTTTTTTGACAGATCCTCACTCTGTTGCCCAGGCTGGAGTGCAGTGGCGCAATCTCGGCTCACTGCAACCTCTGCCTCCCAGGTTCAAGCAATTCTGCCTCAGCTTCCTGAGTAGCTGGGATGACAGGCATACGCCACCATGCCTGGCTAATTTTTGTATTTTTAGTAAAGATGGGGTTTCGCCATGTTGGCCAGGCTGGTCTCGAACTCTTGACCTCAGGTGATCCGCCTGCCTTGGCCTCCCAAAGTGTTGGGATTACAGGCGTGAGCCACCACGCCCAGCCTGGCTATCTACATTCTATTTCATGTATGATGTGGCTGTATATTTATATGTTTGAACCAATGATAGTAGGTTATCAAAACATATTAGTGCCACTAAGTTGGTATACAACCCCCACTGCTAAATTTGACTGGCTTAAAAAAATATGTGTGGTGGGCAATGTATTAGTCCATTTTCATACTGCTATGAAGAAATATCCAAGAATGGGTAATTTATAAAGAAAACGAGGTTTAATGGACTCACAGTGGAGCATAGGTACGTCTTACACGGCTGCAGGCAAGACAGCATGTGCAGTGGAACTGCCCTTTATAAAAATCAGATCTTGCCGGGCGCGGTAGCTCACGCCTGTAATCCCAGCACTTTGGGAGGCTGAGGTGGGTGGATCACGAGGTCAGGAGATCGAGACCATCCTAGCTAACACGTCTCTACTAAAAATGCAAAAAATTAGCTGGGTGTGGTGGTGCACACCTGTAGTCCCAGCTACTCGGAGGCTAAGGCAGGAGAATGGCGTGAACCCGGGAGGCGGAGCTTGCAGTGAGCAGAGATCATGCCACTGCACTCCAACCTGGGCGACAAAGCGAGACTCCGTCTCAAAAAAATAAAATAAAAATAAAAATAAAAAAAGATAATAATAAAATAAAAATCAGATCTCCTGAGACTTACTCGAGATCACAAGAACAGCATGGGGAAAACCCACCCCCGTGATTCAATTGCCTCCCAGTGCGTCCTTCCCATGAAATGTGAGGATTATGGGAGTTACAATTCAAAATGAGATTTGGGTGGTGACACAGCCAAACCATATCAGACAAAGAGTGTGGTCATGGTGGGCTGTTGTTGGTCTTGGGTGCCTGGCATCTTAATTCTCTCTGTCTGTCTGGGAGGCCATCATCTCCCCAGATAAAACCCTCCTCACACTCTCAAGGAAGATGGCAGTTATGAAATCTCACAGCCTCCCTTGTAGCCAGGGCTCCAGCCTAGCCTATCTGGTTTTTCTTTTCTTTCTTTCTTTTTTTTTTTTGAGATGGAGTTTCGCTCTGTTGCCCAGGCTGGAGTGCAGAGCTGCGATCTCGGCTCACTGCAACCTCCGCCCCTGGGTTCAAGCGATTCTCCTGCCTCAGCCTCTCTAGTACCTGGGACTACAGGCATGCATGACTGTGCCCAGCTAATTTTTGTATTTTTAGTAGACACAGGGTTTTGCCATGTTGGCCAGGCTGGTCTTAAACTCCTGACCTTAGGTGATCCGCCTGCCTCGGCCTCCCAAAGTGCTGGGATTACAGGTGTGGGCCACCGTGCCTGCCCTGTTTTAACCTAGTTGTTCCTACACCTGATTCATCTTTTTTTTTTTTTTTTTGAGACTGAGTCTCGCTTTGTTGCTCAGGCTGGAGTGCAATGGCACAATCTCGGCTCACTGCAACCTCCGCTTCCTGGGTTCAAGTGATTCTCCGGCCTCAACCTCCCGAGTAGCCGGGATTACAGGCACCCGCCATCATGCCCGGCTAATTTTTGTATTTTTGTAGAGATGGGGGTTTCACCATGTTCGCCAGGCTGGTCTTGAACTCCTGACCTCAGGTGATCCGCCCACCTCGGCTTCCCAAAGTGCTGGGATTACAGGCGTGAGGCACCGCGCCCGGCCACACCTGATTCATTCTTATTTCTTTTTTCGGTAAGTGGACACATTTTATCAAAAGATTCAAATACCTCTTAAATTATCAAGAATATAATTGCAGACCAGAAAACAATAAAGATTGGATAATAAAGACTGGTGTAAAAAAAAAAAAAAAAGTAATGGCCACTTCCACTTATAAAAATGGAGGAATAGGGACCAGATGAAACAGTCTGAAACAATTTAAAAATGGGACAAAGTGTTGGCAACAATAGACTTGAAGACATTGGTTCTTAGGCAATAAACGACCACGGTCCCTCAGAAAAGGAAGACAAGGTGAGCCCTAAGATTGCCCTAGCTTGCCCTAGCTTACTGCCTGGAAAACGTTTCCAGGCTTAGGGCAAGGAGCAGGGACCCGGATGGAGCCCGCAGTCTCCCCAGGTTGGGATAATGGAGCTAAAAGTCCAGAGAAGCTGAGGCAGCTTGAGTTCACGGGCAAGGTACTGGAGAGGAGGGAACAGCACAGGGAGAGAACTCCAGAGATCTGCGGAGGATCCCCTCAAGTGATCAGTGGAGTGCTGACAAATACATAAATAGATGTGGGTGAGGAAATTATCTGAGGGTGGAGAAAGTGCCATCAGAAAATAGTAGAGGGAACAATCTCCAGAGCCCACAGAGGGCCACGGAAAGCGGATGTTCATAATCCTGTGGGCACTGGGTAGAGGAGCTGGCCTCAGCAGCAGCGAAAGGTTAGCCCTAGACCAGTGGTCCCCAATCTTTTGAGCACCAGGGACTGGTTTCATGGAAGACAATTTTTCCACAGTCTGGGGGACAGAGGGTGGGAGCACTGGATGGTTTCGGGATGAAAGTGTTCCACTTCAGGTCGTGAGGCATTATATTTTCTCTCTCTCTCTCTCTCTCTCTCTCTCTCTCTCCTGTTTTTTTGAGGTGGAGTCTCCCTCTTTCACCCAGGCTGGAGTGCAGTAGCATGATCCCAGCTCACCACAATCTTTGCCTCCGGGGTTCAAGCGATTCTCCTGCCTCAGCCTCTTGAGTAGCTGGGATTACAGGCGCCCGCTACCACGCCCAGCTAATTTTTGTATTTTTAATAGAGACAGGGTTGCACCATGTTGGCCAGACTGGTCTCGAACTTCTGACCTTAAGTGATCAGCCCGTCTCAGCCTCCCAAAGTGCTGGGATGACAGGCGTGAGCCACCATGTCCCGCCTAGGCATTAGATTCTCATAAGGAGTATGCAATCTAGATCCTTCATATGCGCAGTTCACAATAGGGTTCGTGCTCCTGTGAGAATCTAATGCCATTCTGAACTGGCAGGAGGTGGAGCTCAGACGGTGATGCTCGCCCATACGCCACTCACCTCCTGCTGTGCAGCCTGGTTTCTAACAGGTCATGGACTGGTATTGTTTCATGGCTTGGGGTTTGGAGACCCCTGCCCCTGCCCTAGATGAAATACTTCTCTGATGCTAACTGACCATGCTTAAAAGCAAGGCCCCAAAGGATCAAGCTCTTATTTAGCTGCATTCCATAACAAAATTCAATAATATGTATAGAGACAAAAAAAAAAAATCCAGCATCCAACACTGTAAGATTAACAATATCTGATGTCAGTAAAAAATTGTAAGGCAATGGCCGGGCGTGGTGGCTCATGCCTGTAATCCCAGCAGTTTGGGAGGTCGAGGTGGAAAGATTGTTTGAGGCTAGGAATTTGAGACCAACCTGGGCACCACAGCAAGACCTTGTCTCTATTAAAAATTAAAAAAAAAAAAAAATAGCCAGGCGTGGTGGTGCACGCTTGTAGTCCCGTCTACTTGGGGGATGGAAACAGGAGGATCACTTGAGCCTGGGAGGTTGAGGCTTCAGTGAGCTATGATTGCACCACTGCACTCCAGCATGGGTGTGACCCTGTCTCAAAGCCAAAACAAAACAAAACCAAACATAAAATAAATATCTGTATTCATGTTTTATAATATCCTCAGTGGGTTTGTGCCTTTTTGGTACAGTTGTCAAGCAGCTCAAGAAAGTGGTGGGCTGTATCTGCTTAATGTAACTGGCCACTCTTGACTCTGGTTCCCAGGAAGACCTTCAACCTGGCCCTAGTCAAAAAGGCTGCAAGCTGGCCCCCAAGAACTCACACAGCTTTTCCCAGTTCAAATGGCCCCAGGATAGCATGCCCACCGGCTTCCAGGAATCACTGTGGTTACTGTGCCCGGGTGCCCGAGCCTCACAGTGTTGTGCATGGGGAAAAGCCTCTGTTGGGTGCTGACCTACAGGCCAAGGATGGGCCAGTTTAGGTAAATGGGAATGAGGAAGGAACACCCGGTCCCAGAAAACTTCCCTTAAAGTTCAGATGACCACAGGAAGCTCCCTGTGCCTGTCACCTGCGTCTCAGTAGGTCACTGCAGGCACCTGGTCTCGCTCCCTCCAGTCTGGCAGAGCTTATTACATCACCTAAGACAATGAACGAAAAAGTGACCCCTTCAGAGGAAGGTCCTGAGCACCTAGGGTGCTTTCTGCCCCCAGAACCCAGAGTGAATACCACGAAAGCCAGTTGTCTGGTTGGTGGTAACAGCACGGTGCAGGTTGACAGTCCCAACATCCCATTGTTATGCTGGTGCTCAGCAGATGGTGAAGAGCCTCCAGGCATGCCCCACAGCAGTCCCTGCTGCCTGCTTCCTGGTTGGGGTAGGACACACCCCTGTGACTTCCTTTCCTGCTATGTCTCTGCCCATCCTGCCCCAAACACACATGTAGGTAAGACCGGGTCTCAGACCGCAAAGTCAAGAGAGAGGAGGAAGTTCTCGGTAACATGCAAGGCAAGCCTTACTGCCATGATTTGGAAAGTTTCACCAGTCTCCGCTTTGAGGAGACTTGATCTGTCCCTGTGATTTGGTCACAATTGCCTTTGGACTGAGACACCACCAAAGGACAATGGATGACCTGCACCCTCAGGAGCGGTCACCCAGGGTGCCTGTCTGGGCGAGTCTCATTCTCATTGCTACCTGGGCTTTTTTATTTGTTTGTTTGGGAGACGGGATCTCACTCTGTTGCCCATGCTGGAGCCATGACCCAATCATGGCTCATCACATACTGGAACTCCTGGGCTTAAGTGATCCTCCTGCCTCAGCCTCCTTAGTAGCTGGGACTTGAGCCAATTCTCCCAGCTAGATTTTTTCAGTTTTAATTTTTTGTAGAGATGGGGTCTCACTATGTTGCCCAAGCTGGTCTCAAACTCCTGGCCTCAAGCAATCTTCTCACCTTGGCCTCCCAGAGCACTGGGATTACAGGCATGAGCCATTATACCTGGACACTTTCTGCTTTTTTATTATTTTATTTTTTATTTTTATTTTTTCGAGACAGAGTCTCCCTCTGTCACCCAGGCTGGAGTGCAGTGGCACAATCTCGGTTCACTGCAACCTCTACCTCTTGGGTTCAAGCAATTCTCCTGCCTCAGCCTCCTGAGTAGCTAGGATTATAAGCATGCACCATCATACCCAGCTAATTTTTGTATTTTTGGTAGAGACGGGGTTTCACCATGTGTTGTGGGAAGTCAGGGACCCCTAACGGAGGGACTGGCTGAAGCCGCAGCAGAAGAACATACATTGTGAAGATTTCCTGGACATTTATTAGTTCCGTAAATTAATACTTTTATAATTTCTTATGCCTGTCTTTACTGCAATCTGTGAACATAAATTGTGAAGATTTCATGGACACTTATCACCTCCCCTTGTGATTTCCTGTGCCTGTCTTTACTTTAATCTCTTAATCCCGTAATCTTTGTAAACTGAGGAGGATGTATGTCACCTCAGGATCCTGTGATGATTACGTTAACTGCACAAATTGTAGAGCATGTGTGTTTGAACAATTTGAAATCTGGACACCTTGAAAAAAGAACAGGAAAACAGTGATGTTCAGGGAACAAGGGAGATAACTTTAAATTCTGACTGCTTGTGAGCCAGGCGGAAGAGAGCCATATTTCTCTTCTTTCAAAAGCAAATAGGAGAAATAATCGCTGAATTCTTTTTCTCAGCAAGGAACATCCCTGAGAAAGAAAATGCGTCTCTGAGGGGAGGCCTCTAAAATGGCCACTTTGGGGATGACTGTCTTTTACAGTTGTAGACAAAGGGATGAAATAAGCCCCCGTCGCCATTAATGCCCCTGTAATCCCAGCTACTCAGGAGGCCAAGGCAGGAGAATCACCTGAACCTGGGAGGCAGAGGTTGCATTGAGCCGAGATCGTGCCACCGCACTCCAGCCTGGGTGAGAGAGCGAGATCCTGTCTCAAAAAAAAAAAAAAAAAAGAAAAAGAAAAAAGAGAAGAAAGGCCAGGTGCAATGGCTAAGGCCTGTAATCCCAGCATTTTGGGAGGCCGAGGCAGGTGGATCACGAGGTCAGGAGTTCAAGACCAGCCTCACCAACATGGTGAATCCCCATCTCTACTAAAAATATTTAAAAAATTAGCCGGGCATGGGGGCAACCACCTGTAATCACAGCTACTCAGGAGGCTGAGGCAGGAGAATGGCTTGAACATGGGAAGCCGAGGTTGTAGTGAGCCGAGATCGCACCACTGCATTCCAGCCTGGGTGACAGAGCAAGACTCCGTCTCAAAAAAAAAAAAAAAAAAAAGCACCTGAACCTTCTCCTAGGCCTATCTGTGCACTTCTTTGTAAAATCCAGTTGTAGCAAAATAACCCTTCTACGTCAGTTTAGCTAGAAACCCTCATCCTCTGTATCTGATAAACCTCAGCATCTGATCAGGTTCCTCAACCTCCACCATCCTCATTGTGATGTCTGGTCACCCTGGCCTGTCTTCAACTAGAATTCTATTAGGTTGGTTTAGTCAGAATCCCCCTTACCCTCAATGTTTTCTCTTACTAATTTTCCATCCACTGACCCCTACCCTGCTCCTTGACTAGGACTTCCCGCTTGCTCATGCTGTATTCAGTGTTGAGCCCCATCTTTCTCCCTCAGTGCAAGCCCCTGTTTTGCAGCGTTCCCTCTGCATATTGCAATGGTTCTGAATAAAGTCTGCCTTACTGTCTTTTTTGTTTTTTTTTTTTTTGAGACAGAGTCAGTCTTGCTCTGTCCCACAGGCCGGAGTGCAGTGGTGAGATCTTGACTCACTGCAACCTCTGCCTGCCAGGTTCAAGCAATTCTCATGCCTCAGCTTCCTGAGTAGCTGGGATTACAGGTGCCCATCACCATGCCCAGCTAATTTTGTATTTTTAGTAGAGACAGGGTTTCACCATGTTGGCCAGGCTGGTCTCGAACTCCTGAGCTCAAGTGATCCGCCCACCTCGGCCTCCCAAAGTGCTGGGGCTACAGGCATGATCCACTGTGTCTGGCCTGCCTTACTGTCTATAACGAGTGTCATTGAACAAGTGTTTCTTTAGTAATGCTTCCCCAGTTTTCTTCCATTATATATTGGACCACTCCAGTTGTCACTGTCTGGCAGCATGTCTGTCTCTCACCCCAATTTATATGTTCTGAGGGGGTTAGGTTGAATTTGAAGTAGTCACTGCTAGGTCTCCAGGGTTAGGTAGCACAGCCAAGGCCCTTGGTAGGCAGAACTAGACTTCTGATGTGAATACATGAATGTGGGCAGGCTGTCCTCGAGCAACGGGTTCCTCCTCTCTCTCCCATGGCCCCCATGCCATGGCAGGGTCCCAGAGTTGGTCTTGAGTTCTGGTCGAGTGGGCTGCTGGAGCTACCACTTCCTTTCCTTCAAGCTGCCGACCCAGGCTGGCAACACTTGTGTGATACTGTGAAATATATATTGGTCTAGGTCCCATTTTGTGGCCCAGAGCTCCTAAAACCCTTGGGATCTCTGGCGTGATAAGAGTGTCTTTTTTAAAAAAAATTTTTATTTATTATTATTATTATTTTGGATGGAGTCTCACTGTGTTGCCCAGGCTGGAGTGCAGTGGTGCGATCTCAGCTCTCTGCAACCTCCACCTCCCAGGTTTAAGTGATTCTCCTGCCTCAGCCTCCTAAGTAGCTGGGATTATAGGCGTGTGCCATCACACCCGGCTAATTTTTAGTAGAGACGGGGTTTTGCCACGTTGGCCAGGCTGGTCTCACACTCCTGGCTTCAAGTGATCTTCCTGCCTCAGCCACTCAAAGTGCTGGAATTACAGGCCTGAGCTACTGCACCTGGCCAGCTGGAACAAATTAATCAGGCTTGAGGAGGGGGGTCATGGGAACACCCGATTTATAGCTTGTCAGATTTATAGCTTGTCAGTCACAAGTCTAGGTAACAACTTACCACTTGTGGCTGATATCCAAAGTTAGGGGGGAGTCTTATGGGATTGAGCCTTCAACCTGTGGGATCTGATGCCATCTCCATGTAGACAGTGTCAGAATTGAATTAAATTACAGGACACCCAATTGGTATCTGCTGGAGAATCTGGTTGGTTGATAGGTGGGGAAAGTACCCCTGCTCCCGGCTCTAATATTTGGTGTTAAAAGTGTTATGCTGAGGCCTGATATGATGGTTTACACCTGTAACCCCAGCACTTTGGAAAGCTAAGGTGAGTGGATCACCTGAGGTCAGGAGTTTGAGACCAGCCTGGCCAACATGGTAAAACCCCGTCTCTACTAAAAATACAAAATTAGCTGGGCATGATGGATGGTGCGCACCTGTAATCCCAGCTACTCAGGAGGCTGAGGCAGAAGAATTGCTTAAACCTGGGGGGCAGAGGTTGCAGTGAGCTGAGATCACGGCACTGCACTCCAGCCTGGACAGAGCAAGACTCTGTCAAAAAAAAAAAAAAAAAAAAAAAAAAGCAGTGTTACGTTGAGGGGCATGTAAGAATAGGAAGAATACTTTGCATTTTGTTTTTCTAATCTTAAATAGCTTGGCACTCCAGACATTGAGGAGCAGGTGTTCCGTTCAGCCCAAGTAGATGCTTAGAGCCAAGGTAAATTGCACTGCGGTGTGTATTTGGTGGTTTGTCCAAGAGCTGGGAAGCAGTTTACTATCTAAGTAAGCATAATAGGTAGGTGTACAAGATGGTGCCTAAGATTCCCACAGTGATGCTCGTGATGGCCCAGTAGAAGGCTTGTTTGGAGGTCTTGGCTGCCAGCTCATAGTCACTGGATTTATTGTACTTCTTTGTCTGAGTTTTAGGAGAGAGGGAACAGGGAAAGATGAGTATAAAAGAGTTATTGCATGGCTGGGTATGGTGGCTCACGCCTGTAATCCCAGCACTTTGGGAAGCTGAGGTGGGCAGATCACCTGAGGTCAGGTGTTCAAGACCAGCCTGGCCAACATGGTGAAACCCAGCTCCACCAAAAATATAAAAATTAGCCAGGCGTGGTGGTGGGCGCCTATAATCCCAGCTACTCAGGAAGCTGAGGCAGGAGAATCGTTTGAACCCGCAAGGCAGAGGTTGCAGTGAGCTGAGCTCGTACCACTGCACTCCAGCCTAGGTGACAGAGTGAGATTCTGTCTCAAAAAAAAAAAAAAAAAAAAAAAAAAAAAAGAGTTATTGGGTGAGGGTGGGCTGTGGAACTGTAAGGACTCAGGGTGGAGGTCTGAACCCACAGAAGGTGCTGGTGTTGCTCAGGCTCCTAGTTCAGAAGGGAGAACAGGCCGGGCGCGGTGGTTCATGCCTGTAATCCCAGCACTTTGGGAGGCTGAGACGGTCGGATCACAAGGTCAGAAGATCGAGGCCATCCTGGCTAACATGGCGAAACCCCGTCTCTACTAAAAATACAAAAAATTAGCCGGGCGCAGTGGCGGGCGCCTGTAGTCCCAGCTACCCGGGAGGCTGAGGCAGGAGAATGGTGTAAACCCGGGAGGCGGAGCTTGCAGTGAGTGGAGATTGCGCCACTGCACTCCAGCCTGGGTGACAGAGCGAGACTCCATCTCAGAAAAAAAAAAAAAAAAAAAGAAGTGAGAACAAGGAAGAAGTTGGGTCAGGGGCAGGGGTGAGATGGAGAGGGAGGGTGAGGATTGGCATGGTGCAGGTGCCCACCAGGCAAGAAAAGATCACGGCTGGGATGGCGAAGGGAAGGCAACAGAAGAGGCTCAGGATGGACAGGCAGAGATAGTCGCTGGACTCATCCTCATCAGACATCAGTGTAAACACCTGGGGGGCAGAGAGTTGGATATGTCTCACTGTGGCTTCTGAACTCTAACAATCCTTTCTCACTCTCTCCCCACTTACCCTAACTCATCTCTCCTTGGCAGCTATACGATCTTCATTGACCCCATTTAAAATTTTCATTGACTTTCTCTAACCCCCACCATGTCTCCTCTAACCTCTCTCTATCCCTTTTATTTTTTGAGACAAGGTCTTGCTCTGTCACCCAGGCTGAAGTACACTGGCATGATCATAATTCACTGCAGCCTCGAACTCCTGGGCTCAAGCAATCCTCCTGCCTCAGCCTCCCGATAGCTGGTAGTACCATAGGTACAAACCACCACATCCAGCTGATTTTTGATTGTGTTTTTTTTTTTTTTGTAGAGATGGAATCTCATTATGTTGCCCAGGCTTGTCTTCAACTCCTGGCCTTAAGTGATCCTTCTGCCTCATTCTTTCAAAGTGTTAGGATTATAGGTGTGAACCACCATGCCTGGCCTCTGTATCGCTCTTATCTATTTATTTATTTATTGAGACAGAGTTTCACTCTGTTGCCCAGGCTGGAGTAAAATGGTATGATCTCAGCTCACTGCAACCTCTGCCTCCTGGGTTCAAGCAATTCTCATGCCTCAGCCTCCTGAGTAGTTGGGATTACAGGTATGTGCCACTATGTCCGGCTAATTTTTGTATTTTTAGTAGAGATGGGATTTCACCACATTGGCCAGGCTGGTCTTGAACTCCTGACCTCAGGTGATCCACCTGCCTCAGCCTCCCAAAGTGCTGGGATTACAGGCGTGAGCCACCACACCCGGCCCATAGCCCCTCTTGTAACCTGTTAAATGTATACGTTTAGCCACCCTGTCATCATATCTCCACAGGAGCTCCAGGTACAATTGGCAGCTGGGAATGTGCCTGACAAATGTACACATCTCAGATAATTCAGTAAATGTCTCAATAGCCCTGAGAGACATGCACCAAAAAAATCAAAGCTATGTCTGACCCCACATTATCACCAGGTCAATGGTTGGCATCCTGTTGCAGGTGAGGACTGCTCTCACCTGGACAGAAGCTCCTTACAACTTTGGCCCTAGTTGCAATGATAGACATACTTCTCTGCTGTGGATTTTTCTGCTGTTTCAGTTTCTGTATGGGAATGCAAGACAGACTTTCCCAGAGACTTTCCAGACCTTACACCATATTAGTCCAACTAACTACTCATAAATATTTCCAACTCCAAGTGGATCAGTTCCATTCTGTTGATCAATCACAATGCCCTCTTTCAGCAGGAAGTAGCCAGCATGAATGTGGCATTGAAATCCCATAGAAATGGAATGGAATTTGACAGTGGGAAACTATAATTGAGTACCCCCCCTTTTTTTTTTTTTGAGGCAAAGTCTCGCTGTGTTGCCCAGGCTGGAGTGCAGTGATGCAATCTCAGCTGCAACCTCCGCCTTGTGGGTTCAAGCGATTCTCCTGCCTCAGCCTCCCAAGTAGCTGGGACTACAGGTACCCGCCACCACGCCCAGCTACTTTTTGTATTTTTAGTAGAGACGGGGTTTCACTGTGTTGGCCAGGCTGGTCTTGAACTCCCGACATTGTGATCCGCCTGCCTCGGCCTCCCAAAGTGCTGGGATTACAGGGTTTGAGCCACTGCGCCTGGCCAGAGTACCCCATTTTTAAAGAAAAAAAATGATTTTTTTTTTCCTTTTTCTTTTCCCCCCATCTCCTACTTAGCTCTTTAGGAATGCAATTGTAACCTCCCTACATGGCAAGCTTATCTAATTATATGTTTACTTAGAAGTTCCAGGGACTGAACCTTGAAACAAATCAGGCACCCCCAGAATTCTCTCCCATCAGATTGCCTTGAGACAATGGTCAATTTCTCTGCTCACGGTGGTGACAGCTAGAGCACCTGATAGATAAGACATCAAAGCGTGTCACATAGACCCCACACCTCCTTGCCCCCCACCTTTATGTCATTCACATCAAGCCCCCCTTTAAAAGTCCCTGCTTTCTGTCCTGAAAGCTGAAGCAATACCCCTAAGGCAGGAACCTGTACCTCTTCCCCTCAGCTGAGTTGTGGAATAAAGTCACCTTCTTTATACCAGAACTTGCTCTTGTTAATTGGACTCTCCAAGAGTGGAGTGACTGGACCTGTGTTTGGGTATAAAACCTTCATTATAAATTCACCATTCCCTTATAAAACTCTCACCCTATAAAACTTCTTTGTCTTGTGTGTGTGTGTGTGTGTGTGTTTAGAGACCGGGTCTTGCTCTCCCAGGCTGTAGGAGTGCAGAGGCACTATCATAGCTCACTGCAGCCTCAAACTCCTGGGCTCAAGTGATCCTCCTGCCTCAGCTTCCTGAGTGGCTGGGATTACCGGTGCACACCACCATGCCCGGCTAATTAAAAAAATTTTTGTTTTTTGCTGGGTGCGGTGGCTCACGCCTGTAATCCCAATACTTTGGGAGGCCGACATGGGCGGATTACCTGAGGTCAGGAGTTTGAGGCCATCTTGGCCAACATAGTGAAACCCCGTCTCTACTAAAAATACAAAAATTAGCCGGGTGTGGTGGCACACACCTGTAATCCCAGCTACTCGGGAGGCTGAGGCAGAACTCAGGAGGTGGAGGTTGAAATGAGCCGAGATCCTGCCATTGTACTACAGCCTGAGTGACACAGTGAGACTCCGTCTCAAAAAAAAACCAACATTTTTTTTTTTCTTCTGGTAGAGACGGGGTTTTGCTATGTTGCCCATGCTGGTCTTGAATTCCTCGGCTCAAGTGATCCTCCCACCTCTGCCCCCCAAAGTAAAACTTCTATTAGCTTTCTCACTGTTCCTTTTATAATATCCTTTACTTCATCCCTATGAATCCTGCTGTAAACCTTTCCGGTTCGCCCATGAACTCCCTGCTCCTTTAGCTCCTCTAAGACCTTATTTGACCACCTATTCACTCCTCTTGCTGGGACTACAGGCGCCCGCCACCACGCCCGGCTAATTTTTGTATTTTTAGTAGAGACGGGGTTTCACTGTCTCTACTTCTCTGTCCCCTTACAAAGTCCTGCCCTGTCTCCCTCGAACACCTCTCAACTTCTGAAACCAGCTTCCTGACCTTTTGAACTCCTTCTCCATCCACGTACAGCAACCTTCCTGTTCTAAACCCTTGCCCCTCTAACATATGTCTCTGTCCACTTGTATCACCCCTGAGGTTCCTTTATGATACCCTTTCTGCTCTCATCATTTCCCCTCTACTCTCTCTAACACTCCTCCTCCTACTCCTACCCTCCTCGAACATTCCCAGGAGGGCACCTGGATCTGGCACTACCAGTGCTACATGGAAGCTCTTCCTTGATCACCAACCACAGGGGATTACCATGGCGGCCAGGCAGGCCCCACCTCCTAGCCCTTCTCTCTGCTTCTATTGGCCAATTGGAGGTGGTATGTCATAGGGTGGGAACCAATACTTGGCTTCTGATTGGTATGCTGGAGTGATGGCTCCTCCTACTCACTCAAGTCATTGGCCAATGGAGGAATCCCTGGTTCCACCTTCAAAACAGACCTATAAATAAGCTTCATTTCCTTGATCATCTTTGTTTAAAGATTCCTTCTGAGCATCTTGAGAGAAAAACACTACTCGGGGCAAGAGTGATGTGGGCCTCCAAGTCTTGTGTTTCAGGAAAAACACAGTGCATTTTCTCTGCTCTCATACCACAACAGTCAACACAGAAGAGTTCTTTGATCAAATGTGTGGGTTCCCCCCCTTTTCCCCCATCCCCTCAATCCCCTCCAACACCAAGCAAGCAATCATTTGTTTCCTTCCTTCCTTTCCTTTCCTTTATTTTTCCCTCCCTTCCCTTCCCTTCCCTTCCCTTCCTTTCCCTTCCTTTCCCTTCCCTTCTTTTCTTTCTTTTCCTTCTTTCCTTTCTTTTCTTTCTTCTTGCTCTGTCATCCAGGCTGGAGTGCAGTGGTGTGATCTTGGCTCACTGCAACCTCCGCCTCCTGGGTTCAAGTGATTCTCCTGCCTCAGCCACCTGAGTAGCTGGGACTACAGGCATGCGCCACCATGCCCGGCTAATGTTTTGTATTTTTAGTAGAGACAGAGTTTCACCATGTTTTCCAGGCTGGTCTCAAACTCCTGGGCTCAAGTGATCTACCCACCTCGGCTTCTCAGAGTGCTGGTATTACAGGCATGAGCCATTTAACCTGGCAAATTTTTTTTTTTTTTTTGAGATGGAGTCTCCCTTTGTCACCATGCTGGAGTGCAGTGTTGCGATCTCGGCTCACTACAACCTCCGACTCCCTGGTTCAAGCGATTCTCCTGCCTCAGCCCCCCGAGTAGCTGGGATTACAGGCATGCGCCACCATGCCCAGCTAATTTTTGTATTTTTAGTAGAGACAGAGTTTCACCACGTTGGCCAGGATGGTCTCCTGACCTCGTGATCCGCCCGCCTTGGCCTCCCAAAGTACTGGGATTACAGGCGTGAGGCACCGCGCCCGGCTCTGGCTATTTTTTTTTAAGTGCATTACGAAAGTATTTTATAACTTGTGTGTTTAGATCATGTGCCTTAAATGTGATTATTGGTATGTTTTGCTTTAGGTCTACTATTATTTGTTTTGTATTTCCCCTTTTCTGTGTTTTGTTCATTGTTTTCCCGTTTCCTGCTTTCTTTTGGATTATTTGAATATTGTTTTAATACTCCATTTTAATTTATTCATTGTGATTTTCACTATATATCTTTGTAAGTTTTAAGTGATTGCTCTAGGGATTATGGTAAACACATTGAAACATTTTGTAGTCTACCTAGATTAAATATTTTGCAACTTCAAGTGGAATATGGGTCTCCCATTTATGTGTTGGCTTTCACATGCATTATGAAGACATGCATTGAAAATACATCCATCCAGGGCGGTGGCTCACGCCTGTAATCCCAGCACTTTGAGAGGCCGAGGTAGGTGGTCAAGAGTTCAAGACCAGCCTGGCCAACATGGTGAAACCCCATCTCTACTAAAAATACAAAAATTAGCTGGGCATGGTGGTGGGCGCCTGTAATCCCAGCTACTAGGGAGACTGAGGCAAGAGAATCGCTTGAACCCAGGAGGCAGAAGTTGCAGTGAGCCCAGATCACACCATTGCACTCTAGCCTGGGTGACAGAGTGAGACTCTATCTCCAAAAAAAAAAAAAAAAAAAAAAGGCCGGGCACAGTGGCTCATGCCTATAATCCCAGCACTTTGGGAGGCTGAGGCGGGCGGATCACGATGTCAGGAGATCAAGACCATCCTGGCTAACATGGTGAAACTCCATCTCTACTAAAAATACAAAAAATTAGCTGGGCATGGTGGCAGGTGTCTGTAGTCCCAGTTACTGGGAGGCTGAGGCAGGAGAATGGGGTGAACCCAGGAGGCGGAGCTGGCAGTGAACCAAGACCACGCCACTGCACTCCAGCCGGGGTGACAGAGTGAGACTCCATTTCAAAAAAAAAAAAATTCCCCCCCAAAGTGCTGGGATTACAGGTGTCAGCCACTGCGCCCATCAGTCATTCCTTTTAATGGCAAAAACCGCAATTATTTTTGCATCAGCTACACGCACACACACACATACACACACACACACACATATATCTCATGTCACCTGCAGATATAGTTTTATTTCTTCCTTCCCAATCTACATGCCTTTTTTTTCTTTTTTGAGACAGAGTCTCACTCTATCCCTCAGGCTGGAGTGCAATGTGGAGTGATCATAGCTCACTGCAGTCTCAAAGTCCTGGGCTCAGCCCCCTGAGTAGGTAGGACTACAAGCATGTGCCACCATGCTTGGCTAATTTTTAAATATTTTTTGTAAAGATGGGGTCATGCTGTGTTGCCCAGGTTGGTCTTGACCTCCTGGTTTCAAGTGATCCTCCTGCCTCCCAAAGTGTTAGGATTACAGCCATAAGCCACTGCGCCAGGCCCTGTTTGCCTTTTTTTCTTGCAGTGACTAGAACTTCCAGCACTGTGTCAAATAGGAGTGTCAAGAGCAGACATCCTTTCCTTCTTGTTGATCTCATAGGGAAGTATTCCGTCCTTCATCATTAGGTATGATATATATTTGGTGTATTTAAATCTATTATAGTTATTATTATTATTTGAGATGGAGTTTTGCTCTTGTTGTCCAGGCTAGAGTGCAATGGCACCATCTTGGCTCACTGCAACCTCCGCCTCCCGGGCTCTAAGTGATTCTCCTGCCTCAGCCTCCCGAGTAGCTGGGATTACAGGTGACTGTCACCTCGCCCGGCTAGTTTTTGTATTTTCAGTAGAGACAAGGTTTCACCATGTTGGCCAGGCTAGTCTCGAACACCTGACCTCAATTGATCCACCCGCCTCAGCCTCCCAAAGTGCTGGGATTACAGGAGTGAGCCACCGCACCTGGCCGTTATTAAATTTTTTTTTTTTTTTTTTTTTTTTTTTTTTTTTTTTTGAGACGGAGTCTCGCTCTGTCACCCAGGCTGGAGTGCAGTGGCTGGATCTCAGCTCACTGCAAGCTCCGCCTCCTGGATTTACACCATTCTCCTGCCTCAGCCTCCCGAGTAGCTGGGACTACAGGCGCCCGCCACCTCACCCGGCTAGTTTTTTTTTTTTGTATTTTTAGTAGAGACGGGGTTTCACCGTGTTAGCCAGGATATGGTCTCGATCTCCTGACCTCGTGATCCGCCCGTCTCGGCCTCCCAAAGTGCTGGGATTACAGGCTTGAGCCACCGTGCCCGGCCTATTAATATTTTTGATGTTCAAGTTGTACCAGTCTGGGCCGGTGGGCGCTCCTTCAAGTCAGCTTCTATGTCGAAAATGAAAATTATTTGTTAAAAGAAAGGTAAGTTATTAAAAAGTGATTCCAGCAGGTAAAAAGATTGAATTGCTACTAATGGTCGATGGGAGGCAGTGTTGTCCACCCAGTGCTTAAGAACATGGCTTTTGGTGGCAGATTTCCTGGTTCCCAATCCTGGCCCCTCAGTGGATTCACTGTAAGACCTGCACTGTGTCTTTCCAGCTCCCTGTGCTTTATCCTCAGTCTGTAAGATTGCAGGCTATATGCTTAGTGTGGAGATCAAAAGAATCAATACTCCGAAGGTGCTCATAACAGTGCCTTGCACTTGACTCCCAGAGTTCCTGCTTTCACCATCATTATGAAGACAAAGTACTCAAAATCTACTACATGAAAAAGATTACAGGCCCTGGAGATTTTGCAGGCATGTTCATTCCAACTTTTTTTTTTTTTTTTGGAGATGGAGTTTCGCTCTTGTTACCCAGGCTGCAGTGCAATGGCGTGATCTTGGCTTACTGCAACCTCCACTTCCCAGGTTCAAGTGATTCTCCTGCCTCAGCCTCCCGAGCAGCTGGGATTACAGTCGTGTGCCACCATGCCCGGCTAATTTTTATATTATTAGTAGAGATGGGGTTTCACCATATTGGCCAGGCTGGTCTCGAACTCCTGACTTCAGGTGATCCACCCGCCTCAGCCTCCCAAAGTACTAGGATTACAGGCATGAGGCACCACGCCCAGCCAACTCCAACTTTTAAGAAGCAAATAATTCCCATGACATAGAAATGTTTCCAGAACACAGAAACACATAGAATGCTTCTCAACTCATTCTGCATTGCCAGCACTGCCCCAATGCAAAGGACTGAGAACAGCCCCCAAATGAAAACTATATACGACCCAAATAAGGCATAAGCAAACCATATCCATCACATATTAAAAGAATAATAGAGGCCCGGCGTGGTGACTCACACCTATAATCCCAGCACTTTGGGAGGCTGAGGCGGGTGGATCACGAAAAATTAGCTGGGCGTGGTGGCAGGCGCCTGTAGTCCCAGCTACTCGGGAGGCTGAGGCAGGAGAATGGCGTGAAACCGGGAGGCGGAGCTTGCAGTGAGCCAAGATTGCGCCACTGCACTCCAGCCTGAGTGACAGAGCAAGACTCCATCTCTAAAAAAATAAAAAATAAAAAATAAAAATAATAGATTGTGAACCAGTAAAGTTTTCCCAAGAGTATAAGAATGGTTCATTGTGAATAATTTTGTTAAAAGATTGAATTAAAATCTCATATGATCATGTTAATAGGTGCTGAAAAGTATTTAATATGATTCAACACAATTTTTAGGGTCTCACTGTGTTGCCCAGGCTGGAGTGCAAGGGTGTGATCATGGCTCACTGCCGCCTCTAACCCATGGGTTCAAGTGATCCTCCCATCTCAGCCTCCTGAGTAGCTGAGAATACAGGCACCAAGCCTGGCTAATTTTTTTTTTTTTTCTTTTTTCAGTAGAGACAAGATCTAGCTATGTTGCTCAGGCTGGTCTCAAATTTCTGGCCTTAAATAATTCTCCTGCCTTGGCCTCCCAAAGTACTGGGACACAGGCATGAGCCACTGTGCCTAGCCTCAACATAAAATTCTAATTTAAAAAATCTTGACAAGCCAGGAATAGAAGAAAACATAACAAAATTGATGAAATTTTGGTTGGTCATGGTGGCTCATGCACGTAATTTCACCACTTTGGGAGGCCGAGGCAGTCAGATCGTTTAAGGCCAGAGGTTCAAGACCAGCCTGGCCAACACAGCAAAATCCCCTCTACTGAAAATACAAAAAACTAGCCCCACGTGGTGGTACGCGCCTGTGGTCCCAGCTGCTATAGAGGCTGAGGCACTAGAATCGCTTAAACCCGGGAGGCGGAGACTGCAGTGAGCTGAGATTGTGCCCCTGCACTCCAGCCTGGGTGACAGAGCCAGAGTCTGCTTCAGAAAAAAAAAAAAAAAGATGAAATTTTTGTCAGAAATCTACATCAACTGCCTGACTTAATAGTAAAACAATAGAACAATCCCATACGAGGACGGAAACGAGGTTATGATGCTAATTTATTTTTTGCTGAAAGGTTTAGCAGAGGAATTAAAAGAATACATATATAATGAGGTATTAAAATTGTTAAGAAATAATTCAAATTTAGCATAGACAATCTAAGCGTGTAAAATGATGAATTATTACACCCAGAAATTTCAGTAAGTTCGCCACACAAGATATCAACATTGGGATACTCAGTACCTTTCTTCTACCCCAATAATAATTTAGATTATGTAATGGAAAAAAGGATTGCTTATAATACATAAAATAAAGCTAAAGAGGTATAAGTCCTATTTGATATGTCATATTTATGAATAGGAAGGCTTATCATAAAAATGTTAAATCTCCCCAAACTGAGAACTACATTTATTGTAATGCAATCAAAGTCAGATAAGATTTTTTTTTTTTTTTTTTTTTTTTTTTTGAGATGGAGTTTCACTCTTTTGCCCAGGCTGGAGTGAAGTGGTGCAATCTCGGCTCACTGCAACCCCCACCCCCGGGTTCAAGAGATTATCCTGCCTCAGCCTCCCAAGTAGCTGGGATTACAGGTGTGCACCACCACACCGGCTAATATTTATATTTTTGTAGAGACAGGGTTTCACCATGTTGGTCAGGCTGGTCTCAAACTCCTGGCCTCAGGTGATCCTCCCGCCTTGGTATCCCAAAGTGCTGGGATTACAGGTGTGAGCCACTGCACCTGGCCTTATTTTTTACACTTATTTGTTTTAGAGACAAAGTCTAGCTCTGTCCCCCAGGCCAGAGTGCTGTAGCATCATCATGACTCACTGCAGCCTCCAAATCCTGGGCTCAAGTGATCCTCCCACCTCACCCTCCTGAGTAACTGAGACTACAGGCATGTGCCACCACGCCTGGCTAATTTTGAAAAATTTTGTAGAAAACAGTTATCGACTTGCTGCCCAGGCTGGTCTCAAAGTCCTGGGCTCAAGCCATCCTCCTCTCTCAGCCTCCCAAAGCATTGAAATTATAGGCACAAACTACTGTGCCTGGCCTCATTTTGTGTTTACCTGGTGCTAAATACCAATTGGATGCCCAAGAGTGAAATTCAGGTTGGATGAAGTCTGGGAGCTGAAGTAGAGGAGGCTGGCTGGCTTTCTGAGGCCTGTAGCAGAAGATGACACTTGGGTCTGCCTGCTTATGTTGACATGGGCCATCCTAACCTGACATGGTTTTGCAGCTGAATGTGACAGGCCCCGCCTGGGCTGGATCTGGAGAAGGACAGGGATAGCTAACCCTCTAGATCCACTAACATGACAAACAACTAGGCATCATCCTGTCTCCAGGCATCCCCATAACCCAGAGCATTGTCCCACAAACACACGGGACCTGCCCAGACACCCAGGCCCACAGAGGAGACAAACTCAGCATCACAACAGTTACAATTAAGGTGGACTAGGGCCTTTGTTATTTCCTTCTATTATTATTTCCTATAAACCACCTAATAAGATGGTTGTCTCTGTTGGGCATGAACTTGAAGCTGTAATCCCAGATGTGCAAGAAATAGAACTCTATTCTCCTGCATCTGCACTGGTTCGGGTGGGTTGGGCTGTGGAAACAGGCCAAGCATGTCATTTGTCGACACAGTAGCCTATGTTCTGCTTGACCACATGAGGCAGTTGGGGGAAGGGCTACTGTTCCCAGAATGATTCAGGGACCCAGGCTAATGGGGTTTTGCCATGTCTATAACGTGTGGCCTTCTAAATCATCACATGGGTATCACTTGTCCTGTTGGCCAGGGGAGGAGGAGTTTAGAGGAGTGTCCCAGGAGACATTGAAAAGCCAGCTTTGTTTGTGGTACATGTCAGTTCTGCTCACATTCCACAGGACCAAAGCACATTTCATGGCTGCAGAGGGGAACCTCTGAGATGTGGCCAGGCAATGTTCCCAGGACAAAGAGGTGATGGACTCTGGGGGACTGTGAGCAGTCTCTTCCCCAGCAGCTCCATTGAATTTCTACTGAGAATCCCCATTCTCCATGGTGGTGGGAACTTAGTTCTGCTAAATATTGTGCTAAATATTAATCTGGTTCTGAACTTGGGTTTGTCCATGAAGCTTGGGCATCAGAAGCAGCCCCTGGGTATCTGTGGCCCACATTGTCAGTCTAGATCTCTGTTTTGATTCATGCAGGATGGCTCCCTGCTTATCCCTAGTTTTCTTCTATAGTTCTCTCTCCACCTGACACTTGGGATTCCTATGGAAGCCATCTTCTTCTCACTAGGCTGGGCCATGGGGTATCCTCCTTGGCTGTCTGAGGTCATTTCTTTGTAAATGTCTACACCATGTAGCATATCATCTTTGAGAACTTGGAGGCTTTCTAGGCCTTATCTGTGAGGAGGGAATACAGATAACAGCTGGGGTCTCTGACACCCCTCTTCCTCAGATGCAGGTTCCAGGAACCTTATGGATGTACTATTATCCAATCTCTCTCCACATTCCCTTTTCCATGAATGGTGAACAAATGCCTTTCTGGAGTGGAGGAGAGGTGGTCTTCATCGGCTATTCTGCCAAAGCTATTTGCATTTCTTGGGGACTTTCCATTCTTCCCCTAAGAGCTTGACATTTGGATGGCAGAAGCTGGAAGAGGTTTCTGTTTTCTTATTGCTGCTCTGAGACACTAGACATCTCCAATCCCAGCTCAAATGAGAAGACTCCTAGAGAATAAACGTCAATTCAGATTTCTAAATATCATCCACACATTGGCAATTATGCCTGCTTTACAGACAAAGGAACTATGCTCAAGAAAAGTATCTGTTCAGGGCTATACAGTTTTTCAGTGTCAGAGGTAAGTTTTTAACCCCCATCTGCCTGAATTCTATGTCTGTGGGCTTCCCCATTGGGACATTCTGATTTTCACAGTCTAGGAAACAGCTCCAGGGAAACAGAGACACTGGTCACTGACCCAGAAACAGAATAACAATCGTGGGCATGTTGACACACACACACACACACACACACACACACACACACACACACACACACACACACAGGAAACCAGAACATTCTATTCCAGTTTTTTGGTTTAAAGATTCCTCTGAAAGAACAACCCAGTGTCAAGGAGTTAAAGGGATCTAGGGCATGAAGTGTGGACCCCTAGGGTGGATGAAGACAGCTCTGGAGCTGAGTGAGTTGAAGTAGCACAGGCAGGTGGTCTGGGTGTTCCTGGGTTCGTGGGTTTCTTGAATGTTGAGTTCCTTGGTTGGAGGATTTCTTGGCTAGATGTCTCAGCAGTTGAGTTTCTTGCTCGATGGCTGACTTGGCTGGCTAGTGTTTTGGTGAGTGGCTCGGTTGGGGAGCGGACCCTTGGGTTGCTATGCCTAGCCTTCATTAAAATAGGACTAAGCCATAAATGATGCCTAAGCCGATCATTACCGCAAATGCACTGAACCAACCAGTTCGGCCTGAGTTGGTGTAAGCCTCTTCCCATTCGCTTTTCTTGTTGGCCTTCATAGTCTGTAGGGGTTGAAGCACAGATGTGGGTTTCTGTGTCTAGGAACCCTGGGGAGAACGGTTGGAGACCTGCAGTCACTGAGGGAAAGCCCCTGTGCAGGTCCCAGGACAGGAGCAGATGCAGGGGCCAAATGGAGGACAGGGCAGGCTGGGTGCAGTGGCTTACGCCTGTAATCTCAGCACTTTGGGAGGCCGAGGCGAGTGGATCACCTGAGGTCAGAAGTTCGAGACCAGCCTGGCCAACATGGCAAAACCCGTCTCAACTAAAAATACAAAAATAAGCCAGGCGCTGTGGCCCGTGCCTGTAATCCCAGCTACTCGGGAGGCCGAGGCAGGAGAATCGCTGGAACTAGGGAGGCAGAGATTGCAGTGAGCCGAGATTGCACCACTGCTCTCCAGCCTGGGGGACAGAGTGAGACTGGGTATCAAAGGAAAAAAAATAATAAAGGACAGGGGCTATGACTTGGCCATTATTTTACCTGGTAAGAGAAGTACAAAGCTGGCAATCCAAATGGAGGGAATAAAAGTACAGCAAAGATGGTCAAACATAGGTAGTTTGGGGCGTAAAACGCCAGTTCTTCTGGTGTCTGTGTAGGCTCTTGCGGCTCTTTGGGCACCTCACCTGGGGCACCTGGACCACCTGTGGTAGGGGAGCCATCTGGAACACCTGTGGTAGGGGGCTCATTGGGAGCAGAAGGTTTCAGGGCCATGACCTTTCCCCTTAGACAAAGACGGACTCCGAGTGTCTTGAAAACGGAGCGCCAGACCCACTAGGCTTCCCCTTGTACTAACCAGAATCCCAGGACCCAAACCATCAAAGGCTGAAACTTCACAATGGAGAAACCAGCACCCCACGTCCTGATTGGCTGCCTAGTTAGGAGGCATGGCCCCACCATTCTAGCCCACCCCAAGACTCAGAGCGTGCAGCCAATCAGGATGTGGGCTCCGCCCACTCTGATAGGGATTGGTTGGAAGCCTAAGTGGTGGCTCTTGGCTCCTCCTCCTCCCACTGATCTCTCTCTGCAGGCCGCGCGGATGGGCGGTGTCAGGAGGGTCTCCCAGGAGTTGCTGAAGAGAGAAACTAGACACGCCCAGTAAGAGTAAGAAATTTACTGAGGGGAGGAAAATGAGTAATGTCAGAAGTGGATTGTAAAGCTTTGAGTTAAAAATGAATTCCGGCTGGTCGCAGTGGCTCATGCCTGTAATCCCAACACTTCGGGAGGCCGAGACGGGCGGATTACCTGTGGTCAGGAGTTCGAGACCAGCCTGATCGAAGTGGCGAAACCCCGTCTCTACTAAAAATACAAAAATTAGCCGGGTGTGATGGCGGGTGCCTGTAATCCCAGCTACTAGGGAGGCTGAGGCAGGAGAATCGCTTGAACCTGGGAGGCGGAGATTGCAGTGAGCCGAGATCACACTGCACACTCCAGCCTGGGTGACAGAGTGAGACTCCATTTCAAAAAAAAAAAAGAATTCCTTGGTTTATGCTGACAGAAAGACTAGAGAAAAAAGGGGAAAAGGGGGAAAGTCTTTCTTTTTTTTTTTGTTTTGAGACGGAGTCTCGCTCAGTCGCCCAGGCTGGAGTGCAGTGGCGCGATCTCGGCTCACTGCAAGCTCCGCCTCCCGGGTTCACGCCATTCTCCTGCCTCAGCCTCCCAAGTAGCTGGGACTACAGGCGCCCGCCACCACACCCAGCTAATTTTTTGCATTTTTAGTAGAGACGGGGTTTCACCGTGTTAGCCAGGATGGTCTCGATCTCCTGACCTCGTGATCCGCCCGCCTCAGTCTCCCAAAGTGCCAGGATTACATGCGTGAGCCACCGCGCCCGGCTGGGAAGGTCTTTCTTAAAGTAGCACACAACCTAGTGGAACGATGAAACAGGAAATCTCCAATGTGATAGGCAGAACTCTGAGATGACCTGCTCCCTGGTGTACACACTCCTTCTCCAGTCAGTCAAGTACTAGTCTGTATACCGCTGGGAAGGTGTCTTGCAGACGTAGGTAGGGTCCGAAATCAGTTAACTTTAAGGTAGGAAGAATATCCTCTGTGGGCCTCACCTAATGAGGTGAGTTCTTGAAAGGGACTGAGTCTTCCTGGCAAAAGAGGTTTCAGGTGTAAGAGGATTCGAGGCAAGCAAAGGTCTCCATTGCTGGTATGAAGATGTCGCCGGGGCCACCTAGGGAGGAATCCAGGCAGCCTCTGACTGAGAATGGCTCCCAGCTGACAGCCAGCAAGGAAACGGGGTCCTTAGCACTGCAACAGCAAAGATGCGAATCCTGCTGTAATCACATTCATTTGGAAGAGGATCCTGAGCGCCACATGAGAATCCAGCCCAGCGGACACCTTAATTTTAGCTTTGGTAGATCTGAGCAGAGAAGCAGTCATTCTGACTTACAGAACTGTGAGTGAATGACTGTGTGGGAATTTGTTATGCACCATTAGAAAACATTTTCAGGCCAGGCGCGGTGGCTCAAGCCTGTAATCCCAGCACTTTGGGAGGCCGAGGCCGGTGGATCACGAGGTCAGGAGATCGAGACTATCCTGGCTAACATAGTGAAACCCTGTCTCTACTAAAAATACAAAAAACTAGCAGGGCGTGGTGGCGGACGCCTGTAGTCCCAACTACTTGGGAGGCTGAGGCGGGAGAATGGCGTGAACCCGGGAGGCGGAGCTTGCAGTGAGCCGAGATCAGGCCACTGCACTCCAGCCTGGGAGACACAGCGAGACTCTGTCTCAAAAAAAAAAAAAAAAAAAGAAAACATTTTCAAATACCATGGTAATTGCTGATTCAGGTAGGAGCTTTTAATGAATGCTAATACTGTGGGGTTTTAGCTGATGCTTCCTTTAGCTGGTGGTTCTAGGGGAGTAGAGGGTTTGAGGAGTCACTTTTCAGGAAGTTGGGAGTGGATGGGAGATGACACTGTGCAGTCTACAAACGTAGACCTCAGTATGGCTTGTCCAAGACACAACCTGTGTATGTAAGACCAGTCCTGGACCTAGAAGTAGTTAGAAGAACAGTGACAACACATGCAATCCAGAAGTCAGGATATTCTTCATGGAGGAAATTGGTTCAGAGCCTTTCAAAGGACCAAGTGGATATCCCAGGACAACAGAACATGTGAAGGTTGGGTGAGATAAAGCATGTGTATTGGTTGCTGGCAAGTCCCTTGGATGGTGGAACAAACAAACTAAGACAGGCTTAGAAAGGAGCACATGGACAAATGTGTCAAGCCCTGAGACACGTACTCCAGCTCTGAAGGCGGGAATGAATTAGCTCCTTTGGTAAGGGCAGTGTCAGAGGATCAGCAGAAGCAGTGGCCATACTGCAGGGATCCAGGCAGTGAGTAAAAAGGGGGTCGTATAGACAATGTAGACATTTATTCCAAGAGCTTGGAGGCGAAAGAGTAAGGAGAGCAGTGCCACAGCTGAGAAGAACATGGGTTCCAGTTTCTGGAATGTTGTAAGCCAACACCTGGTTTCAGAGAGCCATGGATTGAGTGTGAGGTGTGGAACTGGAGAGAGTGTACACATTTGCTTCACGAATTTTGCCTATGGCTGGGTACAGTGGCTCATGCCTGTAATCCCAGCACTTTGGGAGGCCAAGGTGGGTGGATCACGAGGTCAGGAGTTCAAGACAAGCCTGGCCAAGATGGTGAAACCCCGTCTTTACTAAAAATACAAAATTTTAGCCAGGTGTGGTGGTGGGCGCCTGTAATCCCAGCTACTTGGGAGGCTGAGGCAGAAAATTGCTTGAACCGGGAGGTGGAGGTTGCAGTGAGCCGAGATCGTGCTACTGTACTCCAGCCTGGGTGACAGAGTGAGACTCCATTTCAAAAAAAAAAAAAAATAGTTTGCCTGTGAAGAGCCAAGAAAGGCAGGACTAGGGTAGATGCAAAAGGGTGAGAATGATGATTTTGCTTGTTTGTTTTAAAGATAGGAGAGACTTGATATGGAACTGAGATGGAGACTGCCAAGATGGTAGCATGGTTTCTATGTTCTGCCCCCTTTTTTGTCTCTGGAATTAAAAACCGAAAACCAGATTCATAACTTGAAGGGGCTGAGTGATCAAAGGATTTTGCTTTTTTGAAAAAAAATTTTTGGTGGGAAAGGTGAGACAGACCATGTCTCAATAAGAGAGAATGGAGATATGGGAGAAATATCTTTTTTTTTTTTTTTTTTTTTTTTTGAGATAGAGTTTTGCTCTTGTTGCCCAGGGTGGAGTGCAATGGTGCAATCTTGGCTCACTGAAACCTCCACCTCTCGGGTTCTAAACGATTTTCCTGCCTGAGCCTCCTGAGTAGCTGGGATTACAGGCGCCCACCACCACACCTGGCTTATTTTTATATTTTTAGTAGAGATGGGGTTTTACCACGTTGGCCAGGCTGGTGTTGAACTCCTGACCTCAAATGATCCACTCACCTTGGCCTCCCAAAGTGCAAGGATTACAGGAATGAGCCACTGCACCCAGCCAGGAGAGATGTCTTAATGGGGGTGAGGTTGTTCATTTGTACTGTCTACAGCTCCAACACCTAGAACAGAGCCCAACACATAGTAGTAGGTGCTCAGTAAACATGGGCTGAATAAACACACCTTCGAACTAGACTACCTAGGTTTGGATCCCCGACATGCCACTAACTAGCAATATCACCTTGTGCAATCAAAAGCTCTCTGTGTACCAATTTTCTCATCTTTAAAATGGGAATAATAATTATTTATCTCTCATTTCATTGTGAGGATTAAATAAATTAATGTATGTAAGTGGTTTTGAACAGTGTATGGCACAAAATGTGCACTCTGTAAGATGATGATGGCTGAGGGGAGAGGATCGTGTGAGACCAGGAGTTCAAAACCTAGCTCGATCAATACAGTGGGACCGTGTCTCTACAAAAACACACACACACACACACACACACACACATATATATATATATATGGCATATATGGCTCTGAGGGCAGGCTTCTATATTCTCAGCTGCTTGGGAGGGTATGGTAGGAGGATTGCTTTTGCTTAGAAATTTGAGGCTGTGTTGAGCCATGGTCGCACCCCTCCACTCCAGCCTGGGCAACAGAGGGAGACCCTGTCTCAAGAAAAAAAAAAAAAGATAATAATGATGAATGAGTGGGGTTCAGAGCATGTGAGAATCATTTGAAAATAATGGCCAGGAGTTCAAGATTGGCCTGGCCAACATGGTGAAACCTGTCTACTAAAATACAAAAATTAACTGGGCGTGGTGGTGGGTACCTGTAGCCCCAGCTACTTGGGAGGCTGAGGCAGGAGAATCACTTGAGTCCAGGAGGCAGATGTTGCAGTGAGCTGAGATAATGCCACTGCACTCCAGCCTGGGTGACAGAGTGAGTCTCCATCTCCAAAAACTAAAAATAATAATAAAAAAAGAGAGATCCAATTGTCCTAGCACCATTTGTTGGATCTCCTTTTCACATTGAATGTTTTTGCCACTTTTGTCAAAAATCAGTTGACCACAAATATAAAAGCTATTTCTGGACTCTCAATTTTGCTTCATTGAGCTATATGTCCATCCTTATGCCAGTACCACACTGTCTTTATTCTTACAGCTTTGTAATCAGGAATAAATTTTGAAATTGCGAATTGGAAGTCCTCTAACTTTATTTTACTTTTTCCTTTTTTTTTTTTTTTTTTTTTTGGAGACGGAGTCTCGCTCTGTCGCCCAGGCTGGAGTTCAGTGGCACCATCTCGGCTCACTGCAAGCTCCGCCTCCCGGGTTCACGCCATTCTCCTGCCTCAGCCTCCCGAGTAGCTGGGACTACAGGCGCCCGCCACCTCGCCCGGCTAGTTTTTTGTATTTTTTAGTAGAGACGGGGTTTCACCGTGTTAGCCAGGATGGTCTCGATCTCCTGACCTCGTGATCCGCCCGTCTCGGCCCCCCAAAGTGCTGGGATTACAGGCTTGAGCCACCGCGCCCGGCCTTACTTTTTCAATATTGCTAGATTATTCTGCATCCTTTGCATTTCCACACAACTATTAGGATCAACTTGTCAAATTCTGCAAAAAAACAAGCCAGTTGAGATTTCGATAAAGATTGCATTGACTCTTTAGGTCAATTAGGGGAGTACTGCCTTTTTGCTGCTAATATTGAGTTTTCCAAACCATGAACATGGGATGCCACTTCATTTATTTAGATCTTTAAATCTTTAAAGGAAAGATTTATAGTTTTTTTTTTGTTTTTTGTTTTTTTTTGAGATGGAGTCTTGCTCTGTTGCCCAGGCTGGAGTGCAGTGGAGTGATCTTGGCTCACTGCAAGCTCCGCCTCCCAGGCTCACGCCATTCTCCTGCCTCAGCCTCCTGAATAGCTGGGACTACAGGCTCCTGCCACCACACCCGGCTAATTTTTTGTATTTTTAGTAGAGATGGGGTTTCACCGTGTTAGCCAGGATGGTCTCGATCTCTGACCTCGTGATCCACCTGCCTAAGCCTCCCAAAGTACTGGGATTACAGGTGTGAGCCACTGTGCTCGGCCAAGATTTATAGTTTTTATTGTACAACTCTTGTACTTCTTTTGTTAAATTTATTACTTTTTTTAAATTGAATTTCTTTTTCTTTCTTTCTTTTTTTTTTTTTGGAGATGGAGTCTCTCTCTGTTACCCAAGCTGGAGTGTGGTAGCACGATCATGGCTCACTGCAACCTTCACTTCCCAGACTCAAGCAATTCTCCTGCCTCAGCCTCCCAAGTAGCTGGGATTACAGGCACCTGCCACCATGCCTAACTGATTTTTTGTATTTTTTAGTAGAGACGGGGTTTCACCATGTTGCCCAAACTAGTCTTGAAGTCCGTCCTGACTTCAGGTGATCCGCCTGCCTCGGCCTACCAAAGTGCTGGGATTACAGGCATAAGTCACCATGCCCAGCCCGAATTTATTATTCTTTTTGATCCTATTGGGAATGAATTCATTTTATTAATTTCATTTTTTTTATTGTTCATTCCTGGCTTATTGACATACAATTGATTTTTGGATATTGATCTTGTCTTGTGCAACATTGCTGGACTCATTTCTTCTAGTGGTTATTTGTGGATTCATTAGAATTTTCTACATGCAAATTTAAGTCAACTGTGGATCAAAGCAGTTCTTCCTTTCCAACCTGGATGCCTTTTCTTTCTTTTTATTGACTAATTGTACTGGCTAGGATCCCCATTACACTGTTGAATAGAAGTGGTGAGAATGAACATTCTTGTTTTGTTCTCTATCTTAGCCAGGAAGCATTTAGTCTTTCACTCCAGCCTGGATGACAGAGTGAGACTCTATTTCAAAAACAAAACAAAAAAAGTGTCTTCTTTTACAGGGGTAGGTGCAATGGCTCGTATCTATAATCCCAATACTCTGGGAGGGCAAGGCAGGAGGATTATTTGAGCCCAGGAGTTTGAGGCTGCAGTGAGCTATGATCTCACCTGGGTGACAGAGTGAGACCCCATCTTTAAAATAAATGAATAAAATTTATTCTTTTACTATGGTGTGTTACATTAATTGATTTTCAGAACTTAAACCAATCTTGCATTTCTGGGGTAAATCTCACTTGATCTTGATGTATAATCCTTTTTATATATTGCTGTATTGGGCTTACTGATATTTTACTAATGACTTTTGTATCTATATTTATGAAAGAGATTGTACTCTAGTTGTCTTGAGATGCTACTGTCTGGTTTTGATATTAGGGTAATACTCACCTCATATAATAAGCTGGGAAGTGCTCCCTTTCTCCATATTTTGGAACAGATTGTGAAGAATTAATATTACTTATGCTTTAATGTTTTGTGAAATGCACCAATGAAACCATCTAGGCTTGAGCTTTTCTTTGTGGGAGTATTTTAAATTACAAATCTCTTTTTGTTATACATCTCCTCAGATTTTCTGTTTCTTCTTGAGTTAGTTTTGGTAATTCATCTTTCTAAGAATTTTTTTTTTTTTTTGAGACGGAGTCTGGCTCTGAAAAAAATTTAAAAAGGACAAGTTTCTACAACCCAGTCCCTTTATGCGTTGAATCAATCCCAAGGGCAGGAAGAAAGGAAGTGGCTGGGCCACGCCCCTTTACACACATGGAACCAATCAGAAGCCAGATTGAAGCACTGGAGACCCGCCTATAAAGAAGTAGCCAATCATAATGAAAGAGTGGCCCATAGAGGCCATGCCCTTTGACCGAAATCACCAAAGCCGCCTCAGTGAAGGGAAGCCCTAGGGTCATTTAGGTTTATGATGATGGCGTAAAAACCCGGGAGGCGGAGCTTGCAATGAGCTGAGATCCGGCCACTGCACTCCAGCCTGGGCGACACAGCGAGACTCCGTCTCAAAAAAAAAAAAAAGAGGAGGAAAGTGGAGCAGCCAGAGGGGAGCAGGGAGGGGGTTGTGAGAGGCTAGAGGAGGGTGGCATGGGTGTTCCGGAGCCAGCAAGGCTACTGTGGTGGGTTCTGGCTTGGGGCGCTGTCCCCTGGCTTGGGGCAGTGTCAACTTTCAGCACCTTTCTAGCCAGAGGAGTTGGTTTGGGTGGTCTCAATTGCTCGGGGACTCAAATGTCCCCTTCCCGGATCCATGACCCCTGTCTGCAGATTCCACTCACCCAGCATCTCCTCCTCAGGCCAAGACCCATGGCTACTGCAACGAGCCCCAGGGACTTGAAGTCACCGGTCACTCCGATGCAGCCACTCATCCCAGTGCAGCTGTTCACCCCAATGCAGCCAGTCACCCTGATGCCCTTGCGTCCTCCAGAAATAGATTATTTGCTGCTCGCCATCATATCCTTCTTCTGCATCCTGCTGGCAATCCCCGCTCTGGTGTTCTCCCTCAAGGTGGGCACCACCCAGCTACCACAAACTCTCTTTGTCCCCAGATCTGCCTTCTCTTTCCTGCCGATGCCCTGCTTCTCCCCAGGGACCTCTTCTCCCCAGGGACCTCTTCTCCCCAGGGTGTTTCTTGGGGATTTGCCTCCTCCCTCTTCACCATCTGTGTGCCCTTGCCCCTCTCTAGGGCCACCTCTCTGCTCCTCCCTCTGGGTTCTGCCCAGATCTACTCCCTCATCCTGGCACCCTGGTTTCTTCCTTTTTCCCCTGGTAGACTGAGCCTTGCCCCCCCTGCCCTCCCTCAAGCCACCACCCTGATATTCCCCTCTTCGCCTCTCCCCAGGGATTTTCCTCCCCCGCCCGTCTTGGAAATATTCACACCGGCTTGTCTTTACCCCCACAGACCCGGGAAGCCAACTTCCTTGGGAATCAGAGAAAAGCACGGATCAATTCCAGACTGATTTTGGGCTTCAGCATTGCCAGCATCCTGGTGGGCTGCATTGTGATCATTTGCTCCATTGTAATCAAAAGCTTGAAACAGAAAATATGAAAACCTGCCTCCCTCAGTGACTAATGGACTGTTCCCCCTGGAACTAGGACATCAGTAACTGCCTGTGCTGGAGGAAGTCCCCCTCCATCAGCATTTTTAAGAGCAGTAAAGTTTATGAGGAGGTTTCCACTTTCTGATTCATCTGCTGCATGCATGTACGTGTGCCCACATTGCCAGGTACCACGGGACTCTCATATATATAATGAACATTTATTGGGTAACAGTGCCGGGCACTGTTTTAAGCCTTAGTGGTTCAGCGCTGATTCAGGCAGATGAGGTATTTGCCTCCATAAAATTTACATTATATTGAGAGGACACAGGAAAAAAATAATAAAAGAGTAAAATATAAAGCAACAAGATAATTCTAGGTCAGTGCTGTCTAACAGGACTTTTTTTCAATGATAGAAATTTCTATAATCTACTTGGTCCAATATGGTGGCCACCAGCCAAACATGGCTATTGGCTCTTGAAATGTGGCTAGTGCACCTGAAGAACTCAACCTATTTTTTTTGTTTAATTATAGTTGAATTTAATTTGCCACATGTATTACTGGCTACTATACTGGAAAGCACAGTTCTAGGTGGTGAAAAAACAGAATGAAATAGGAGCATCAGGCTGGATGCGGTGGGAGGCAGAGGTTGCAGTGAGCTGAGATCCTGCCACTGCACTCCAGCCTGGGTGACAAGAGCAAACCTCTGTCTCAAAAAAAAAAAAAAAAAAGAAGTTAAATTATTGTAAGCTAAGGTCAATTTATTATTGCAGAAAGAAAAATGTTTATAAATTTAGTGTAGGCTAAGTATAGTGTTTGTAAAGTCTATGGTGGTGTGCAGTAATGGCCTAGGACTTCACATTCACTCACCCCTCACTCAGTGACTCATCAGAGCAACTTGCAGTCCTGCAAGCTCCGTTCATCGTAAGTGCCCTGTACAGATGTTGTATTAGTCCATTTTCCCACTGCTGATAAAGACATACCCAAGACTGGGTAATTTATAGAGAAGAAGAGGTTTAATAGACTCCCAGTTCCATGTGGCTGGAGAGGCCTCACAATCATGGTGGAAGGTCAAAGGCACGTCTTACATGGTGGCAGAGAAGGAAGAATGTGTGCCGGGGAACTCCTCTTTATTAAACCATCAGATCTTGTGAGACTTATTCACTATCACAGAACAGCATGGGAAAGACCTGCTCCCATGATTCAATTACTTCCCACTGGGTCTCTCCCACAACACATGGGAATTGTGGGAACTATAAGATGAGATATGGGTGGAGACATGGCCAAATCATATCAGATGTGTACCACTTTGATCTTTTATACTGTAGTTTTACTGTACCTTTTCTATGTTCAGATATGTTTAGACATACAAATACTTACCATTGTGTTAAAAATTGCCTACAGTATTCAGTACAGTAAGATGCTGTGTAGGTTTGTAGCCTGGGAGCAATAGGCCATACCATATAGCCTAGGTGTGCAGTAGGCTGTCCATTTAGGTTTGTGTAAGTACATGCTATGATGTTCAAACAATGATGACATCACCTAACAATGCATTTCTCAGAACTTTTTTTTTTTTTTTTTTTTTTTTTGAGACGGAGTCTTCCTCTGTCGCCCAGGCTGGAGTGCAGTGGCCGGATCTCAGCTCACTGCAAGCTCCGCCTCCCGGGTTCACGCCATTCTCCTGCCTCAGCCTCCTGAGTAGCTGGGACTACAGGCGCCCGCCACCTCACCCGGCTAGTTTTTGTATTTTTTAGTAGAGACGGGGTTTCACCGTGTTAGCCAGGATGGTCTCGAACTCCTGACCTCGTGATCCGCCCGTCTCGGCCTCCCAAAGTGCTGGGATTACAGGCTTGAGCCACCGCGCCCGGCGCATTTCTCAGAACTTATCCCCATTGAGTGACTGGATTTCTCAGAACTTATCCCCATTGAGTGACTGGATTAAAGCAATGAGTGACTGGATTTAAAATCCAAAGTGAGCATTTTTCAGACTGAAAGGGGAGTTCTGAAGAACTTGCTAGGACCAGACCTAACTGGAAGCACCGGCAAACCAAGAGGTAGTGCTTACTGGAGAACCGGGATGGTTTAGGGAGACAGAAGACAACAGGGGTTGTGTGCGGTGGCTCACGCCTGTAATCCCAGCACTTCGGGAAACCAAGGCGGGTGAATTACTTGAGGTCAGGAGTTTGAGACCAGCCTAGCCAACATAGTGAAACCCTGTCTCTACTAAAAATACAAAAATTAGCTGGGCATGGTGGTGCAGGCCTGTGGTCCCAGCTACTCAAGAGGCTAAGGTGGGAGGATCCCAACCTGGGAGGTTGCTGTGAGCTGAGATCACACCACTGCACTCCAGCCTGGGTGACAGAGCAAGACTCTGTCTCAAAAAAAAAAAAAAAAAAAAAAAAAGCAGCCAACAGGATACTTTGAGGGTGTTATAGGGCCAGCAAGGGTATTATGGGGTCAGTGGGGGCATTGCAGAGTTATTTTCCTACAAGAAAGGCCAAGTTCACTGTGGGTTGAGTGTTCCCAGCACATTCCTATTGATGGGGTTGATTCTATCGATCCCCATTCCTTGGCGTCTGCCGATCCTTCTCAGTCCTTCTGCAGACCCCGCCCCTCCCTCCACTGGGGTTCATGCCTGTGTGACTGATCTCTGGAGCCCAGAGGTCAAGGTCATGGAGACGACCATCTACAAGATGCCCTTAAGTGTTCCTGTGAATGACTGCCTGCGTCTCTGCATCTTTTTCGTCTTTTGTTTCTTCCTGCTGGGAATTGCCACTGTGTCATCCTGCTTGGTGGGTGGGGACTGACCCTCCGTCCCCCACAGTGAAACATCCCCCGCCCCATCTTGTACCCCTTTCCACGGGTGCCTCAGAAGCTTCCCCTCTTCTCTAGTTGCCAGCCCCAACCCCTTCTCCATCCCACCCTTCCTACTGCCCTGGGACTTGTCCTCACTTTGTTCACAGTCCTGCCAACCCCACTTCTTCCCAAGGTCTCCCAGCATGCCCTCCTACCTGGGCGTGCCCAGGACCCCCCCGCACTGTCTTCCTGCATTTCCTCCTCCTCTCCTCTGCCGAATCCTCCCTCTCCCAACCCTAATCATGGCCTTCAGTTTCACTCCAGGTGGCCCTTCGGCAATTTCACCCCTTCTTAGAAAATTTCACCCCCGCCGGGCGCGGTGGCTCACGCCTGTAATCCCAGCACTTTGGGAGGCCGAGGCGGGCGGATCACAAGGTCAGGAGATCGAGACCACGGTGAAACCCCGTCTCTACTAAAAATACAAAAAAATTAGCCGGGCGCGGTTGTGGGCGCCTGTAGTCCCAGCTACTCGGGAGGCTGAGGCAGGAGAATGGCGTGAACCCGGGAGGCGGAGCTTGCAGTGAGCCGAGATCGCGCCACTGCACTCCAGCCTGGGCTGGGCGACAGAGCGAGACTCCGTCTCAAAAAAAAAAAAAAAAAAAAAAAAAAAAAAAAAAAGAAAATTTCACCCCCATCAGCCTGTCTTCATTTCCATAGGCACGGATAGTGAGCCGTTTGGAAAACAACTTCAGTACAAAGAGAAATTGCAAGCGGGCTTTGGGCTTCAGCATCAGGGCCATCATTCTGAGCTTGTTAATGATCCTGCAGGTTCTTGTGACAGCAGACAGCCCAGAAGCAGAAGACCCATGAGCCAGAAGCCCTCTTGTAATTGCCCTGTACCCTTCACAGTTCCAGGCACCACAAGGCTTCCTTGCTCCCCTGGGAACTTCTGAGCTTGGATTTGGACATCAGCACCCTGCCCTTGACCCGTCCCATGGAGGAAGTCTCTCCACCAGTACTTTTTTTTTTTTTTTTTGAGCTGGAGTCTCACTCTGTCGCCCAGGCTGGAGTGCAGTGGCACAATCTCGGCTCACTGCCACCTCCGCCTCCCAGGTTCCAGTGATTCTCCTGCCTCAGCCTCCCGAGTAGCTGGGACTACTACAGGTATGTGCCACCATGCCTGGCTAATTTTTGTATTTTTAGTAGAGACAAGGTTTCACCATGTTGGCCAGGCTAGTCTCGAACTCCTGACCTCAGGTGATCTGCCCTCCTCAGCCTCCCAAAGTGCTGGGATTACAGGTGTGAGCTACTGCGCCCGGCCCTGAATATGATTTTTTAAGATCCCAGAGTGAGGACGGCCTGGAAATTTCCTGAAGAAGTGAAGGGCTCTGCATCCAGCCCAGGATGGCTGACCTTTCCAATCTGCACAAACATGGGAGAGGAACAGAATGCAGGGGCCTGGCTGCCAGCTTAGCTGGGCTGGGGGCCAACTCCTTGACTCCTTGACAATTTTTTCAATTCTGACCATCTGCCCCTGCACCTGGCCTGGAGAGGAGGGAGAAGCAAGGTCCCTGCATGCCCAGCCCCTCGCTTTCATCCCCCCCAGGGTTGAAAGGGTGGGGTGACCTGCTCAGGAGGTGAAAGGCATTGCTGGGCCCATTATCTTATCAGGGAGACGCAAACACCGTACCCAAAGTCACGGTCACAGTGACTCCTGTCACTCGGCAAACACTCCCCGAGGCCAGCTCGGGCCGGGCAATGCAGGGCACACAGTAGTGACTGAGACATCCTGGGCCCTGCCCTCATGGATCTGGAGGGGGAGATGAAATGTCACCAAAACATGACAGCCCAGAGTGGTCAGGGCTGTGATGGAGGAATTATGGGGTCAGACTTGTCAGGACTGGGATGGGGGAAGCACAGGCAGGGAGGTAGGGGCTGTGATGGGGAGGCCCAGGGGTCGGTGGAAGCCCAGGGAGGTGCCTGACCCAGCCTGGTGGGATGTCCAAGGCTTCCTGGAGGAAGGATCGTCTGTGCTTAACAGGAAAGGTGAGGAGGGGTTGAACATGGGGAGGAGGTAGGGTGCACGCTTCAGGTAGAGGAAATTGCATGTGCCGAGGTTTTGAAATGATCGCTTGGAAAAGCAGAAGGCCTGGGCGGGCAGGATCCCAAAGCATGAAAGGGAAAAGTGGAACATGGGAAGGAAGAGGATTAGCCAGGGGTCTGATTTCATCAAGGTTTACAGGGTGCTGGGTCCCTAAGAGTGTGTATGGCCGCAATTCTAGGACGCTATTGTTCAAATTCCCCTTCAAACCCATGTAATGTTCACCATCCACCTTTTTTTTTTTTAGACGGAGTTTCGTTCTGTCACCCAGGCTGGAGTGCAGCGGTGTGATCTTGGTTCACTGTAACCTCTGCCTCCTGGATTCAAGAGCTTCTCCTGTCTCAGCCTCCTCAGTTGCTGCGACTACAGGCGCCCACAAATTTTTGTATTTTCACTTGGCAAATTTTTTTTTTTGGAGACACAGTCTTGCTCTGTCGCCCAGACTGGAGTGCAATGGCGCAATCTTGGCTCACTGCAATCTCCACCTCCCGGGTTCAAGCGATTCTCCTGCCTCAGCCTCCCGAGTAGCTGGGATTACAGGCATGTGCCACCATGTCCAGCTGATTTTTGTCTTTTTAGTAGAGACGGGGTTTCACCCTGTTGTTCAGGCTGGTCCTGGACTCCTGACCTCGTGATCCACCCGCCTTGGCCTCCCAAAGTGCTGGGATTACAGGCATGAGCCACTGCGCCCGGCCAAATTTTTGTATTTTTAGTAGAGACAGGGTTTCACCATGCTGGCCAGGCTGCTCTTGAACTCCTGACCTCCAGTGATCTGCCCGCCTCGGCCTCCCAGTGCTGGGATTATAGGCATGAGCCACCGCTCCTGGCCCACCATCCATTTAATAGTCTGTCCTCTGCCCCCTCTTTCGCAAGAAAAGAAAAATTTTTTCAATTCTGACCGCTAATTGTTCTCAAAAAAGTTTCCAGTGTTCTATGCGCCCCAGGCTCAGAGAAACTTGCACTACTGTGGACCGTGTCACGCTTGCAACATTCTTGTGAGAAGTTTCTTTGCCCCTGAGTTGTGCTAGAGGCTGTCCACCTGCCTGAAATGGCATCGTGTGGTCCACCCAGGCTTCATTCCAGGGTGCCAAAGACTTGGAACACTTCCCAACTTATCCAGATCCTGCCTGTGGACTAAGGCCTCTGTGTTCACCTCCCAGAGACAGGGGTTAGTATTGCTTAGACACACGGTGAAATAATAAGTTGCACAAGCAAAGACCCTCCCCACAAAAACACAGAACTTGCGTACCATCTGAGGACTACAAAATCAAGGGAGTAGGTAAAAGTATTTACCCATGAACCCAGCTGAGCAGGGGACGGTCAGAATGGACAAAAGTGGCTGGGTGTGGTGGCTCATGCCTGTTATCCCAGCATTTTGGGAGGCCGAGGCGGGTGGATTACTTGAGGTAAGGAGTTGGAGACCAGCTTGACCAACATGCAAAACCCCATCTCTACTAAAAATACAGAAATTAGCTGGGCGTGGTGGTGCCCGCCTGTAGTCCCAGCTACTTGGGAGGCTGAGGCAGGAGAATCGCTTGAACCCAGGAGGTGTAACCCAGGTTGCAGTGAGCCAAGATCGCACCACTTCAGCCTGGGCGACAGACCAAGACTCCGTCTCAAAAAAAAAAAAAAAAAAAAAAAAAAAGGACAAGGCCTTGGGGCTGGCACAGGCATCACTTTAAGGGGTTGGGTGTGGGAGGTCTGGAGTCTTAGGGGAAGTGCTGGGGGCTCAGGCAATGGTTGTATTTCAATTACTTTAACCACCAGGGCAGCTGGGTGTCAGCCCTGGCTGTGGCACTGTTTTGAGTAGAAAGTAAAGATGGCATAGAATGGTTTCCTGATCACTCCCTAAGGCTCTTGAGACCCCTCCCCACCATGTCCACCCTGCTCTAGACAAGTTACAGACTCAAAAATGGGGCATGGCCTGACACGGTGATGTTCTGGGGCGGGAGGTTGGGGGGACACACATCCCTTCTGTGTTCCTGCCAAAAGCACACAACCCGAACCTAATCACGAAGAACCAGCAGCAAACCCACACCAAGCGAAGTCTACAAAATCACTGACTCATACTCTTCCAAAACGCCAAGGTCATGAAAGATAAGGAAAGACGGAGGAATCGTCACGCAATGGAGGAAGCCAAGGAGACACAGCAACAGAATGTGAGGTGTGGTCCCGGACTGGATCACGCACTAGGAAAAGGACATTAGTGGGAAAACTGGGGAAATTCAAATAAATCCTCTAAATCACAGGTGTTCAATCTTTTGGCTTCCCTGGGCCACATTGGAAAAGAATTGTCCTGGGTCACACATAAAATACATTAACACTATCGCTAGCTGATGAGCTAAAAAAAAAAAAAAAAAAAAAAAATCGCAAACAAATCTCATAATGTTTTAAGCAAGTTTACGAATTTGTATTGGGTAGCATTCAAAGCAGTCCTGGGCCACGTGCGGCCCGCAGGCCATGGGTTGGACAAGCTTGCTCTAGATTATTTACTAGTGTTTGATTAATGTTAATTTCCTGAGTTTGATCATTAGACTGGGATTATGTAAGGAAATGTCCTTATTCATACAAGACACATGCCTAAGTATGGATAAAGGGGATCCTGTCTTCAACTTGCTCTCAAATGATTCAGCCAAAAATTTAAAGAATTCTGGCCAGGCACGGTGGCTCATGCCTGTAATCCCAGCACTTTGAGAGGCCGAGGCGGGTGGATCACTTGAGACCAGGAGTTCGAGACCAGCCTGGCCAACATGGTGAAACCCCATCTCTACTAAAAATACAGAAATTAGCCGGGCATGGTGGCAGGTGCCTGTAATTCCAGCTGCTCGGGAGGCTGAGACACAAGAATCGCTTGAATCCAAGAGACAGAGGTTGCAGTGAGCAACCAAAAAAACAATTCTATCAGTCATCTATCATTTATCATTTATGTATCTATCTATTTGTCTAACATCTATTATCTATTCTTTTTTTTTTTTTTTTTTGAGACAGTCTCACTCTGTCACCTAGGCTGGAGTGCAGTGGCACGATCTTGGCTCACTGCAACTTCCACCTCCCAGGTTCAAGTGATTCTCCTGCCTCGGCCTCCCAAGTAGCTGGGATTACAGGTGCGCACCACCATGCTCAGCTAATTTTTGTATTTTTAGTAGAGACAGGGTTTCACCGTGTTGGCCAGGCTGGTCTCAAACTCCTGACCTCAGGTGATCCATCCGCCTCGGCCTTCCAGAGTGCTAGGATTACAAATGTGAGCCATGGTGCCTGGCCCAGTCCTCCTTCTAATGAACACCAAACAAATAAAAAGGAGATACAGTGTCGGGTTGGAGTAAGAGGTGTAGATACAGTGGGGTAAAGGAACAGAACACAGTAGGGTGCAGTATTACAGAGTGGACTCTCTGAAGAGGTGACATTTGAGCTGAGACCTGAAGGAGGTGAGAAAGCCAGTGCAGACATCTAAGGAAGGGGGCCCAGGCAGAAGGAGCTGTAAGTGCTAAGGTCCTGAAGCAGGAATGACCTTGGTCTGTGCAAAGTGCAGCAGCGAGGCCAGTGCCCCTGGAAACCTAGTAGCAATGGAGGCAGGACAGGTGACCAGGGCCAGATCTTGCAGGAAGGAATGCAGAGTTTATTCTGAGTGGGAAGGGAAGGTTTTGGGGGGTTGTAAGCAGAGGGGGTGACACAAGCTGTCTAACACGGCTCAGAGCTGACGGGTGCCCAGTGAGTGGGCAGATTCACTGCAAAGACAGTGTGTGGCCCCACACCACCTCCTCTTTGGAGGTTTCTTCTAGCAGGCTGGGGATGACCAGCCATGTGGGTGCGGGGAGGAGCTCCGGCTGCCCAGCAGCTTTGAGTTTCCCAGGTGACCTGCCCCAGCGGAGAAGGACGTTGCCAGCGCAGTTATCTTATCAGGTGCACTCTCACCTGCTCCTGGAGACATGCCCACCCCTTAACATACCAAGGTCCCCACCATTCCACTGGCCCAGCCCCTCACTGCTGCCCATGGAGGTCCCTACCTGAGGGATGAGGAGGGAGTCCCCAGGCTTCCTGGCATCTGTCACCAAACACCAAGCTCAAGTCAAGACCCTCGGACACATCCTTTCCCCATGTTGCACCTTGGTTTCCCCATCTGGGGTAGGGACAGGGAATGCTTGAGAGCTATAAAGGCTCTAGCTGGGTATGTGAGTCCCTCTGAGCCTCAGTTTCCCCCTCTGCACAACAGGAATGATAGTGCCACCTGCACAGGGTTTTTTTGCAAAGACCCGTGAGGTCACACGTGCAGAACATGGCATGTGTATGGTGCTGCTGTGGTGAAGTTCGGGTTTTTCCATTGGTGGTGCCATACAAGAGCCAGGCTCTGGGGTCAGGCCTGGGCTGGAACCCTGTCCCTAATTCTTAGATGTTGAAATCTTCTGCAAAGTCCCTGGTGGGGGCTAAGAAGAGAACATCGCTTTACAGGGCTGCTGTTAGATGCTAAGGAAACCATTCGAGTGACACACAGAGCATACCCAGCCCACAGTGAATAGTCCGAGTTCAGTAAACGTTCAGCCACCATAGAGAGTGTTGTAAGCACTGCAGGGTGTGGTGGCTTCTGCCTGTAATTCCAGCACTTTGGGAGGCTAAGGCGGGTGGTTCACCTGAGGTCAGGAGTTTGAGACCAGCCTGGCCAACATGGTGAAACCCTGTCTCTACTAAAAGTACAAAAGTTAGCCAGGTGTGGTGGTGCGTGCCTGTAATCCCAGCTACTCAGGAGGCTGAGGCAGGAGAATCGCTTGAACCCAGGAGGCAGAGGTTGCAGTGAGCCGAGAGTGCACCATTGCACTCCAGCCTGGGTGACTCAATCTCAAAAAAAAAAAAAAAGTGTGGGAGCACCCTCCTCTTCCATGCCTCTTCAGGCATGTGCTATTTAGACTGAAAGAGGACACTCTGCAGCCAGCCGATCTGGTTCTCACTCCATTACATCCTAGCCTGTGACGGAGCCATATGAGAGTGACTCAACCCCTCCATGCCTCAGTTTCCCCATCTGTAAAGGGTCTTGTCGCCTCAAAGGGTTATTGGAAGGTTAAATAAGTTAGCACACGGAAGCCCTCAGCACAATGCCCATAGGAACAAACCTTGTGTTTGCTCTTCTTGTTGCTGAGGTTGTTCCCAGGGGCTCCCTGATCTCAGGGCAGGTTGACATGGGGGGATCTGGGCGGGGGGAGCAGCCCAGGAGGGAATGCCTGAGGCACCCAGGCCTAGAGGTCACCCCAAGGAGCCCTGTAATCAGCTGTGGTCGGGCGGTTCTGCTCCACGCCCCCGCCCTCCCTGGATATATCAGGACTGGACCAGGCCCAGGCTCTGTCGGGTGGGAGCACAGGCACCGGGCACCATGGGGAAGGCTGTGAGTGGGGCCCAGGGGTCCGGGGTGTGGTGGGGACAGGGGTTGCAGTGGAATCTGAGGCCTCCCTCCCTCCATCCCATCCATCCCCAGGAGAACTACGAGCTCTACTCGGTGGAGCTGGGTCCTGGCCCTGGCGGGGACATGGCTGCCAAGATGAGCAAGAAGAAGAAGGCGGGCGGCGGGGGTGGCAAGAGGAAGGAGAAGCTGGAGAACATGAAGAAGGAGATGGAGATTGTGAGCTCTGGCTGGGGAGGGGCGGGAGCTGGAGGGTGGGCTGGTAACCAGGCAAGTGGGTGGGGAGGGGGCCAGGAGAGCCCAGAACAAGCATCCTGCCCCACCCCACCACACAGAATGACCACCAGCTGTCAGTGGCGGAGCTGGAACAGAAATACCAGACCAGTGCCACCAAGGTGAGCTGGAGACTGGGAGGGTACAGAGAGGGGAGGGGGAGAGAGGGAGGGAGAGGGAGATGGAAGGAGGGAGATGGAGAGAGGGAGAGAGAGAGGGAGATGGAAAGAGGGAGAGAGGGAAAGGGAGAGATGAAGAGAGGAAGATATGGAGAGATGGAGAGAGGGAGGGGGGAGAGGGAGAGGGAAAGAGAGAGATGGAGAGAGGGAGGGAGAGAGGGAGAGGGAGAGATAGAGGGAGAGGGAAAGGGAGAGATGGAGAGAGGAAGATATGGAGAGAGGGAGAGAGGGAAGGAGGGAGGGAGGGAAGGAGAGAGGGAAGGAGATGGAGAGGGGAGAAAGAGGGAGAGAGGGAGAGAAGGAAAGAGACAGGGAGGGAGATGGAGAGAGGGAAGAGAGGGAGAGGGAGAGAAGGGAGAAAGCATTAGAGAGAAAGGGTTAGACACAGAGATGGAGAGAGGAGTAGATGAAAAGAGATAGCAACACAGAAAAGGCAGAGACAAATACGGAGAGAGCAGCAGGAGAGAGACACACAGAAAGGTGAATGAGGAGAGACAGACAAAGGGAGAGATGAAGGAGGGAGGGAGAGACGGGGTGGGGGCTGGAACCAAGAGACAAAGAGATGAGAAGGAGCAGGACAGACCGAGCTGGGGAAGTGAAACCGAGGCAGGGGGCTTCCTTCAGGGTGTGCATGTGGAGGAAAGTCCCCAGCACTGCCTCGCCCTACCCCTCTGTCCCAGGGCCTGTCTGCGAGCCTGGCTGCCGAGCTGCTGCTGCGGGACGGGCCCAACGCGCTGCGGCCACCACGGGGCACCCCAGAGTATGTCAAGTTCGCAAGGCAGCTGGCTGGGGGCCTGCAGTGCCTCATGTGGGTGGCTGCCGCCATCTGCCTCATCGCCTTTGCCATCCAGGCCAGTGAGGGGGACCTCACCACCGACGACAATGTGAGTCATGTTGCGGGGGCAGGCTCGGGACATGGGGACCTGGGAATGCAGTACACTGAGAATGGGACTTGGGACAAGAGGGGCAGAGGAGGATGGGGATAGAGGAACACGAAAGGCAGTCTCAAGACAGGGGTCACGGCAGGTGGAGGACATTGGGATATGGATGGGGCAGACCTAAGGACACAGGGACACTGGGGTGAATCTCGGGTATGGGGACATAGGTGGGGGCATAAAGAGTATGGCAATGCAATACGTAAGAGATGGGACTTGGAGGCCGGGTGCATGGTTCACGCCTGTAATCCCAGCACTTTGGGAGGCTGAGGCAGGCAGATCACCTGAGGTCAGGAGTTTGAGACCAGCCTGGCCAACCTGGCAAAGAATGGTGGGAACCCAGGAGGCGGAGCTTGCAGTGAGCTGAGATCCGGCCACTGCACTCCAGCCTGGGTGACAGAGCAAGACTCCATCTCAAAAAAAAAAAAAAAAAGATTCTCCTGCCTCAGCCTCCCGAGTAGCTGGGACTACAGGCGCCCACCACCTCACTCGGCTACTTTTTTGTATTTTTTAGTAGAGACGGGGTTTCACCGTGTTAGCCAGGATGGTCTCGATCTCCTGACCTCGTGATCCGCCCGTCTCGGCCTCCCAAAGTGCTGGGATTACAGGCTAGAGCCACCACTCCCGGCCTTGGAGAATCATTTGAACCCGGGAGGTGGAGGTTGCAGTGAGCCGAGACCGTGCCACTGCCACTCCAGCCTGGGTGACAGAGTGAGACTACATCTTAAAAAAAATAAAACAGAGATGGGACTTGGAAGCAGAGGACATGCAGTGCAGACACAGGACAGACTGGGGCATGCAGAACAGGAGACCCTGGGACTCAGACATGGGACACCACGGCAGGGATACAAGCCTCAGGACACAGCACATGGAGAAACACAAAACATGAGACATAGAAGCACAGAGACAGAGAGAAAATGGAGGTGCAAGGCAAGGGACATTGGACATATGGCAGAGATCAGGGCAAGGGACATGGGGACTCAGGGACATGTGACATCGGACAGAGGCTCGAAAAGTCATGGCTGTGGGACACAGGATGGGCACTTGGAGATACGCAGACATGGGAGACACAGGACACAGTGACTGGGGAGCTGGAACACGGGGGCCATGGCCACGGAGGACACAAACCATGACATACAAGGTCTGCAGCACATGCAGGGATGGGGATGTGAAGACGCAGGGACAAGGGGGCCCAGGGGACACAAAGGTGGCAGCAGATTATGGAAAACCCAGGATGTGAAACTGGAGACACGGGGAATACAGGCCATGGGGACAGGAGGAGACATGGGACAGTGGACATGGGGAATGCAAGGCTTGGGGACACAGGAGAAGGGAATGTGTCAGACCAAGGCACACAGCGATATGGGGCACAAGTCACAGATATGGGGACACGGAAGATTGAGGATTCAGGGCCAGAGGATATGAAATATAGACAGGAACACAAGACACTGAGAAGACTGGGCAGGCCGAGTGTGGGGTATGAGGGACGTGGGAAGGGGGCTAAAGGCTACAGGGAATGGTGCATGAGCTTCCTAGTAGGCGGGGAAAAGCATGGGGAAAACCAAGAACATCAGAGCCCCAGGGAGCAGGCGGGTGGCCTCAGGTAGGCAGCTTCCAGCCCCTCTGAATAACCCCAGCCCTGTCCCTGTCCCCAGCTGTACCTGGCAATCGCTCTCATTGCTGTGGTTGTCGTCACCGGCTGCTTTGGCTACTACCAGGAATTCAAGAGCACCAATATCATCGCCAGCTTTAAGAACCTTGTGCCACAGGTGGGTTCCCCAGCACCCAGCCACTCCAGATCCCAGAGACTCCAGACTGCTCGGGTAGCCTCCTCCCATCAGGCTCAACCTGCCCCTCATCCGTGGCTTCCATCTTTCCCCATGGGTCCCAGTTCTCTCCATCCTCTACCTCTCCACATGCAGCAGCTCCCACCCCCTCAAAGTCCACCTCAACTTTGGCGTCCCTGCCCCGCAGCAAGCCACTGTCATCCGCGATGGAGACAAGTTCCAGATCAACGCCGACCAGCTGGTGGTGGGCGACCTGGTGGAGATGAAAGGCGGGGACAGAGTGCCTGCCGACATCCGCATCCTGGCGGCCCAGGGCTGCAAGGTGGACAACTCCTCACTGACCGGGGAGTCCGAGCCGCAGACCCGCTCACCCGAGTGCACGCACGAGAGTCCCTTGGAGACCCGCAACATCGCCTTCTTCTCCACCATGTGCCTTGAGGGTCTGTCCACTGGGCCTGCCCGCCCAGTAACTGCTGCCTCCACTGGTCCTTCTCCTCTACCTTCTAGGACAGGGGGCTTCTGCCTCCCTGTCTCTCCCCTGCATGACTGCCACCTCCCCGGGGCACACTGCTTCTCTGTCTCCCACTGTCGCTCCCTTCTCCCCAGGTCACATCCTCCACTGGTGGTGACTGACTGTCCGTCAGCTCACACGGCAGTGCACACCCCACTGCTGCCCCCTATGCCTGAGTCACTCCTTGGCCCCCCTGCAGGCACCGCGCAGGGCCTGGTGGTGAACACAGGCGACCGCACCATCATTGGGCGTATCGCGTCACTGGCGTCGGGGGTGGAAAACGAGAAGACGCCCATTGCTATCGAGATCGAGCATTTTGTGGACATCATCGCAGGCCTGGCCATTCTCTTCGGTGCCACGTTTTTTATCGTGGCCATGTGCATTGGCTACACCTTCTTGCGGGCCATGGTCTTTTTCATGGCCATCGTGGTGGCCTATGTGCCTGAGGGGCTGCTGGCCACTGTCACAGTGAGTGGGGGCAGGCGGGAATGCAGGGAGCTGAGGGGCCTACCCAACCATCTGTTCTTTCCTCCACACTTCCCCCATCACCTCCCTGCCTGTCCATCTGTTCACTCAGCTCCCATCCACTCTCCCACCTTCCCATCACCCACTCATTCAGCAAGTGCATCCTGATGCAAGCCTGCCACACATGGAGGGTACAGAGACGATGAGGCCAGGTCCTTAACTGGAAGAGGCTGAGGTCCTGTGCAGGCAGCCAGCATATCACAGGGCCTCCCACAGTCAGCACCCAGCCCCAGACCAGCCCCCAGGAAGGTGCGGGGAAGGTTCCTCTTCTCATTTTGATTGTGTGAAGAGAATTTTCAGAACCTCAGCTGGGACAGCTCAGAGAGGGGCCTGGCTACTGTATCTGGGCAGACTGGGGAAGGAGTCCCAAACAAAGCACAGGCTCAACAAAAGCTGAGGCCAAGAAACAAACACCTGGTTTTTGCAGAAGCACGTTGCACACGCAATCCCGTGGCTGGGGTAAAGCCTTCCAGGTTCTGTGAGGTGGGGAAGAGGACTGGAAGCAAGGGTGGATCCCCAGCCTGCGGTGCTCACCCCTTCCCCAGGTCTGCCTGTCCCTGACAGCCAAGCGCCTGGCCAGTAAGAACTGCGTGGTCAAGAACCTGGAGGCGGTGGAGACATTGGGCTCCACCTCAGTGATCTGCTCAGACAAGACAGGGACTCTCACTCAGAACCGCATGACTGTGTCCCATCTGTGGTTTGACAACCACATCCACACAGCTGACACCACAGAAGACCAGTCAGGTGTGGGGCAGGGAGGGCACAGGCGCCAGGGCAGGATCTGGTGGATGGTGGAGACCTGAAGGGGGCTAGGGAGGTAGTGAGGGCTTTGTACGAAGGCAGGGCGGCTCGGCTCCAGGTCTCAAAGGAGACTCGATACTGGGTCTAGAGGGAAGGGTCATCCTGGGGTTGGGTCCCTCAGGGTTGGGTGGAACCCAATCCCACCCAGGTCTGGGGAGGGGGCCCGCGACATGAGCCTAGGAGGAGGGGGCTCTGTTCTGGTCTGGGAGAGCCGCCATGCGGGACCCAGCCTGGACGCCTGGTCTGCAGGGCAGACTTTTGACCAGTCCTCGGAGACGTGGCGGGCGCTGTGCCGGGTGCTCACCCTGTGCAACCGCGCTGCCTTCAAGTCCGGCCAGGATGCAGTGCCCGTGCCCAAGGTGAGAGCGAGGGGGCCTCCAGGGAATCCCGGGAGGCAAGTGTAGCCGGCTTCGCCCCTGACACCGGTCCCCGCTTCCAGCGCATCGTGATCGGAGACGCGTCGGAGACGGCGCTGCTCAAGTTCTCCGAGCTGACGCTGGGCAACGCCATGGGCTACCGCGACCGCTTCCCAAAAGTCTGCGAGATCCCCTTCAACTCCACCAACAAGTTCCAGGTGCGCAGCCGGCCCCGCCCACGGCCTGGTCCCGCATCTCGGGCCCCGCCCCAGGCCACACCCACATCAGGAGGGCCACGCGGGGCTTCGCTCCCAGTTTCCTCTCTCCGCAGCCAAACCCCACCCCATCTCCCGCTCTGCCTATGGCCCCGCCCACCAGAGGCAAGGTCCCGCTCACCACCCAGCCCCGCCCACAGCTTCTCCTCGGCGGGACTCTCCTTGAGGAGCACCTCGCTCTCTAAATCCCGCCCCCAGCCCGCAACTCCGCACCCTAATTCTGTTCATTCCCTGCGCCCAGGACCCCAAATATGCGCCTAGCCCCGCCTTAAAGCTCACCTTCTACCAAGGACCTCTCTACACAAGGTCCCCATCTTCCACCTTCACTCTTCCCCGCAGCTCTCAGGCCCCGCACCAAGCTCTCGGCCCCGCCCCTCTCCTCAGCCCCGCCCTGTTCCTCCGCCCATATCCCCGCCCCTCCCCGCCCACAGCTGTCCATCCATACGCTGGAGGACCCGCGGGACCCGCGACACTTGCTGGTGATGAAGGGCGCCCCCGAGCGCGTGCTGGAGCGCTGCAGCTCCATCCTTATCAAGGGCCAGGAACTGCCGCTGGACGAGCAGTGGCGCGAGGCCTTCCAGACCGCCTACCTCAGCCTGGGAGGCCTGGGCGAACGCGTGCTCGGTGAGATCCCTGGGCAGAGGAGGAGACTCTAGGTGGGAGGAGGAGCTAGCACAGACTCTGCCCACCCCGCCAGGCCCAGCCCTGACCGTCCGCATCCCTGGCTGCTGGCTGATCTGTCCCAGTCCACAGCCTCACCCTTGACTTTCCTTGTACCAGTCCTGACCCCTGTCTGTCCTCACTTTCTACCTTGACCCCAGTCCTCACCTGGACTTTTCATCCTTATCCTGACCTCTGACCTCTCCCAATTTTTGTCCTGACGCCTTAAACTTCCCTGCCTCTACCCTAGAAAACAGATCTGTGGTCCAATTCTGGGCCTTTTACTTGCTGTGTGACCTCTGGCAAGAAATGTCCCCTCTCTGAGCCTCAGTTTCCTCATCTGTAAGATGAGAATGGGCCTCAAGGGTGGTTGTGAGGGTAGATTCAGATAATGTGAGTGAAGGGGTTAGCACAGGGTCAGACATCCATAGATGTTTGGTGCAACGGGCCTGGTTATTTTACTCATTTCCTGGCCCTGCTAAGGAAGGGTCTGCCCAGGGCTCCTCCCTGACTTCCCCGTTTCCGGCCAGGCTTTTGCCAGCTCTACCTGAATGAGAAGGACTACCCGCCCGGCTATGCCTTCGATGTGGAGGACATGAACTTTCCATCTAGCGGCCTCTGCTTTGCGGGACTTGTATCCATGATTGACCCACCCCGGGCCACCGTCCCTGATGCTGTGCTCAAGTGTCGCACGGCAGGCATCCGGGTATGCCACTGTGGGGAGGAACAAGTGGGGTGAGGACAGAAGATGGCAGCAGAATTTGGGTTGAAGAACCCCATGACAAACCCATCTGAAACTGGCTTGAGCAAAAATGCATTGGTTTATGATACTGAAAAATTCTGGGGAATTAAGCTTCAGGTATAGCTGGATCCAGGAGCTCAGGGTCATTAGGAATTTTCCTTTCTCCATGTCTCAGCTCTGCTCTTTGCTCTGCTGGCTTTATTTGCAAGCACTCCCTCCACTTGGGGACACACACACCCCTGCTCAAGCAGCTCGAACTTAACTCCCACCTGTTTAGCCACCCCATAAAAAGAGAGTGCCTCTTTTTCAGTAGCATCAGATTGGGTCACTCATTCATCCCTGAGCCAGTCACTGTGGCTGGGGGATGGAAGACCTTGATTGGCCAGATCTGGGCTTTCTTGCCCAGTCTTAGCCAGGGACTTCACTGCAACCGATGGTCTAGGGAAGAGGAGTGGTTCCCCAAACACAAAACAAGGGTGGGAAACCCAAGGCCAGGCAGGCAGTGCCCAAGCCCTTCCTATGTCTCTAAGGCCCTGTTAGATCAGGGCCTTGTTACCTTTCTAAGCTCGTTCCTTAGCCCTCTTTGCTTGTTCACTCCTCTGCGGTTATGCTGTCCTCCCTGCTGTTCCTCCGACAGTTTGGGCCTGTCCTCACCTCAGGGCCTTTGCACCTGCTGTTCCCTCTCCCGGGAGCACTCTTCCCCCAGCTTTCCATGTGGCCAACTCTCTCGCCTCTTACAGGTCTCTGCTCAGATGTCACCTTCTCAATAAGCCCTTCCCTGGGTACACTTAAAATCGAGTCACCATTTTCTCCACCAAGCTTAATATGTTTTTCCCACCTTGTAACATACTATATAATTCATTTCTTTATTTTCTGTCACCCGCACTAGAATGTCAGCTCCTCAAGGACGGGGATTTTTGTCTCTTTTGTCTCTGCTATATCCCAGACATGTAGCAGGTGGTCACGCTTGGTCAAGTAAATGAACACGTGTATCAGCAGATGTCTCCCAGGGAGGACGGGGGATTGGGCTGATCTGAAGGGGTCAGGGATCCACTGGTTCCACCTACAGGTGATCATGGTGACGGGTGACCACCCTATCACCGCCAAGGCCATTGCAGCCAGTGTGGGCATCATCTCGGAAGGCAGTGAGACGGTGGAGGACATCGCTGCCCGCCTCCGTGTGCCCGTGGACCAGGTTAATCGCAAGTAAGCCCCCCTCAGACCTCTCGGGGTTCTCCCCACATCTGGCACAGACTAAGGTCCCAGTGAGGTCTTCCCATCTCCTCCCCAGGGACGCCCGTGCCTGTGTGATCAATGGCATGCAGCTGAAGGACATGGACCCATCGGAGCTGGTCGAAGCCCTGCGCACCCACCCCGAGATGGTGTTTGCGCGCACCAGCCCCCAGCAGAAGCTGGTGATCGTGGAGAGCTGCCAGCGGCTGGTGAGCCCTGCTGATGAGGGCGGGCAGGCGGGCAGAGGGGCGGGGCTGGTCCTGGGCCAGCCTCTCACTGACCACCCGCCCACCCGCCTGCACCCGCTGCCTGCAGGGTGCGATTGTGGCCGTCACAGGGGATGGTGTGAATGACTCCCCAGCTCTGAAGAAGGCAGACATCGGAGTAGCCATGGGCATCGCTGGCTCGGATGCTGCCAAAAATGCAGCTGACATGATCCTGCTGGATGACAACTTCGCCTCCATTGTGACAGGCGTGGAGCAGGGTCCGGGCCAGGCCAGGGAGGGGGTAGGCGGTGTGGGCACAGGAGGGAGAGGGCTGTGAGGAGGCTGAGGTGCCTGCCCGACCCCACAGGTCGACTGATCTTTGACAACCTGAAGAAGTCTATTGCCTACACGTTGACCAAGAACATCCCGGAGCTGACGCCCTACCTCATCTACATCACCGTCAGCGTGCCCCTGCCCCTCGGGTGCATCACCATCCTCTTCATCGAACTCTGCACTGACATTGTGAGTCCATAGCCCAGGGTACCCATCCACAGGGTGCCCAGAGACACTTGCCCACAGATGGACAGGAGGGGCAGAGACCACCACAGACACTCTTGGGCACAGAGTGACAGACAAGACCTGTGTGTGCAATGACAGCCAGTGCAGGACACACGGCTGGCAGGCAGGTGGACAGACCTAAATGGACAGACCTACAGCCATGCATACACAGGTGGACACTCAGGTAGGCCCGGGCCGACATGCACACATGGGGACTCAGATACAGATACGCAGACAGAGATGGAAACAGAACAGGTATCTAGCCTAATCTGAATCACAGACACGTGCCCCTAAACAGACATGGACAAATAAATGCCCTCAGATAGACCCCATCGCAGACAGACGGAAAAGAGCCACAGATACAGTCATGAATGCAGACAGAGGTATGGCTGGGTTGACAGGTATTTATTCTGTAACATTTACATAGTGCTTTTTCTGGGCCAGACACACAATCATTTCCTTAATATTGTACTCCTAACCACGCTATGAGATGAGTTTTCTTACTATCACCCCTACTTTACTGATGAGCTCATCGAGGCATAGACAGGTAGAGTGGCTTGTCCTAGGTCACTGGGCAAATAAGTGGCCTGGCTGTGCCTTGAGTCCGGGCAGTCACAGGTCCCACAGCCTGTGGTCGTGGTCAGTATGCTCTGCTGCCACTCTAGGCACAAGCAGATAAGGGGGCACAGTGACACCAAGAGACTGAAGATACACAGAGATAGGGAGTAACGCAGAAACGCACAAAAGCAGAGATACAGTCACAAGAGAATTATATCGGAGACAGGGACGGAGAAACAGAGTGAGGAACAGAAAGAGAGAGAGAGGGAGACAGAGGGAGAAGATAAAAGCAGATGTTCTTATGAAGCTGGACACCAGGGGCCCAGGCTGTCCAGGCTGGTGTAGCTGTGCCATCCCTGCAGGTCCTGCCTGCTAACCTCAGTCCTGTTCCTGCCCACAAGTGGGGGAAGGGGGACCCGGAGTGGAGGGGACAGGGGCCCAGCCAAACCCTCAGTCCCAGTTCCTTCCACTCCTGGCCAGTTCCCATCTGTGTCCCTGGCGTATGAAAAAGCCGAGAGCGACATCATGCACCTGCGTCCACGCAACCCAAAGCGCGACAGATTGGTCAACGAGCCTCTGGCTGCCTACTCCTACTTCCAGATTGGTGGGTGCCCATGGGCCAGGGAGCCTGGAGGTGGGGGGCTCTGCGCTGGGCTGCTCGCCTGCCCCAGGCTCTGCCTTGGGCTCTGGCTGGTTCTGGACCTGGGTGTCTGCATTTGGTCCTGGGTCTCCATTGTCCTCCGTGTCCCTCTCTGTGACGATCTCTCTGGTTCCACTGTGTCCCTGCTCTGTCTCTGACCTTGCTCTCCATGACCCTGTCATTGCCTATTTCTGTCTTTTTGGGTCCTGGATGTGTCTTTTTCTCTCTGTCCCTGCTTCTGTCTCTCTCTGCCTCTGTGTCTCTTTCTGTTTCTGCATCCCTGTCTCTGTGTCCTTGACCTTCTTTGTGTATCTGTGTCCCTGTCTCTTCATATCCTTGTCTCTCTTCCCGTGTCCGTCTCTGTATGTCCTTGACCTTTGTGTATCTGTGTCCCTGTCTCTCCATGTCCCTCTCTTCCCATGTCCCTGTCTCTGTGTCCATCTCTGTCTCCCTGTGTCCCCTTGCCTCTCTCCAGGTGCCATTCAGTCCTTTGCTGGCTTCACTGACTACTTCACGGCCATGGCCCAGGAGGGCTGGTTCCCACTGCTGTGCGTGGGGCTGCGGGCGCAGTGGGAGGACCACCACCTACAAGATCTGCAGGACAGCTACGGCCAGGAGTGGGTGAGCCTCGCCCCATCCCTCCCATCCCTGGGCTCCCTCCTTCCCAGGGCCACTTGCCTTATGTGCAGTCCACTTGTTCCTCCACATGTGACTGAGTTCAGCCACAGTATCCCGGACACCCAGACTCCCTGCCAGTTCTGGGGGCCAGGACCTTTCCCACCATCTCCAGCTGCAAACTCCTGCTTCTGATGATGGCAACTGCAGATGGGTGTCTCTGCCCTGACACTAACGCATCATCTCAGATGTGGAACCAGGCCTCTAGTCTGCTATTTTCCCTACAGCATCACTCCACAGGGTATTTGCACATGTGGCCCATTTTAATGAAGGTGTGGAGCACAGTGAGGCTAGATTTGGCCAGCAGATGTGTTTAGTTCAGCTGTAGAGTTCCATACAGATGAGGATATTTCCCTTAAACATTTTCTGTCATGGTTAAGATAGACATTGAAGCCAGACCGTTTGAACTCATGGTCTGGTACTGCTCCTCACAAGCTGTGTAACCCTGGGCAGGTTGCTTTGCCTCGCTGTGCCTGTTTTTTCACCTGCAAAGTGGAGAGAATACCAAAGTCTACCTCAGTGGTTTTTAGTTTGTTCCCAGACCAGCAGCATCAGCATCACCTGGGAACCTGTTTGAAACGCAAATTCTCAGGCTCTACCCCAGCCCTCTGGGAGCCCTTGCGGGGATTCTCATGCATGTTCAAGTTCCAGCACCACTGATTTACCTCCTAGGGTTACCCAGAGGATTAAATGAGCTAATGCACATGCAACACTGGAGCAGTCGGGGATCCCCACAGTTAGCTGGTCTTAGAAGGAGCTGTGTTGCCAGGCATGGTGGCGCATGCTTGTAATTCCAGCTACTTGGGAGGCTAAGGCAGGAGAATCTCCTGAACCTGGGATTTGGAGGTTGCAGTGAGCTAAGATCGCACCAGTGCACTCCAGCCTGGGTGATACAGCGAGACTCCATCTCAGAAAAAAAAAAAAAAAAAAGAAGTAGCTGTGTTGAAGAAATGGGCTACATAGTGGCTGCCCCCTTTAAATGGGGCACGTGCCCTCTGTTCCCCAAAGGACCGCGGTGCCTGCCTCACCTATTTTTGCCATCCGCCTGGCCCCTGGAGTCACTGGACTTTGCAAATCCCATCTGAGGATTTCAATTCCCCTTTCCCAGGCCCTTTCTTTTGGGTGCCTCCCCACTTCCACTATGAAAGCAGTCGGCCCAGCCTACTGTTTTCCCGGGCACTGTCATATAAGCTCTGCTAGGCTGAGGTTTCTGGGCCCCAGTCTGGGGTCCTGCACACCTGACAGACTCTGCCTCTCGCCTTCCCCCCACCTCCCACCCTCTGATGCAAGGCAGAGAGAGCATTTAGGGGTTCACAGCCCTGGGACCCTATGCCTGGTGGGCTGCAGAAGCTCTCCGCCGGGACTCAGGCTGTTTCCGTTTGCCCCTGGCCTGCAGACATTCGGGCAGCGCCTGTACCAGCAGTACACCTGCTATACCGTGTTCTTCATCAGCATCGAGGTGTGCCAGATCGCTGACGTCCTCATCCGCAAGACGCGCCGCCTCTCTGCCTTCCAGCAAGGCTTCTTCAGGTGTCCCTGGCGGGCCCCATTTCTGCCCTCCAACCCCTGGTCCCAACTCCCATCAGATCCTGACTGTGGTTTAGAACAGCCGGCAAATGCTAGCGGGTGCCGGTGCCAGATGCTGACATGCCAAAAAACTTTTCTAACTGACCAACAGCTCCCCCCAACGGCCCCCTCATTTCACTAAAGGGGTGGTGCTGAGAGGCCCGGGCCACTCCAGTGTTCAGCGTGTAGAACACCTCCCTGCTGCTGCTGACATCTGACCTACTTTGACCCACAGTATCCTGATTTGCATCACGTCCCCAATTCTTAATGGCCTGTCCTATCCTGCCCACCCCCAGGAATAAGATCCTGGTGATCGCCATCGTGTTCCAGGTCTGCATTGGCTGCTTCCTGTGCTACTGCCCCGGCATGCCCAACATCTTCAACTTCATGCCCATTCGGTGAGAGGCTGTGAGGGGCCAGGAGAGGGAGGGGGCTGTGAGGCACAGGCCTGGGATGGCCTTCACCTTGCCATGTGCCTTCAGGTTCCAGTGGTGGCTGGTCCCCCTGCCCTACGGCATCCTCATCTTCGTCTATGATGAGATCCGGAAGCTTGGAGTTCGCTGTTGCCCAGGGAGTGAGTGTGGAAACTGAGGGCCTGGGGGCGGGGGACTGAAACGTTTTCGAGCAGCTGCACCCACCTTTGATCCTCAACACTTGGCCTCCAAGCCCTTGACCCTCCATAGCAAACAGCACCAATCTCTGACCTCTCAGCCCCTGGCCCTGCCTAAGTGGCACCCCCAGCACTGAGTCTCCTTTCTCCCTCTCTCTCCCAGGCTGGTGGGACCAGGAACTCTACTATTAGAGGGACGGCTGCCTTCAAGCATCCCTGCAACTGCCACAGCAGGTGGGGGCGGGGCTCGTGGGAGCCTCTGGACAGCCACCAAGTCATCTGAGCAACCAAGAGTCCCAGCCCCACCAGAATCTGCTTCTGCAGCCCACGGCACCCCACATTTGGAGGGACCTGCCCACTCCCCTCCCCCATCCCCAAGTTTGCACCTCCCGGAGCAGCAGCACCTGGGCAGTCCTCTGAGCTGGCCTTGGGAAAGCTCCCACCTACGGTGGCGGTGGGGCTCTGACAGGGAGTACAGCTGGCCGCTCCTGCAGGGTGTTTCTGTCCTCAGGACTCCAGTCCAGGCAGGAGGGCTGCCCGGGGGCCCTTCGGTAAAGACATGATTGTGTCCTGGGCGATGGTAATAAAACCAACTCATGCTGACTGTGCTGTATCCGGTGCCAGGCACTGTTCTCAGCATCTCTCATTAGTACTTGTGATCTTCCACAGTCCTACACGTGGGGGCTGTTTATTCAGGGCTATATCTTCAGTGCCTAGGACACAGCCTGGCACATAGTAGGTGCTCAATAAACCTGCCTTGGGGAAATGATTCCTATTTCTTTGCCCAGGGTCATGGCATCTAAAGGCAAGCTGGGCCGTGACCACAGGCGCCCCCCATCACCTCTGGGCTTTCTCTGTTCTCAGCACCTTTCTCCCTCCTGGGGGCTCCCAGACACGAGGGGGCCCAAGTCATTTCCACATCAAGCATCCCCCACCCCCCACCGGTGTCTCCTCTCTGAGCCTACCTGCTTACTCCTCTGTCCCAGAAATGGCCAGTTCCTGAACAACTCCTGGAGGTCCCCTCCTCACACCCCTCACCTGAAAGGTTAACCCCATCCCCCCACCTCCCACCTCTGCTGCTCCTTTCCTAGCCTCTCTGTTCACTTCTCTTCCTCTTTCTTATGTAGCTTTCTCTGGCTAGGTCCTAGGCTTCTCCTTCCTTGTGACCACAGCCCCCCAGACCCGCATGGCTTCAGTTGTTTCTGCCGTGAGGTCCACATCTGTCCCCAGCTTCCCCCAGTGTCGGAGGTGACCTACACTGGCCTCTTCATCATCCTCCATATCCCCCATACCTGTACCCATGCACTGACCCAATCTGATAGTCCCACTGTCTCATCAGTGTGGGCTTACAGGCCCCAAACTCCAGTTATCCTGGAACTTTTTGCTCCTCCCTTACCTGTTACCACCCCACGGCGCCCCCTGCCGGTAAATAAATACACACAGCCCACTGATCACCAACACCTCCGCTTGGCTTCCAGTCGCTACCCTAACCCCACCAGCCCCGCTCTAGTCCAGCCCTGGCCTCCTGGCCTCAGCCTTCCCACTCCAGACAACAGCCATGCAGAGCTTCCTAAAGCCAAATCTGACCCTGTTCTTCCTCTGCCTAGAGCTCTCCATGGTTCCCAAAGCCTTCTGTGATCTGACCCCTGCCAGCTTCTGTAGTCTCACAAGCCTCCTTGAACTCATTCCAACCAGTTATGTTCCCTTGGGAAAAACAGGCCTCCTCTCTGACCTCAAGACCATTACCTCTGCCTTGCCCCAGTCACTCATTCTTTAGGTCTCAGCTCACATGTCCTCTGCTCAGGGGAGCCCGCACTGCTTCCACGGCAGGCCAGGCGGCTCCTCTGGATCCCCACAACCTGGTGTTTTCCCATCATAACCCTGATTACCTGCAGCCTGGCTCCCCACAGTCCAACCGCCCAGGCTTCACCGTCTTCTGCCAACTCAGCCCTAACCACTCCAGTCTCTCTCCCTGAACCCCATGTAAGCTGGGATTATTCCAGCTGGTAATTTCTGCAACCTACACTTATCTCAATGTATGTGGGGCATGGAAGTGTGGGAGAAAGTGACCTTGTCACAAGTCCACCCAGATAGACTGCCCCATCTACTTCGTTTCCACATCAAAGTCAAAGCGATCAATCACTCCCAGCTCCCGAGACCCGTGGACCCTGTCTTTATTCCAAACAATGAGAAAGAGTGGGCCTAGATGGCAGCTGCCCTGTCTGAGGGCAAATGCTCCCTCTGGAAACACTGAGACAGTCATAGCGAGCTTTCCTAGGCCTAACCTTAAAAAAAAATCATGGGCCGGGCACGGTGGCTCATGCCTATAATCCCAGCACTTTGGGAGGCTGAGGCGGACAGATCACAAGGTCAGGAGATCGAGACCATCCTGGCTAACTCGGTGAAACCCCGTCTCTACTAAAAATACAAAAAAATTAGCCGGGCGTGGTGGTAGTCCCAGCTATTTGGGAGGCTGAGGCAGGAGAATGGCGTGAACCCAGGAGGCGGAGCTTGCAGTGAGCCTAGATCGTGCCGCTGTACTCCAGCCTGGGCGACAGAGCGAGACTCCGTCTCAAAGGAAAAAAAAAAGAAAAAAATCATATGGAACCTTAACAGCCTGGAGGAAGAGGGGCAACTGCCCTAACCTACTCCCTGGGGTACCCCACTGGGAACGTCAGGGCTGGGGAACATCTTCCTGAGTGGGGAAGGTGTGTATCAAAGTGGAGCTTAAACATGACATCCAAAACTTCTGACACATCCCCCTCAGAGAGAGGCGGGGAGCTGGCTTCAGTGGACCAAGGAAGGCTGAGGATGGAGGGGGGCATCCAGGACAAGGTCAAAGCTGGGGGCCCCACTGCTCTGCTCCTTGGCTGCAGCTGTCTCTCCACTCCACCCTGAGAAGGCTCAGGCTGGGATCTGAGCTGAGGGCCATAGAACTGAGGAGCTCACAGTCACAACTCTCCCCCCAGCCTCATGCTGACCCCATGGCTTGAACGATGTTAAGAATCTGGCTGGGCATATTATTCTAGGGAGCAGTTTCAGAAAAGCTGATTTTGCTGGTTGGATAAAACCAAAGGCCGAGCAATTGGACTGTCCACTGTGTAACAAGGGGCTGCAAGTGGTTGCAAGCGGGAGGATGACCTGGTTACATGGGTTTCAGATAGATCCCCTGGCTGCCATACAGAGGATGGATTGGAGGGGGACACTGGGGCCGGGAGCCTCAGAGGTAACCAGCCCGGGAAGGACCTGTGTGGGGAGGCCCAGGTTGAGGCTGTGAGGAGAGGAAGAGCCCCCAAGGGCCTTCTCTTGGATTCTAGCTCCCCTCTATCACCTGTTCCCTGAGGGCCCTGGCCTCTGCCATTGCTCAAAGATCATCCAAACATTGTCTACTCCTGACAAACTAGGAGCCTGAGGAACAGGACATGGGACAAGCCAGTGACTGGCTAGCTTCCAGCTTGTCTACCTGGCTCCTGAGCCAGAACCAGGGCCTCTGGGACCTAGGTGGGCACGGTATTGGGAGACAGTTCCCAAGAGAGAGAGAAATGGAGGCAGCAGCAACTTTCCAAATACTGTTTACTTCACTAAAACCTGAAGCGAGTCAGGGAAAGGGTACATCAGTATCTGAGACACCAAGCCTAGGAGTGCACATTGACAACGGCGACGTACAGGGCCAAGGTGCTGAGGGCCAGCAGCCCCGTTACCACTGCTCGGGCCAGTAGGGCTGTCCAGCTGCCCAGTGAGCAGAGGTGGACGAAGGTCCTGCAGGAAAATGTCACCATGAGGGAGGGAGACTAGATAACCCACCCCACTTTGGACCCAGCCCTAAACCCCACCCAGCTCACTCCATCACGAAGGCCTTGTAGACACTGAGGAACATCAGTAGGAGGACAGCCGGCCGGAAGGTGTGGTACAGATCATAGCGTGTTATCATCCAGACCTGAGCAGATGCGACGATGTAATGGACCTGGAGGGAGGCGGAAAGTTGGGGCCAGGCCTCGATAGGAGTATGGCCGCCAGCAGAAATGTGTGTGTGGGAGAGCAGGACTGCCTACCAGACTGATGTTGGAGTCTATGCTCATCTGGATGTACTTCCAGTCAAACTCAATGCCCCGGGCTCCGACCCATAGGGGAATGCAGCTGAGGAAGGCAAAGGATGGGATTCTCCAGTACCCAGACACCTTCAGTACCAGGCTGTGAGCCCCTGCCCTCCAGCACCCCCGTGGAACCCAGGTGTCCCTTCTCAGGTGTCTGGGTTCCAGGCTGCTGCACGCACCGGGACATAATAAGCTCGGCGGTGGCCCAGCCCAGGGCAGCAACCATGATCTTGTACTCCCCCTTGCCGGCATTCCGGGACATGACAAGGTTTAGACCTATCAGGTCTGCCACATCCACGCTGGCCTTCATGAACTCCTGCGGGTCAGGTTGAGGCTTAAGTAAGCACAGGGGACAGGGAGCCCCGCTCCTGCATGCCCTGCCCTTCCCTGGCCCCTCTCACCCCAATGAAGTCATAGATGCCGCCTTCCCAGGTGGGAAAGAAAGTGGCCAAGAACAGCATCTGAGAAGAGAAAGCAGAAAGAGGTCACTTCAAGGTGAGGGGATCAAGATAAACCACGTGGGATTTGTGGGAAGTTCGTGGGTATGAGGAGGGCAGGACAGGTTCTGGGGACCCATCTGGAAGAGGAACCACCAGATGGTGGCAAGATTACAGGAATGGGGGAGATAGAGGATAGGTCCCCGGGTCCCCGAGGGGGCTGGAAGTTGGAGTTCTGGGTGATCACAGGGCATCTGAGTCAGGTTTGAAGGTGCTGCTCCTTGGGCAGTGTTAACAGCATGTAGGGAATCAGTGATCACTCTTAATCGCACCAAAAAAAAAAAAACACCTCTTAGCCAACCACACTACTGACGTTTTCTCAGTTTTACTAAGTGCGACGCAAAAGTTGCTTTTAGGCCTCTTCTCAGGTCGTGCCCTCTTTAAAGTCTATCCTTTCTAGGTATCCTGACGCCTCCCTACGCTGAGTCCCGAGGGCGGTCCCACCGTGGCGGGGGATACGCAACGGGGGCGGGTCCCTGGGTCTGCAGAGCCTGGGGGCCAGAACACGTGGATTCCGGCGGCCCTTACCTTGCAGAGTTGGACAAAGAGGTAGGTGACTCCAGCCTGGACGCATTTCCAGAAGGCGTTGTACTCGGACCTGGAGAAGCGGGAGGTGAGGCTCGGCCCGGGCCCCGCGCCCTCTCCGCCCCGCGCCCTTCCCGCACTCACAGGCCGCTGCACTTGTAGGTGATGAAGTAGGGGAAGTAGGCGAGAGCGAAGCAGTTCCCGAAGTGAAACAGGGTCATGACGCCGGCCGCCCGGTCCCGCCCGCGCGGGGATCGCGAGGCGGCGTCTCCGGCAGCGGGTCTCCGGCTCCGCCGGTACTTTCGCCACGGCCAGGGCCTGGCGCCCACCTGACTGGCGGGGGCCCGCGCGCGACCGTCTGGGATCAGTAGTCTCGGCGCGGGGCGTCGCGCCCAGTGACGTCAGAGCGCCCGTGGCCGGGCCCGGTTGCCAGCGCTCCCGGCCCAGAGCTGTGGGGAGTGACTTCCGGCCATGCGGGACCTCTCCCGCTGCCATCGCTGTCCCCGTCTCCCGAAGTGGAACCCGGCTTGACGTCAAGCGCGACCCCTCGCCCGTGGGCGCAGGCGATCGAGTAAGGGTGGGGCGGGCCTCAAATCCGGATCAGAACCCGCCGTGACCGGCGCAGAAATACGGGACGCAGCTGTGAGCACTGTTTTTTATTTCACCATGGACCCAGCGGCGTGGGGCGTCCGCCCCGGGTGCCCTTCCTCCCCCGGGCAGCCAGATGCAGGAACGGGAGGCACATGTACCGGCCCTGGCCCCTGGGAAGGAAAGAAGGGACCTTTCCGTTTCACTTGTCTCGGCTGAACATGTAGCGGAGGAGGTCGACCACCCGGTGACTGTAGCCATATTCGTTGTCGTACCTGTGGAGGAGGGATTGGCAGGCTCAAGGGGGTTCCTTCCGACCACCCCTTAGTTCCCCGCAAGTCTCCAGCTCCTTTCCCCTTACCATGAAATGAGCTTCACGAAATTGTCATTGAGCGCAATGCCGGCCTTAGCATCGAAGATGGACGAGTGGCTATCACCGACGAAGTCCGTAGAGACGACCTGGGCGTCAGAATTTCAAAGATAAGTGTGTCCGGCAGAGCAAGGACTTCCAGGAGCTGACAGTGCTCTTAGCTCTATCGCCCATCCATGCATTCATCTATTTTTGATGTAGCCCTACTGTGTTCAGTCTCTGGGGACAGGGACCAAGGCACTCTACTGGGGTCTGACCAAAGGGCACAGGTCACAAACACCCTCATGCTGTACCAGTACATCCCTTTCCTAGGAATAATGCAAGCATTTGAAATGGGCCAGTATGGAGGGCCTCTCTGAGGGGTGGCCATGAGCCTGGGTCTAGATGACTAGGAAGATCTCACTGGCTCTGGCCCTCAACACAGCGTCTGAGGTGGAAGGAGCTGCAGGAACGGAGAACCTGAGGGTTTTAGCCCTAGTGTCAGGAAAGGCCACAAGAGTGTTTTCACTCCTGAAAATGGGTGATGCAGTGTGATTCCATTAAAACAAAAGATCCTGGCGACTGTGGGAAAGTGGACCTGCAGGAGTTAATGCAGGGAGACAGCACCAAGGTAGATGTACGGGGTCGACCATGACCATGGCATCCACTCCTCACAGAGAAGGCACCTGGCCATGGCCTGGCCCTGAACAAGTATTGAAAAAAATGAGAACTGTTGTCTTTTGTTCACTAAGCATGTATTGGTCACCTGCTGTCTGCCAGGTTGGAGCCCGAAAAGTGAAAACGCAGCCCCTAAATCCCTGTTTTCTTGGAATGCACACACCATTGGGATCAACAGTGACTGACCAGAAATTTCAGGTGAGGAATAGGGCCACAGAAAGAACATCTTTTGAGGGGGTGCCTTGCTGAAGAGGGAGGTTGAAGTAGAGACTTGGAGGAAGTAAGGACAGACTGTGTGGTCATCTGGGGGGGCAAGCATTCCAGACCAAAGGAACAGGAAGTGCAAAGGCCCTGAGGCAGGGAGATCTCCCTTCCCGCCCTGCAGTTTCTGTCTTGACACATTGAGAGCAGCTCCCTGGCAAGTGGAAATCATGTCCATCCCCAGAGGGCTCCTCCCAGGGTCTCCTCTCCTCAGCCCCTACCTCATCCTCGGTGTAGGCAAGGATGCCAGCCATGGGCCCCTTGGCTGCTGCTTTTATAGCCTCCTTGATGGCTGAGTAGGGGGCAGGCTGGGCGAGACGGCAGGTCAGGTCCACAACAGACACATCCGGGGTTGGTACCCGGAATGCCATCCCTGTCAGCTTCCTGGAGAATCCCCCATGAAGAACAGGAGTCAGAACTTAGGGACGTTGCCTTCCAATCCCCCTTGCCCTGTGGCCGGGCCAGGCTCCTGCTTTCCCCTTAAGGACTGAGGGCCAGGCCAGTCCTCCCGGGGTATGCCCCCACCCTGGTTGCGGCTTCTTGTTCTCATACCCTTTGAGCTCTGGGATGACTTTGGTCACGGCTTTCGCAGCCCCAGTGGAGGCTGGGATGATGTTCTGGTGGGCACCCCGCCCATCTCTCCAGGCCTTCTTTGATGGCCCATCCACTGTCTTCTGGGTGGCCGTGTAGGAATGGACTGTGGTCTTGGGGAAGAGAAGGACCAAGATGAGGCCTTCATGGTCCTAAGCTCCCATACCTCTTTTTTTCCAGGACTAGGGTAGTGGCCTAGGTGTGGAGGCTGGTGGGGCCACCACCACAGACCACAGGAGGGGACGTGTGCAGGCCAGGGTCCAGCCTTGACTGAGGGTTGTACAGTGTTTTAAAACACTTCTGCACTGGTGGGCCTCTCCTCCCGAAACCAATCTCTCCCTCTTAACTCCATATAGTAAGCAAGGCCTGGGAAGAAAAGGTTGGGGTTTCCCTGCCATCCTGCCCCAGCCCCTCATCCTCAACTCACCATCAACCCTTCCACGATCCCAAATCGCTCGTGGATGACCTTGGCAAGGGGGGCCAAGCAGTTGGTGGTGCAGGACGCGTTGCTGCAACAGCCAAGGTGTGCACGGGCACTGTGAGGTGAGTTGCAGAGCCACCCCTCCACCCTTACCCCTCTTGGGGTATGCACGCAGACTTGGTTTTGTGAAACGTCAGGATGAGGGTGAGAGGGATCTGTGCAGACACCGTCAGACTGCAGGAGGCACCGAGATGCAGCTGGGGAGGCTCCCCACGCTTGTCCTCCAGAAGTCATGCGTGTTTAGCAGATAGTTTCGGGAAGGAGAAGTAGAAGCCGAGTGACCAGGAATCCAGTGGAGCTGAGAGTGGGGAGGGCGAGTCTACCCTCCCTCCCACACATTGCAGGATGTCGCTGCCCCCCTTACCTCACAATGTTCATGGAGCCAGGGTTATAGTTGTTTTCATTCACACCCATGACGAACGTTGGTGCGTCTGGCGAGGGTGCGGAGATGACCACACGCTGAGCACCTGCTGAGATGTGGGTCTGGGGAGGAAGCGCGGTGTCAGGTGCTTCTGGCGCCATCATCCCCCCAGCTGGCCCTGGACACCTCTCCCCGGCTTACCGAAGCTGCCTCTATGGAGAGGTACACGCCTGTGGACTCCACCACGTAGGGGCTCCCGACATCCCTCCAGGGGATCTGTTTGGGCTCCTTGCTGTGGGGTAGTGGCAGGGCTGAGTCAGTCTCCCCTGCTTGAGCCCCACCTTCATAGTCCACGGCCTTCACCATTTGAAAGGTTGAGCAGATGCTGGCCCACCTGCAACTACCTGCATCCCCCACCGACATACCTACTTGCTCCAGATGAGCTCCACCCCGCTGGCCTGGCTTTTCACCACTGCCCCACTTCGGACCACCTTCCTTTTGTTGATTGCACCACCTCTGCTATGCCTGGGTACAGGCGGTGACCTCCCCAACTCAGCCCTCAACCTCCTTAGAGGCGCCAACCCTGACTGCTGTCAGCCAGCTCAGACCCTTTCTCCGTATGCTGCCTGGGATATGGACTCTGTGACTGTGAGGCCTGCCCAGCTGCTTTCTGGTCCCTAACCCCGACAACCTCGCCACGAACCCTCCTAGATCCTCAGTTCCTGCAATAGGAAGCTGGCTGCCAAGGGCCAGGAGAGTCCCTGAAAACAGACACTGCATTAAAGAGAAAGCTCCTGGAGGACGCCTGAAGCCTGAGGCAGCCTTGGGGTAGCAGTGGCTCGTGGTTTACATTAGAAAGGTAAGTGGGGGGAGGTTTCTGGTTTCCTGTTTTATAAATTTACGTTTTTTTATTTTTTTTGAGACGGAGTCTCGCTCTGTGGCCCAGGCTGGAGTGCAGTGGCCGGATCTCAGCTCACTGCAAGCTCCGCCTCCCGGGTTCACGCTATTCTCCTGCCTCAGCCTCCCGAGTAGCTGGGACTACAGGCGCCCGCCACCTCGCCCGGCTAGTTTTTTGTATTTTTTAGTAGAGACGGGGTTTCACCGTGTTAGCCAGGATGGTCTCGATCTCCTGACCTCGTGATCCACCCGTTTCGGCCTCCCAAAGTGCTGGGATTACAGGCTTGAGCCACTGCGCCCGGCCCTAAATTTACGTTTTAACTTGGTATTTTGACAAACGTTTGTATTTGAAACACATTAAACATCTAGTATTGCCATTATCTACTTGGCTTTAGCAAACAAGCATTAAGTGAATATACCTTCCCAGGTTTATTGCGAGTAACCGAGTAACCGAGTGCTTTCCTTCTGTGATTCTCGGTTATGTGGGTCTGTTTCTTTTGCGCTTGAGCCTGCCCCCCTCAATGGGGGGTTCAATCAATGTTTGTGGGGTTGGTTTGTTTGTTTTGAGACAGGGTCTTCTTCTGTCGCCCAGGCTGGGGTGCAGTGGTGCAATCAGAGCTCACTGCTGCCTTGATCTTCCTGGCTCAAGCCATCCTCCTGCCTTGGCCTCCTGAGCAGCTTGGGACTACAGGTGCACACTACCATGCCCAGCTAAATTTTAATTTTTTTTGTAGAGATGGGCTCTCACTTTTGTTTCCCAGGGTGCTTTAGAACCCCTGGGCTCAAGTGATCCTTGGCCTCCCACAGTGCCGGGATTACAGGTGTAAGCCACCGTGCCTGGCCTCATGGGTTTTCTTTGTTTGTTTTGTTTTGTTCTGTTTCGTTTTGTTTTTGAGACAGAGTCTCACTCTGTCACCCAGGCTGGAGTGCAGTGGCACGATCTTGGCTCACTGCAACCTCCACCTTCCAGGTTCAAGCAATTCTCCTGCCTCCGCCTCCTGAGTAGCTGGGGTTACAAGCATGCGCTACCACACCTGGCTAGTTTTTTGTTGTTTTTTGTATTTTTAATGGTCACGGGTTTTGCTGTGTTTGCCAGGCTGGTCTCAAACTCCTGACCTGAAGTGATCCGCCCACCTCAGCCTCCCAAAATGCTGGGATGACAGGCATGAGCCGCTGCACCTGGCCTCATGTTTTTTTTTTTTTTTTTGGTCAGCCATTTTATACATGTTTACTGAACACCTGTCCTGTGCCCATATTCTAAGTGCCTTACCTGTATTAAACTCACGTAACCTTCACAACCCAATGAGGAAGTGCTACCACTGCCATTTTTTGCATTTTTTAACCGCTGTCGGGGCGGAGGGGAGGGGAGTGAGAGGGAGAGCCTGCTGGAGTGCAGGTGGCTGGCCCCAGCTCGGGTCTGCACTCCTGTTTCCACTGCCTGAATGAATGGATGAATCGGCCACCAGGCAAGGCCCCAGGCAAGGCCATAGTACATGGTTATCCTCTTCCTGTCTCCTGCTCTGTCAGTCCGCTTTCCATCATCTGGCCCAACTAGCTCTTCTCAGCTACCCCCATTTCCTGCCTTCCAAATTAGGGACACTTCCACTTCCTCTGCAGCAATTGCTGACTTGGCCTGAGGCAAGGAATGTGCCCCAGAAGACCCCAGGCCCTCCCCAAGGCTGCCATGGGCCCCAGCCTCCTGCCCACCGGCTGTTTTGAGGATTCCATTTGTTTATTCAAAGGAAGTTCTTCATGTCTACCAGGGCCTGTACCTGCTAATGCCAGAGCAACTGTGGTGGCACCAGTTGACAGAGCCCTCCCTGCAAGGCCATGGCCTTGTGGGAAGTGCCTGTTTAAGTGTCCACAAACACGTGTTCACGCCACTTGTGCTCCCAGCTACCGCTGTGGTGGGTTCCCCATCACATCGGGGAACTGAGGCTCAGGCGAGTTTGGTCCCTTGCCCAAGGTTACCCAGCCAGCTAGCGGCAGCGCAGGGCAGAGTGCAGGCACACAGCTTGGCTTATGCAGCCCAACAGTGCAGGGGTGGAGAGGGGGCTGGAGGGGCGGGGAACCACGTTGCATTGCACGAGTGACCAGAGAAGGCACCACCCGGGTTGGGGCCGTGGATGGAGGGGGCAGCTAGGTGGGGAAGGGGGATGACTCCAAGTGGTAGGAATGGTGGTGGCCACGTTGAAGTCTGCGTGATAACTACGGTGCTGGAGTTGTTTCTGCTGTGTTGATTTCAAACTTGGATTAAGCAGCTTTCTTCCGTTTTCGCTGACTCTCCTGTCTCTGCCCCCCACCCACAAACTTCCTGCACCCATCCCTGCTCGTTTATCACTCACCCTACCCCCAGTAACTACAAGCAGAAGGGCTGAGATTAGATCTGTGGGGAGGGGCGCTGGGGAGGCTGCAGACCCTGCCTGGGCCCGGACAGGGTTCACTAGTGTGCCTGTGTGTATGTGCATGTGTGCGTGCCTGTGGGTGTGTGTGTGTAAAAGCCCCAGGCAGCCACAGAGCCAGGTGTGGCTAATAGTTTATATTAAAAAGGTGAATGTCAGCCAAAAATAAAATTCTAAGCTCTCCCAACTAACTGAATGCAGCCCTTCTCTCGGCCCAGGGCATTCTCAAGTAAACCTGAAACACTGGTTCAGGCCATGATGGGAATGGATGTTCGGATGTTCGCACAAGCCTCATTATACCTTCCTCTCTTTGGATTTCAGGCACAGTTGACCAGCAGTGGTCAGTGGGAGCTGAATAGGTGTGGGGGTGAAGGGGAATCAAGAGTTGAGTTCTGGACATGTTGATATGCCCACGAGAAAACATACCAATGTGTGTTAAAGCAAAATGTGATGGCTCGCGCCTGTAACCCCAGCACTCTGAGAGGCCAAGGTGGGAGGATTGCTTGGGGCTAGGAGTTTGAGACCAGCCTGGGCCAAATGGCAAGACCTCATCCTACAGAAAATTTGCCAGATATGGTGGCTTGTGTCAGCTACTCGGGAGGCCGAGGTGGGAGGATCACTTGAGCCCGGGAGGTCAAGGCTGCGGTGAGCTATGATTACACCACTGCATTCCATACTGGGCAAGAGAGTGATACCTCGTCCCTAAAAAAAAAAAAAATAAAAAGCATTCTTGAGTACAGTGAGATATCTTTTTAGATTAGTGCTTCTTAACCACTTTAGGGGTGAAGGACCTATCTGAGACTTCCCTCTTCAAATTAGTACCTAGAGGCATGCACATGCAATTTTGGGGGCGGTTTCAGAACCCCATGTGAGAGGCTGGAATCCCATTTTAGCCACCTCCACATCCCCTGTCTCACTATGTCACAGCCGTGCATCAGACAGATGCTCTCCTTACCACTGGTAGACAGAGATCTCGTGGTTGTCCACGACCAGCTGTCCGTTCCTGAATTCCACACTTCCCTTGTATCGGCCGTGGGTGGAGTCATACTTAAACATGTACACCTGTGGGCGATGGAATGGCTCCCAGTCTTGGGGTGGCAGGGCGAGGATCCCTAGAGAGTCCCCTCTTTGGTGAAGGCCTCACATTGCAGCTGAGAGCCTTCCATATGGCTTCCCTGAGCCCCCTTCCCACCCTAGTCCCACCCTGCTGTTCCTGCCCCCTGCCAGCTACTGACCATGTATTCCGGGTCAATGAATGGATCATTCACAGCCACCACCTTAACACCCTTCTCCATGCAGGCGCGCAGGACCAGGCGACCGATGCGTCCAAATCTGGCCGGGGACAGACAGAGGAAGGGATGGGAGAGAGGGGGTGATGGAGAGGAGGCTGGTCGGGAATCCTTAATCCAGGGGAAGAAGGCAACCACCTCTGTGCCAGCCATGGTCATCTCTTGCTAAGATGACCTAACCAGCCCCTTCACTGCTTTTTCAGCTCCCTCTCCCAATCCGTTCCCTAACCCCTATTTTTTTTTTTTTTTTTTTTTTGAGACGGAGTTTAGCTCTTTTGCCCAGGCTGGAGTGCAGTGGTGCTATCTGGGCTTATTGCAACCTCTGCCTCCTGGGTTCAAGTGATTCTCCTACCTCAGCCTCCCAAAGAGCTGGGACTACAGGCACATACCACCGCACCTGGCTAATTTATATATATATATATATATATATATATATATATATATATATATATATATATATATTTTTTTTTTTTTTTTTTTTTTTTTTTTTTGAGATGGAGTCTCGCTCTGTCGCCCAGGCTGGAGTGCAGGGGCCGGATCTCAGCTCACTGCAAGCTCCGCCTCCCAGGTTTATGCCATTCTCCTGCCTCAGCCTCCCAAGTAGCTGGGACTACAGGCGCCCGCCACCACGCCTGGCTAGTTTTTTTGTATTTTTTTTAGTAGAGACGGGGTTTCACCGTGTTAGCCAGGATGGTCTCGATCTCCTGACCTCGTGATCCGCCCGTCTCGGCCTCCCAAAGTGCTGGGATTACAGGCTTGAGCCACCGCGCCCGGCCTATATTTTTTATAGAGACGGGATTTCGCCATGTTGGCCAGGCTGGTCTCGAACTCCTGACCTAAAGTTGATAGACCCGCCTTAGCCTCCCAAAGTGCTGGGATTACAGACCTGAGCTACCGTGCCTGGCTCCTAACCCCTATTCTTAACCTTGTAGCTGGATGGATCTTTTATTTGTTCATTAAACAATTAAAAATATTTTTTTTTGTAGAAACAGGGTCTCGCTATGTTGCCCACGCTGGCCTCAAACACCTGGTCTCAAACTCCTGGTCTCAAAGGATTCTCCTGCTTCGGCCTTCCAAAGTGCTGGGTTTACGGGTGTGAGCCTGGATGGATCTTTTAAAGCTTCAAGACAGATTACGTCACTTGCCATGAAAACATCCCCGACTGTCCATTAGTAAAACAAGATCCACATTCCTCACTGTGGTGTAGCAGCTGCCCTGCTGGGCTTCCCACCGGCCTCCCTCCTTTTTCCTTTGCTTGGTGGACACCAGCCACTGTGACTTCCTGGCTGTCCCTGAACACATGGAACTCGCCTCTGCCCCAGAATCATTGCTTGTCCCGCTGCCTGGAAGACTCCTTCCCCGGCAAGGTGTCCTGAGAGCTGGCTGCGCCTCATCACTGTGATCCAACCCCAATGACACCTTCTCCCTGAGGCCTTCCCTGATCACTGGCAAAGGCTGCCCTCTCCAGCCTTACTTTTCCGCTGGGTTCTACGCTGTTCCCAGCACACTCTACTGAACAATGTCGTTTCTTTATTTGATTACTGTCTTCCCCACCAGAATGTGGGCTGGGCGTGGGGCCCTGTCTGCCTTACTCCGGGCTATTTCTCCAGGGTCGTCGGAATGAAAGCATTGATGGGGGGCAATGTGGAGGTGCCTCCAGTTAGCGGCCAGAGGAAGGGCTGGGCTCTAAGGCTTCAGACTGATCAGGGGCTGGAGTAGACTCACCCATTGATGCCCACAGTCAGCTCCCGGGGCGCAGGCCCCATCTTAGGAGGAGGAGTAGCAGGGCGAGGAGGCGGTGATGGTGGCGGCGGCGGCTTTATTTCCTCCCTGACTGGTGTGGGCTCTGGTTGTGGCTGGGGCTCTATTTCAACCTTGGGCTCAGGTGGAGGCGGTGGTCTGGTCACTATGCGGGGAAAGGGAGGGAAAATGGGTTGCGCGACCACCAAAGTGAAAGAGAATAAACTGTCTTTGCTGCCTAGAATCTGTTGCTGGTTCCTGGCCCCTAGTGACCAACTATTTAGCCCAGTGTTTCCCAAACCCACTTTCTCTACAGAATAAACTTGTTTAAAATATCGATCCCAAGGGCTCTTTCCTGAGATTCTAATTCACTGGGTATGTACTTTCGTTTTCTTTTTTTTTTTTTTTCCTGAGACGGAGTATTGCTCTGTCACCCAGGCTGGAGTGCAGTGGCCTGATCTCGGCTCACTGCAACCTCCGCCTCCTGGGTTCAGGCGATTCTCCTGCCTCAGCCTCCCGAGTAGCTGGGATTATAGGCACCTGCCATGGCGCCTGGCTACTTTTTGTATTTTTAGTACAGGTGGGGTTTCACCATGTTGGCCAGGCTGGTCTCGAACTCCTGACCTTAGGTGATCCACCCGCCTCGGCCTCCCAACGTGCTAGGATTACAGGAGTGAGCCACCGCACCCAGCCTGGGTATGTACTTTCAACATAGATCGCTTGGGGTGACATTCTCTGTGCCTCAGTTTCCTCCTCTGTAAGGTGAGATAATAGTACTTTTCTTAGAGGGTTGTTGTGAAGATTAAATGAGGTAATACATAGAGTGCTTATGACCAAGCCCAGGAAACGTTTGACATGCATTAGTATTTTGGAGATTGTTCCCCGAACTTGTCCAATAATTGATTTAGCCCAGTGGTCCCGAAACTGTTCCAATGATAGGAATCATCAGAGTGGTCAGGCGTGGTGGCTCACGCCTGTAATCCTGGCACTTTGGGAGGCCAAGGTGGGTGGATCACTTGAGGTCAGGAGTTCAAGACCAGCCTGACCAACGTGGAGAAACCCATTCTCTACTAAAAATACTGTAATCCCAGCTCCTAGCGGGGCTGAGGCAAGAGAATCTCTTGAACCTGGGAGGCAGAGGTTGCAGTGAGCCGAGATTGTGCCACTGCACACCAGCCTGGGCGACAGAGTGAGACTCTGTCTCAAAAAAAAAAAAAAAAAAAAAAAAAAAAAAAATCACGTGAGGAGGGCTCTTCCTAGAAAAATTGGACTCTGTAGGTCTGTATGGAGGCCCAGAAATCCTGTTTTTAATAAGCACTCCAGGCCAGGAGCAGTGGCTCACACCTGTAATCCCAGCACTTTGGGAGGCCGAGGTGGGTGGATCACCTGAGATCAGGAGTTCGAGACCAGCCTGACCAACATGGAGAAACCCTGTCTCTTCTAAAAATACAAAAAAAATTAGCGAGGTATGGTGGCGCACGCCTGTATTCCCAGCTACTCAGGAGCCTGAGGCAGGAGAATCGCTTGAACCCGGGAGTAGGAGGTTGCGGTGAGTCGAGATTGCACCATTGCACTCCATCCTGGGCAACAAGAGTGAAACTCTGTCTCACACACACAAATAAATAAATAAAATAAGCACTCCAGGCATTTCTTATCCCCAGGCAAGCTTAGAGAGTGCCGTGTATCATACTCTGTGAAGCCCATGGAAGCTCGCATTGGCTCCCACCTCTCCACACACACTCCCACTCCCAGACTGTACTTACAAACACCTGCACCTGGTGGTAGCAGCCACCTGAGCTACAGAGGAGGGCTTGAGAAGAGGGGAGAAGTGGAGACTTGGGACCTGGTGGCAGAGAGTTTCAAGCTGGAAAGTCAAGCCTGGCTCAGTCCACACAGACCTGCTGCTCTGTGGACTTGAGCAAGTTAATGAACCTCTTGGGGCTGATCCTCCGCGTTGGGGCTGCTGTGAGGGCTCAGTGAGATCTCGAGGCCCACACATAGGAGCTGATTTTAATAGAGGAGGGAAGTCTGATCCTACGCAGATTCACGAGGAAAGGGAGACAGCAGAGGGTAGAGAGGGGCTGGAAGGGGATAGTGGGAGTCCAAGTTTTTGGCACCACATTAAAGGCATCTGGGAGGTGGTGGGGCTGGGAGCTGGGGGCCAGCTGGCCTGTCTGTCTCCCTGACCTCTCCCTGCTGCCACAGACCTTGTGGCCTGAGGCTGGACTATGGGTGTTTCCAGTGGCTGTCCAAGTTCATGAAGGTGTTAGTGTTTATCGGTGAACTTGAGGATGTTAGAATCCCTGGGGGTTGTTTCTGCTATCGGAGGAAGGGGATTTGTACATCTGGTTCAGGGTGGGAATCTGAGCCCAATGGGTGACCTTTCCGAAGAAAACTCAGATGCTCCTCCTTTCTCAGCACCCCCAGCCTTGCACTTTCTTCCCCTCCACTGTAGGGGTGGGGTGTCTGGGTTAGAGAAAAGCCTGGGGGCTAGCTGGTGCTGTGCGGAGCTCCTCACTACTGTCCTCCCACTGAATCCTGAGAGGCATGCGCTATAAACCCACTTTACAGAGGGGAAAATAAAGCCCGAGGCCACGGAGCAGTGATGCGCAGGGCAGGGGTTCAAGTCTCATGGCTGTTATGGCTGTTAAGCCTGTCTGCTCCTATGTCTTCCAGAGTCTCCTGCACCCAAGCCCTGCCCCCATCCCGGCCACACCTACCCCTGCGGCCCCCGCCCGTGGGAAGTGAGGGAACAGTGTGGGAATGGGGGCAGCCCACCCGGAAGACCTGGTTCCTCCGGCTAGGATGAGTGAGTGTATGTGTGTGTGCGCGCGCCACCCTAGTTGAGAGACTGAGGAAGTAGTTTGCCCTCTCTTAACCTCTGTTGTCCGCTCTGCAAACTGCGGGCACACACTGGCCTTCTCAAGTGGTGGTGAGGCTTCCCTGAGCTCTCGCCTGCGAAGTGGTCAGTACGTCCCCGGCAAGGTTGCAAGTGTCCTTGTTTTGTGCATCACAGGGAGGGCAAAGCCCACCTCACGCAAAGCGCCATGAACATCACTTTTACGTGGAAGCCCAGCACCCCTGGGTTCTCCATGAGCCCCTCCTAAGCCCTCCCACTTTCCGCCACTTTCAGGCTGCAGCCTCCGGTGCGCGCTGGTTTCTGCTCTTTCCACCGCCTGATAGCGGCGCAAAGCCCACCCAGCCCTCGGGGCGGAGGCCCAGTCTCCCCGCCATCGCGGTAGACCCTAGTCTGCCAGCACACTGGCGGGTGTGGAGGGAGGGAGGGCAGACGATCCCCTTGTCCCTAGATGGTGCACACGCCAGGAAGGGCTGTTGGGATGCGGCACAGGTGTGAGGGTGCAGATGCTCCCCATTACCCTTTCCACCCCTCCCCCGCGCCCTCCGCTGCTTCCCTCACCCGGGCACGGCTGTCGCAGCAACTGGACAACAGTGACATTAGTGAGGACGATGTCTCGCTTCGACATGGTCTCTTATAAGGTTATCATTGGCCTGGCTGCCCCGGGACCTGCCGCGATGTTACTGAGGTGCGTGCGGAGCGCCAGGGCTGGTGGGTCCGGGGCTTCTTGCCGTGATGTCACAGTGCCCAGTGATGTCACAGTACACAGTGACGTCACAGTATCCAGTGACGCCACCCAGGAGGCAGTGCCCAAGCCAGAGGCCTGAGACCACCGCATCCCATCCCCATAGAGGCATGGGACCTCAGCATGCTATGCACCACCGTTCCATGGCCACGCTCTGCCGTCTGGAGTGGAATCCCACTTTTTAAAATTATCATTTGTTTATTTATTTTGAGACAGGGTGTCACTCTGTCTCCTAGGCGGAGTGTAGTGGTGCAATCATGGCTCACTGCAGCCTTGAACTCCTGGGCTCAAAGCGATCCTCCCGCCTCGGCCTCCTGAGTAGCTGGGACTACATGTGCAGCCTTCACGGCAGGCTATTTTTATTTTTTATTTTTTTGTAGAGAGAGAGTCTCACTCTTTTGCTCAGGCTGGTCTAGAACTCTTGGGCTCAAGCGATCCTCCCACCTCAGCCTTCCAAAATGCTAGGATTGCAGGAGTGAGCCACCACACCCAGCCTGGAATTCCACCTTTTACACCGTCCTGAAAGCCTTTTCCTCCTCTCTGTCTCCTGAAGTACACAGTCTCCATACTGTTCCTTGGCTTCTCCCCCCGGAGTGACTCTAGCTGCCTCCATATCCCTGGAAAACCCACCCAGGGCTTCCCTTGGCTGCCTCTTGGTTTCCCACCCTTTAAGAGAGGCTTTCTAGACTCCCCATCTAAGTTCCCTCCTTTCTCTGTCACTGTCAGCCGTCACCCCCTTCCCCCCAATCTCTGCCCATCTTCCAGGAAGCCTTGTCTGACTTCTCCATTCTGGGTTATGTTCCAATGTGCAAAATTTCTCTAGGGCTACACTGTCTATGTTTTTATTTTCCTTAGAGCACATGTCTCTCTAAAAATTGTTTTCTTGCCAACTGTCTTTGCCCACTAGACTATAAGCTCTGAGAGACCAGGGACGTCATCTCTGTCACTTCTATATCCCATTGACAAGAAAGGTGTTTGGCACTTAAAAGGTGTTTGTGAGCTGGGCGCAGTGGCTCATGCCTGTAATCTCAACACTTTGGGAGGCCGAGGTGGGAGGATCACTTGAGCCCATGAGTTTGAGACCAACATGGGCAACGTGGCAAAACCCTGTATCTACAAAAAATTAAAAAATTAGCCAGGTGTGTTGGTGCACACCTGTCGCTCCAGTTATTAGGGAGACTGAGGTGGGAGGATCACTTGAGCCTGGGAGGTCAAGGCTGCAGTGAGCTGTGATTGTGTCACTGCACTCCAGCCAGGTGACAGAGCAAGACCCTGTCTGAAAATCGGAAAAAGGCATTAGCCCAATAAACTATGCCTGAATGAATAAATGTCAATTCCTGAGGTTTCATCTGATCGCTAATCTTTTCTTTTCTTTTCTTTTTTTGAGACAGAGTTTCTCTCTTGTTGCCTGGGCTGAAGTGCAATGATGTGATATTGGCTCAGCACAACCTCTGCCTCCTGGATCCAAGTGATTCTCCCGCCTCAGCCTCCTCAGTAGCTGGGACTACAGGCATGCGCCACTACACCTGGCTAATTTTTTTTTTTTTTTTTTTTTTGTATTTTTAGTAGAGATGGGGTTTCACCATGTTGGCCAGGCTGATCTCAAACTCCTGACCTCAGGCGATCCATCTGCCTGGGCCTCCCAAAGTGCTGGGATTACAGGCGGGAGCCACCTTGCCCGGCCCTGATTGCCAATCTTATCACACTCTTCACGTCACATCTTCTCGCAGCACCCATTCTTTTCCTTGTAGCTTTTCATGTAGTTTGTCATGATCTATTGATTGGTTTATTTGTTCGATGTCTCCCCCTTGGGCTCTAAGCCCCTCACAGGGCTCCCGTTCTTGTTTGTTCACAACTGTGCCTCTAGCACTTAGAACAACACAAAGCAGGTTTTCAATAAACATCTGACAAACCACAAGTGGACAAACAGCTCCCTCCCCTGCAGCCCCGGGGTAGGGGTTTGCTTGCACCTCAGTGACTCACAGGCAGGCACCCTCACCTGCACAGCAGGTTGACACGCAGCTGTGACCAAGATTCGGGGGAGTCGGGGTTTGCGCCAGGAAGGAGCCACCATCCCAGAGAGGGATGGATGCAAGAAGGGGCAGAATGACATAACCTCTTCCTTCCGCCAACATCCATGGGAAATTCATTTGCCAAGCACCTGCCATGGGACTGGGGCAGGGGGAGGTTCTCCTTCTTTGATAGCCTGGGAGAAGAAAGTAAACTGGGTGTACAGGTGAGGAGGTTTTAATGAACTGAGACCAAAACACAGATGATTAATTAAACAAAGGGGGCTACATTTTGGTGTACAATCAAGGAGGTGAAAAATATAACATCGACAAAACCAGGATTAAAAAAGGGCTGATTTTGGCTGGGTGCAGTGGCTCACGCTTATAATCCCAGCACTTTGGGAGGCCGAGGCAGGTGGATCACCTGAGGTCAGGAGTTTGAGACCACCCTGGCCAACATGGTGGAACTCCATCCTACTAAAAATACAAAAATTACCCAGGTGTGGTGGCGTGTACCTGTAATCCCAGCTACTCAGGAGGCTGAGGCAGGAGAATTGCTTGAACCTGGGAGGCAGAGGTTGCAGTGAGCTGAGATCACGCCGCTGTACTCCAGCCTGGGGGATAGAGCGAAACTGTGCCTCCAAAAAAACAAAAAGAAGATGGAACACAGTTCAAAGTGGGAGAAACGCCACCTCTTGATCTCCGGGTGGATTAGGATTCTGACACTCATCACCCACTCTTCTCTGCCCAGCCACCTCCTGGTGTGGGAAACTCCATCATTTCAGCCCTGGACCAGAGCAGAAAAACCACACCTGAGTTTGCCCAGGAAGTTGGCTTTTTCCCTGGAGTGTGAAACCGGGAAACAGATTTGATGAACTCAAGCTTGGAGAGGTGGCACACTTAGTCACCCTCTATAGGCAGAGCCCAGAGAAGGCAGAAGCTTCTGGGTATCTGTCCTGGGATGCCTGTCTTTGGGTGGAGTCAAGTGTCCAGGAGCTGGAGAGGAACCCTGGGTCCTCTGAGGGGAGTGGGCCTTAGCACTCTTGTTTGAGCAAAGCCTGAAAACACGTGCAGATTCTCGCCACACCTGGGCACCCACACACATAGCTCTGCCACCTCCAGCTGCTCACACCCTGCACATTCCTTCCTGCCTGGCCTTCCCACCAGCAATCCCACCTCCACCCCTCTCTCAGTCTCTCCCCTTGGCACCAAAACCCAAATATCTTTCACCCTTGCACCCACTGTAGCCACCCACTGGCTCTTGTTCTGGTCTTAGCCTCCTCCAAACCGGCTCCTAGATCCATCTGCTGCCCCAAGCCTGCCCACCACCACCTGCCCTTCCTTCTAATGCCCTTTTCATGCCCAAGGTCAGACTCTCAGCTGTTTCCCCTCCAACCTGAGCCAAAATGTCAACGCTTGGAGCTTCAGGTTGGGGCTTAGGAGGGCCCATGCGGGGAGGGCAGGAAGGATGAGCGCCTGGCCCCAGCCCAGGTTCTGTCTCACAGGCTCCTGCTGCCCCGGGTCTTCGGCCCCTCCCCGTGGCTGCCTCGACCGGCTTTTCAGGAGACACTGCGTCCTGTTCCAGCTCATGGCAATCAGCCCCCTGCCCTTGCCCAAGGGCTGGGAGGCAGGCGGTCTGGGTTCTGTGACAGGAATGATATCCCGCCTCCAAAATCCGCAACACTCCCCAAGAGACCCTATGCTGTCCTGGCGACCTAGGCGCCCTTCCCTCCAGCACCCTGTGAAACCCAGACTTGGGCTTGGAGTCTCTTCCTTTGGCTTCCTTGAATCTATCCATTTGTCCAGTCAATAAATATTTACTGAACCCCAGGCAGTGTTCAAGAAGCTATGAATACAGCAGTGACCAACATGACCAATTTACATTCCTAGTAGGTGAGACAAGCAATAAAAAATAAAGATAATTTCAGAATTTTTTTTTTTTTTTTTTTTTTTGCTGTGAAAACAAAAGGGTGATACTACAGAGTATAATTAATGTCATGTTATGGTCAGGGGAGGTTTTCTTTCAAAGTTGGCATTTAAGTCAAGTATGGATGAGGAGGAGCCAGCCATGTAAAGATCTGGGTTCTGCATTCCAGGCAGAGAGAGGAGCATGTGCAAAGGCCCTGTAGCAAGAATGAGCTTGGTGTGTTTGTGGAACAGGGAGAAGGCCTGTGTGGCTGGAATGGAATGAGTGAAGGGCAGGGGCCGGCCCACAAGAATGAGGTCTGATGACTCCCTCAAACCCCCTAGGGTTCTTCCCTCTCCAGACGGTGCCTCCCATCATTGTAGCCCCTCACTGCTGGGGGAGCTGGAGGCTTAGATGCCTGAGAGGAGTGAGGTGTTGAGGAATCCCCTGCATCCCAGGGACAGAGAGTGGTGGAAGGTGGGTTTGAGAGAGAGGAGTCCTGGACAGTGGGTGAGGAATGAAAAGAGGAGGTGGTTGGAAGGGCAGACACCCATCTCTGGGGTGGAGGGCAAGAAGCAAAGATGCCAGAGTTCTTCTCCATCCATGACTCACCCTCTCTTCCTCCTCCTCTCCATTGCTCAACTCCAAATCTCCCTGGGAAACACCTCCTTGACTGAGGACCAAGTCAGTGCCTCACAGAGGTAATTGAGTCATGAGGGGTGGAGAAGAGGGCTAGAGGGAGAGAGAATAAATAGCAGTGTGGCTTCCCAGGCTCCTCTCTGCATCCTCCCCGACCTTCCCAGCAATATGCATCTTGCACATCTGGTCAGCTCCTGCTCCCTCCTTCTGCTACTGGGGGCCCTGCCTGGATGGGCGGCCAGCGATGACCCCATTGAGAAGGTCATTGAAGGGATCAACCGAGGGCTGAGCAATGCAGAGAGAGAGGTGGGCAAGGCCCTGGATGGCATCAACAGTGGAATCACGCACGCTGGAAGGGAAGTGGAGAAGGTTTTCAACGGACTTAGCAACATGGGGAGCCACACCGGCAAGGAGTTGGACAAAGGCGTCCAGGGGCTCAACCACGGAATGGACAAGGTAGCCCATGAGATCAACCATGGTATTGGACAAGCAGGAAAGGAAGCAGAGAAGTTTGGCCATGGGGTCAACAACGCTGCTGGACAGGTTGGGAAGGAGGCAGACAAACTGATCCACCATGGGGTCCATCACGGGGCCAACCAGGCGGGAAGTGAGGCAGGGAGGTTTGGCCAGGGGGCCCACCATGCTGCGGGGCAGGCTGGAAATGAGGCTGGGAGGTTTGGCCAGGGTATCCACCATGCTGCAGGGCAGGCAGGAAACGAGGCAGGGAGGTTTGGCCAGGGGGCCCACCATGGTCTCAGTGAGGGCTGGAAGGAAACAGAGAAGTTTGGCCAGGGGATCCACCATACTGCTGGTCAGGTTGGGAAGGAGGCAGAGAAGTTTGGCCAGGGGATCCACCATGCTGCTGGTCAGGTTGGGAAGGAGGCAGAGAAGTTTGGCCAGGGGGCCCACCATGCTGCTGGTCAGGTTGGGAAAGAGGCAGAGAAGGTTGGCCAGGGGGCCCACCATGCTGCTGGTCAGGTTGGGAAGGAGGCAGAGAAGTTTGGCCAGGGGGCCCACCATGCTGCGGGGCAGGCCGGAAATGAGGCTGGGAGGTTTGGCCAGGGGGCCCACCACGCTGTGGGGCAGGCCGGAAATGAGGCTGGGAGGTTTGGCCAGGGGGCCCACCACGCTGTGGGGCAGGCCGGAAATGAGGCAGGGAGGTTTGGCCAGGGTATCCACCATGCTGCAGGGCAGGCGGGAAATGAGGCAGGGAGGTTTGGCCAGGGAATCCACCATACTGCTGGTCAGGTTGGGAAGGAGGCAGAGAAGTTAGGCCAGGGGGTCCACCATGCTGCCAGTCAGTTTGGGAAGGAAACAGAGAAGCTCGGCCATGGGATCCACCATGGGGTTAATGAGGCCTGGAAGGAAGCAGAGAAGTTTGGCCAGGGAGTCCACCATGCTGCCTCGCAGGTGGGGAAGGAGGGAGACGGAGCGGTCCAAGGCCTCCATCATGGCATTAGTCAGGCTGGAAGGGAGGCGGGGCAGTTTGGCCACGACATTCACTATGCAGCAGGGCAGGCTGGGAAAGAGGGAGACATAGCAGTCCACGGTGTCCAACCCGGGGTCCATGAGGCCGGGAGGGAGGCTGGGCAATTTGGCCAGGGAGTTCACCACACCCTTGAACAGGCCGGAAAGGAAGCAGACAAAGCGGTCCAAGGGTTCCACACTGGGGTCCACCAGGCTGGGAAGGAAGCAGAGAAACTTGGCCAAGGGGTCAACCATGCTGCTGACCAGGCCGGAAAGGAAGCAGACAAAGCGGTCCAAGGGTTCCACACCGGGGTTCACGAGGCTGGGAAGGAGGCAGAGCAGTTTGGCCAGGGAGTTCACCATACCCTTGAACAGGCCGGAAAAGAAGCAGACAAAGCGGTCCAAGGGTTCCACACTGGGGTCCACCAGGCTGGGAAGGAAGCAGAGAAACTTGGTCAAGGGGTCAACCATGCTGCTGACCAGGCTGGAAAGGAAGTGGAGAAGCTTGGCCAAGGTGCCCACCATGCTGCTGGCCAGGCCGGGAAGGAGCCGCAGAATGCTCATAATGGGGTCAACCAAGCCAGCAAGGAGGCCAACCAGCTGCTGAATGTAGGTGAACAGGGATGGGGAAATGGGGGACATGGGGGTTGGGGGAGGGAAAGGTTAAACCCCTGGGACATTTGGGGGGGTCCACGTAGTCTTCGTTTGGTGAAAGAAGCTTGGGCAGCTGTATCACTGTGCTTCTCCCCTTTCCCCATCTCCCTTACAAAGGAGCTGGTGGTAGCTGGTCAGATAGGGTGAGCCACCTTATCTGCAAAGCATGTATCAGACAGGGTGGTGGGCACTCCTGGTTAAGGGGGCCTCAAGTGGGGACCGTGAAGCCCCTCCTGGGGAATGGGAAACAGTTCCTGAGATCAAGATCTAGTATAGGCACTCACTGCAAAGGCATTGAGTGTTGAGAAAACCTGGTGAGGAGAGTGAGCATGAGGAACAGCTTTTGCAGAGGAGCCTCGGCCTGTGCAATCTTCGTAACTACCCTCTGATGTGGTCAAGATGAGGCTGCTGGCGCCCTGATTCTCAGATAAGGAAACAAAGGCTCAGAGAAGTTAGGGGACGTGCCGAGGTCCTGTGGCTAGTGCCCAGCTTTGGCGGAGGGCAGGCCAGTGTTTTCTTCCCCTACACTGCCCAGCCAGGAGAGTTTTTCTGGAAGGTTTCTCTCACCCATTTATGCAGAGGGAACAGAAGCTGGGTTCAGTGGCTCATGCCTGTAATCCCAGCACTTTGGGAGGCCGAGACAGGCGGATCGCTTGAGGTCAGGAGTTCAAGAGCAAGCCTGGCCAACATGGTGAAACCCCGTCTCTACTAAAAATACAAAAATTAGCCGGGTGTGGTGGCGGGCGCCTCTAATCCCAGCTACTCAGGAGGCTGAGGCAGGAGAATCCCTTGAACCTGGGAATCGGAGGTTGCAGTGAGCCAAGATCGTGCCATTGCACCCCAGCCTGGGCAACAGAGTGAGACTCTGTCTCAAAAAATAATAATAATAAAATAAAATATGTAGAGGGAACAGAGACTGGAGGCAGGCAAATAGCGCCACTCACAACAGAACAGACACCAAGAAGGGAGCGTGGGGAGCAGGAGAGGGTGGACTCCTGTGCGCCCTCACTTTCCAGGCTCCATGAGGGGTCCTGGGATCTGCAAGATGTGACTGGCTCCGAACTCAAAGCCCAGAGCCGCATCTGCCGCCAGACAGAGCCGGGGTGGGGAGGAACGGTGCAGTAGAGGAGTGGGCGCGGCAGGCTGCAGGGTGCCGCGAGCAGAGGTGCACTGTGGGAGTTGGGGCTCACAACAGCAACCGGGGTTGGGGGCGCTGCTGGGGTGCATGGCTGAGTGTCTGGGGCTGGGTTAAGGACGAGGATCAGTGGAGTTAGGGATGCAGCTAGACAGGGCATAGAAGGGTAGATGTGAGATCAGGGCTGAGGTGAAACTAGGTCCTGCTAATGGCATGGGTCCTCTACCTTCCCTTTCCACCAGCCCCTCCTCCGTGACTGAGGGCACTTCGTTAAGGAAATTAAAAGGGGCTTTGGGGAGGAAAAGGTAGCAGGAGGCAGAATGCCCACGGGAGCACAGGCTTTGGGTTTTCTTCTGGATAGTGAGGAGGCAGTGGGTTAAACTGTGCCTCCCACTCCAGCCCCAGTCACCCTGGAGGGGACCAGGTCACTGGGGAAAGGGAACTGGGAGACCCCCAGGATTAAGGGTTTGTAACAAGAGTCTGGGCTTTGTCCACAGGGCAACCATCAAAGCGGATCTTCCGGCCATCAAGGAGGGGCCACAACCACGCCGTTAGCCTCTGGGGTAAGTGCGGACTCCGGGGTAGGGGAGAGAAGGCCCCTGGGAGTTCCCTAGCATGGCTGTGGGTCGGACACTGGAAACTGACCTTCTTGTCCTTGGATTGCAGGCCTCGGTCAACACGCCTTTCATCAACCTTCCCGCTCTGTGGAGGGTGAGTGCCACACGGTGTCTCCTTTCTGCTCTTCGTCCTGATAGACACTCTCACCCTGATCCCTTCCCAGTGTCTGTTGGACCCTCCAACCTGATACCCAGTCCTGGGCTTTCCTCTCTCCACCCGCTCTCTCCCCTTTGCACCCTGCCCTCATCTTTTGGGTGCTTTTCATTTCCACCAAGGCAAACACAAGCTAGCAGAGAAGACCTCCAGGGCCCTGGTGCCCCTGGGAGCCAGGGAGTGGGGAGGGGCTGCTGACTGTTCTCATTCCCTCTCTCTCCCTGTCCTCGTTCCTGACTGACTTCCCTCCTGTCCCCCCACCCTGCTGCAAATGCCTTTGCTTCATGCTGAGAGGAGGAGCCTGTGGCTTTGTCCTCTCCCTGGTGCAAGGTCACCCCAGTGTAGAGGCTCCTATGGAATCCTTGTTCCCACTTGGGGCTCAAAGTAACCTCCTGACTCTCTTTCTTTATTTTAATTTATTGAGACAGAGTCTCACTCTATCTCCCAGGCTGGAGTGCAGTGGCGCAATCTCAGCTCGCTGCAACCGTCACCTCCTGGGTTCAAGTGATTCTCCTATCTCAGCCTCCTGAGTAGCTGGGATTACAGGTGTGCGCCAACATGCCCAGCTAATTTTTGTATTTTTAGTAGAGACGGGGATTTCACCATATCGGCCAGGCTGGTCTCGAACTCCTGATCTCAAGTGATCCCCCCCCCTTCCTTGGCCTCCCAAAGTGCTGGGATTACAGGCATAAGCCACTGTGCCCAGGCTTTTTTTGCATTTATTATATCTGCTGCCTGAGACCGGGTGCAGGCCAGGGTGAGGGTGTGTTACGGAGGAGGAAGGCCCACCCTTGTGTATCCTGGGCTATGGGGGCTGCAGAGCATCCTCTGAGGCTAAACACACGAGGCTTGCTTGTTCCTGCAGAGGCCCCGGCCCCTCTGGCTGCGGGAGCTGGCTTCCTCATGTTCTTAAGTTTAGATGCTGCCTTCCTGAAGCTGTTCCTCAGAACCTAACTCCCGGGCCAGAGCAGCCAGTGCCTCTTGCACTTCTCCTGAGGGGTGGGGCTGAGGCCCTCGTCATGACTGTAGACCCAGCATTCACCCTGCTCTCCTTCTCTCTTCCAGAGCGTCGCCAACATCATGCCCTAAATGGGCACCTGCCCTTGCTGGGAGACTAATGTTGCCGTTGTCACATCAGCTGACATGACCTGGAGGGGCTGGGGGTGGGGGACAGGTTTCTGGAGTCCCTGAAGGGGGTTGTACTGGGATTTGTGAATAAACTCGATACACTATGCTGTCTCATCGTGGTCCCCTGGGCTCCCTAAGGAGGGATGGAGAGGGAGGCGGGAGGGGCTTGTCTTTTCTTGTTACTTTGCTGAAGGAGTCAGGGTGTCTGATGCACAGGGGGGTTGGGCTGGAGATTTCAGGCTGATCAGCCGTAAAAGGGCAGGTAATGGGGGCAAACTACACTTTACTGGGGTGCAAAGTTCGTGCTGGCTAATGGCAGGAGGACTCGTGCAGGGAAAAGCACTGCCGGCCACTGGTGGGGACAGACACACCGGGAAAGAATGGTCTGGGTCCAGGAGGTAGCATCCTCAGTCAAGGGGGTGGGGCGCCAAAAGAATAACAACAATAACTTGTATTTATTGTGCAGTTAAGACATGCCAGGCTGCCTGCCAGGCGCGTTACCTGCATGACATCATTGACTCCTCCCAACCACCCAGTTAGGTGAAAGGGACTGTTATTGCCCCATTTTATAGAGAAGCACGTGGGGGCTTGCACACATTAAGAAACATGACCAAGTTTACACAGTCAGTGAGTGGAGGGAGAGAGACAGTGAAGAGCTACAAAGGATATTCTGGAAAAACAGAGGTCTTTGCCCTTTGGCAGCAGCGGAGAGGGGGAATCGGTGAACAGGAAAAGTGAGACACGGGATGGGGCCGGGGATCCTCTCAGGGGAAGGAGGGGGAAGGATGGAAGGCTCAGGTGGAAGACATGTTGGTGACAGGAGCCACCGAGTGGGGGCACAGAAGGCCCCATTTTCAGATCTGTGCACCATTCAAAGCCCAGAGGAACGACGATTACAATTACTGAGTATAGAGCACTTGCTAGACTCAAGGTACCGGGTACAGAGGTGTTCATATTCTCTCTCTCTTTTTTTTTTTTTGAGACAGAGTCTTGCTCTTTCGTCCAGGCTGGAGTGCAGAGATGCGATCATGGCTCACTGCAGCCTCGACCTCCTTGGCTCAAGCAATCCTCCCACCTCAGCCTCCTGAGTAGCTGGAACTACTACAGGCACGCGCCACCACATTCAGCTAATTAAATTTTTTTTTTTTTTTTTTTTTTAGAGAGGGGGTCTCACTAGTCTCACTATATTGCCCAGGCTGTTCTCAAACCTGGGCTCAAGGGAGTCTCCCGCCTCAGCCTCTTGAGTAGCTGGAACTATAGGCACGCACCACCACACTTGGCTAATTAAAAATTATTTTTTTGGCCGGGTGCAGTGGCTCATGCCTATAATCCCAGTACTTTGGGAGGCCAAAGCTGGCGGATCACGAGGTCAAGAGTTCAAGACTAGCCTGACCAACATGGTGAAATCCTGTCTCTACTAAAAATACAAAAAAAAAAAAAAAAAAAATTAGCTGGGTGTGGTGGTGGGTGCCTGTAATCCCAGCTACTCAGGAGGTTGAGGCAGGAGAATCACTTGAACCTGGAAAATGGAGGTTGCAGTGAGCTGAGATTGTGCCTCTGCACTCCAGCCTGAACGACAAGGCGAGACTCCGTCGCAACAACAACAACAACAACAACAACAAAAACAGGGCCTCACTATATTGCCCAGGCTGTTCTCAAACTCCTGGGCTCAGGGGATTCTCCCGCCTTGGCCTCCCGAAGTGGTGGGATTACAGGCAAGGCCACTTCATCTGGCCCGTTCATGTTCTTTAAGTCTCCCACAACCCAAAGGCAGAAGCCCTCTTCTCGTCAACACTGTCTGGATGAGGATGCTGCAGCTCCGTGGGACGAGGGCACCCACAGAGAAAACAGCAGGCCTGGGTCTGGCTCTATCTATCGCCAGCACCTGACTTCTCATGGTTCCCCGTGAAGTCTCTGTAACCCTCCCAGGCACTAGCCTGGGCGCTGGGAGACTTGCGTTCCAACCAGGAGCAAGATGCCTGAAGGCAGCGTATTTCCCGGAGGCAGGGATTCCACAACTGTTGCTTCCAGCTCCAAAATTCCGTCAGTGGGGGACTGGAACTAAGAGACAGTGTTCTTGCCCTTGGGGAATTCACAGCTTTCCTCGGAGGCAAGGCCTGTAAACAGAATGTGAATGCAAACACACAAAGCCACGCATCAATAAGAGCTCAATGACTGGCAAGGGGAGGGGCCTACATTTGTGCAAAAAACGTGAGATTCCTCACTTTATAGTCACTGCATTTTCCCTTATTCTGTGGAATACCATAATTTCATTACATATGCTCCTTCCCTCCCCCTGCGATATTTTATTTTGAAAACATTTCAAACATCATGAAAAGATGAGTTTTATAGTGAACACCAACATTCTCACCACTTAGATTTTACCATACTTGCTTGATCACGCATCTGTCCATTTAGCCCCATATCAAACATTTTTGATGTATTTCAAAGTAAACTGTAAACATTATGTTTGCTGCATTTTGTCTTCTTTATTTTTTGAGACAGAGTCTTGGTCTGTTGTTCAGGCTGGAGTTCAGTAGCAGGGTCACGGCTAACTGCAGCCTCAATCTCCTGGGCTCAAGGAATCCTCCCACTTCAGCCTCTCAAGTAGCTGGGACTACAAGCACACACCACCATGCCTGGCTAATTTTTAAATTTTTTTTTGTAGAGATGGGGGTCTCATTATGTTGCCCAGGCTGGTCCTGAACTCCTGAGCTCAGGCAATCCTTCCGCCTCAGCCTCCCAAAGTGCTGGGAATACAGGTGTGAGCCACGGCACCCACCTGCTTGCTGCACTGATGTAAATAGAACCTTCCATTCATGTCACATACTGAGTGAGGGTCTGCTCTGTGCTGGACTTCGTTTCACAGGTATTGGAGGAGGCTCTACTTAAAGGAATCCTACAGTGGCGGCTTTTGAAAAGGCAAAATTGAAGGGACTCTTTCTTTTGTGAAATAAAAGCTTTCATTGACTTTATTTATTTTTATTTAAAAAATATATACATACCTATATGTATACATATGTGTGTGTGTATATATATATATATTTTTTTTTTTGGAGACAGGTCTCACTCTGTCATCCAGGCTGGATTGCAGTGGGTGATATCAGCTCACTGCAACCTCTGCCTCCCGGGCTCAAGCAATTCTCCTGCCTCAGCCTCCCTTACAGGCGTGTGCCACCACACCCAGCTAAATTTTTGTATTTTCAGTAGAGATGGGGTTTCACCATGTTGGCCAGGCTGGTCCCGAACTCCTGACTTCAGGTGATCCGCCCGCCTCGGCCTCCCAAAGTGTTGGGATTACGGGTGTGAACCACCGTGCCTAGCCATCGCCCGGCTGATTGACTATTTTTCAGGCACATTTTCTTGCTGGGTTTGCTTGGATGGGGGTCCTGAAAATACCAAAGAGATACAAGATAATTGATAGACACTGAGTCAGTCCTGGGAGGCCTCTGAAAAAGCAGAGCTTTGAGTCTGTTTTGAGGGTAAAAGAGGCTGGGCTCTCTCCTGTCTGAAGGTCTTGCATGCTGCTCCCTCTGCTAGCAACACTTTCCATGCCCCTCGGCCCCCCATACTGGCTCTTCCCTACCCTTTGCATCTCAGCTACCTTGACCGCTCAACCTGAGCTACAGCCACCCTGTCACTCTCTCTCATAGCCCTGATCGTGTTTTTCCTGTTGGTTACGACAATCTGTAATCATATTACAAATATCCTACCCATTTCCCCCCAGACGAAGAGGTTCAAGCAGTGATGTCAAGGCCAGGTGTCAATGTCTGCCAAAAGCAGAAGGGAAGCCACTGGCTTGAGCAGGTTGGGAAGGGCCATGGAATGAATGTGAGCAAGACACAGGCTGCTTTGCCTGAGACGGGTGGAGCCAGGCTAGGGAGAAACACGGAGAGGAAGGGCCGGTTTCTGAAGATGTTGAAGAACAGGGAGAGGAGTTTGGGTGTGGCTCTCACTGGGCATCTTTTATAGGGTCTGTGCTAAGCACTTACAGGCATGATTCATTTCATCCCCACAACCACCTAGGAGGCAAGTACCATGATCATCGCCCTCACAGATGTTGAAGAAGAGGTGCACAGAAGGGAGCGTGTTGCCTGAGGCCACCCAGCTAGTAAGTGGTGAAGGCCAGGCTCCTGTTCAAGGGCACTTCCCTGCTGGACATCTCTAGCAGTGAAGTGGCCTGCTGCCCTTGCGACTCCCAGGAAGGGGGAGGGGGCTACATCCAAATGAATGTTGTCTTGTTTGTTTGTTTTTTTGACAGAATCTTGTTCTGTTGCCCAGGCTAGAGTGCAGTGACACGATCTTGGCTCACTGCAACCTCCAAATCCCGGGTTCAGGAGATTCTCCTGCCTCAGCCTCCCAAGTAGCTGGGATTACAGGCGCACACCACGCCTGGCTAATTTTTGTATTTTTAGTAGCGATGGGGTTTCACCATGTTGGCCAGGCTGGTCTTGAACTCCTGATCTGAGGTAATCAGCCTGCCTTGGCCTCCCAAAGTGCTGGGATTACAGGTGTGAGCCACCCCGTTCTGGTTCCAAATGAGTGTTCTTTAAAAGTAAGTTTCTGTATCTGGCATTTTTTTTTTTTTTTAAATTGAGGCAGGGTCTTGCCCTGTCATCCAGGCTGGAGTGCAGTGGCGTAATCATGGCTCACTGCAACCTCTGCCTCCAGGGTTCAAGCGATCCACGTGCCTCAGCTTCCCAAGTGGCTGGGACTACAGGCACATGTCACTACACCCTGGTAATTTTTGTATTTTTTGTAGAGACGGGGTCTCACCATGTTGCCCAGCGTGGTTGGGAACTCTTGGGCTCAAGCAATCTTCCCTCCTTGGCCTCCCAAGGTTCTGGGATTACAGGCGTGAGCCATGTATCTGGCATTTCAGGATGTGTGCATGTGTGTGTCTCAAGATTAAACAACTGCCAAGAAAGCATTCCAGGAACAGCAATGTGATCAGCACTGCCGAGAAATATATTGAGTGCTTCTGAGTGGCAGACACTTCTCTAAGCAATTTACTTGTATTGCTTCACTCAATCCTCACATTCACCCCTCTTTACAGATGAGAAAATTGTTGCACAGATGGGTTAAGATCATGGTTAGTAAGCGGTGGAGCTAGGGTTTGAATGTAGGCTCTGGGATAGGCCCCGTGGAAGAGGTGAGACTGTAGGTGCCAGTTTGAGACCTGGCATCCCACAGAAGGGAGCAGAGACATCACCCACCCCCAAGGCCTTATCTTCCCACTAGACTGAGTCCAGCCTCCAATCTCCCTCCTCCCTGGTTCTCTGTACTCCACAATCCCCAACGATCTGTTCCCCAGGGGAATGCTGTTAGCACCCGTGGCAGCCCAGAACCCTTGGCTGGTTCCACCTCATTCAGAGTACAAATAAAAGTCAAAGTTGGCCAGGTGTGGTGGCTCACACCTGTAATCCCAGCACTTCGGGAGGCCTAGGTGGCTGGATCACTTGAGATCAAGGGTTCGAGACCAGCCTAGACAACATGGCAAAACCCCGTCTCTACTAAAAATACACAACTTAGCCAGGCATCGTGGCAGGCACCTATAATCCCAGCTACTTGGGAGGCTGAGGCAGAAGAATCACTTGTACCCTGGAGGTGGATGTTGTGGTGAGTTGAGATTGTGCCATTGACCTTCAGCCTGAGCGACAAAAAAGAAAAAAGAAAAAAGAAAAAAGTCAGTCTTCATAATAGTCCCCAAGACCCCAGGATCTTTCCCTCTTTGACTTTAGCTTCTCCCATCCCGACACTGCTCCAGCCACAATGGTTCTCAAATACAGTAGGCAGGCTCCTGCCTCCAGGCCTTTGCATGGCTGTTCCCGCTGCTTGGAATCCACTAGCCCCAGCTAATCCCCACGGCTCACTCTTCCACTCCCTGCAGGGCTCAGCTCACAGGTCACATCTCAAAGAGCCTTTCCCGAGTACCCTATTTAAAACACCTCTCTGTCACCTATTGCCCAACTCCCCCCACCGTGAATGTAAACTCTGCAAGGAGAATGCTTTTTTTGAGACAAGGTCTCACTCTGTCACCCAGGCTGGAGTGCAGTGGTGCGATCATAGCAGCCTCAACCTCTAGAGCTCAAGCGATCCTCTCACCTCAGCCTCTGGAGTAGCTAGAACTATAGGCGTGCACCACCACACCCAACTACTTTTTCAAAAACATTTTTTAGAGATGGGGTCTCTCTGTGTTGCCCAGGCTGGTCTCGAACTTTTGACCTCAAGTCATCCACCTGCCTCGGCCTCCCAAAGTGCTGGGATTGCAGGCGTGGGCTGGGATTACGCGGTGTCACTTAGCTGGAGAATGGTTTCTAGGCTGTATCCCCAGTGTCCGGAATAGGCGTGTCACGGAGCAGGTAGTCATAAACATTTGCTGAATGAATGATGTGGTGAATTAACGAGAAGAACTGAGACCAGAGGGCCTTGGACATGACATAGGCATGTCAGATTTGTGGGTGCCATCACGCGTAAGAACACGGGTGGCATGGTGATGGAGGAGAGAAAGCTGTTTGGAGTCAGACTGACCCGGCTCAAGTTTTTGTTGTTGTTGTTGTTGTTTTGAGACGGAGTTTCGCTCTGTTGCCCAGGCTGGAGTGTAATGGTGCAGTCTTGGCTCACTGCAACCTCCACTTCCCAGGTTCAAGCAATTTTCTTGCCTCAGCCTCCTGAGCAGCTGGGATTATAGGTGCCTGTCACCACACTCGGTTAATTTTTGTATTTTTAGTAGAGACGGGGTTTTCACCATGTTGGCCAGGCTGGTCTTGAACTCCTGACCTCAGATGATCCACCTGCCTCAGCCTCCCAAAGTGCCTGGCTCAAGTTTTGACAACTCTATTTTACCACAGTCTTTTCACATATGATTTTGTGTGTGATGCTGAGCCACTTGGGCCTCAGTTACCTCATCTGTATAATGGAAATAATATTAACCTCTTGTGGTCATACTGAGGATTCAATGAGATCATGTATCTGAAAGCACCTAATATTTTATTTGGTTCACACTAGGTATTTAATAAGGATGCCCTAGGGCTGACCTGCGGTGGCTCCTCAGGTCCAGCGACGTCTGAGGGCAATTTTTTCCTAGCAGTAGAACATGGGCCTGTTGGTGGCGTGGGAGAATTGAGGTGATCCGTGGACACAGCTTTGAATAACTGAATCACACAGGGAGAAACTTACTTTCTTCTCAATTTTCTTTTAAGCTCTCTGACTGTGTTAAAGAGAAAGATTTCATTTATGTTTATTTTTGAAAAAATTTATTATTAGTGTTATTTTCTTGAGGCCTGGACCTACCCTTGAGAAAGACCCCATGTCCAGTTGTGCTGGTGAGTCAGAACACCTCTTTCATCCTTGCTAATCTTCCTTCTTAACAAACAGGGCACGTGGCCGGGCGCGATGGCTCATGCCTGTAATCCCAGCACTCTGGCACTCTGAGGTGGGCGGATCACTTGAGGTCAGGAGTTCGCCACCAGCTTGTCCAATGTGGTCAAACCCCATCTCTACTAAAAATACAAAAATTAATTGGGCATGGTGGTGTGCACCTGTAATCCCAGCTATCTGGGAGGCTGAGGAAGGAGAACTGCTTGAACCTGGGAGGTGGAGGTTGCAGTGAGCCGAGATTGTGCCACTGTACTCCAGCCTGGGCGACAGAGGGAGACTCCATCTCAAAACAAAACAAATAAACCAACAAAAAACAAAGAGTGCAGGAGCTGCAGCAAGTATGATGTAATACCACTGTTTACTCATGCCTGTCATCCCAACACTTTGGGAGGCCGAGGCGGGCAGATCACGAGGTCAGGAGTTCGAGACCAGCCTGGCCAACATGGTGAAATGCTGTCTCTACTAAAAATACAAAAATTAGCCTGGCATGGTGGCGGGTGCCTGTAATCCCAGCTACTTGGGAGTCTGAGGCAGGAGAATCGCTTGAACTTGGGAGGCAGAGGTTGCAGTGAGCCAAGATTGTGCCATTGCACTCCAGCCTGGGCAACAGAGTAAGACTCTGTCTCAAAAAGAAAAAAAAGAAAATTAGCTGGGCGTGGTGGTGTGTATCTGTAGTCCCAGCTACTTGGGAGGGTGACGGGAGGATCGCTTGAGCCCAGGAGGTCCATGCTGCAGTGAGCTACGAGTGTGCTACTGTACTCCAGCCTGGGCAAGACCCTGTCTCTAAAAAAAAAGAACTATCTCCTAGAGTTGTATAATTCTTAAACTGCTTGTGCTTAGTCCAATGCTGGGTACATCGAGAAGCGCTGATAAGCTGGAGCTGTAATTATTATTATTGTTGTTATTATTACCACCATTATTATTATCATCATTAACGAGTAAGAGATGGAATAACAGGGAAGTAGGAGCTGAGGAGGACAGATGGGGATTGTGTTTACAAGGTAAGAAGTGTTGGATGTTACAAGCTGGGGTGCGGATATTGGGGTGGAGAGAGGAGGGAGAGACTGACTGAGAGACATTGAGAAAGGCTGATGGAAACTGGCCCCTCCTAACTGGGTGATGAACCCCAGTGATACGAGACAGTGGGAGAACCTGTGGCCCCTGGGAATAGAGAAGCAGCCACATTTGCTGGGCAGAGGTGAGGCGGGGGGAGGCTCCCAGGTTCTGTATCACGAGCTGGGACTGGGGAGAGGGCTGTGGCACTCACGGATGACTTCTGACCTTGTGTTACCCTCTCCTCGCTTCCCACTGCTGCCCTGGCCCCTGGCCTGGGGGATGGGTGGGGTGAGCTGGCCCAGTCCCGCCCCTCATAGGTGCTCATACTCACACGTGCCCCTCCAGGGCTGCGTAAACAGGATGGGCGCCTGGGTCAGCGGCTCCCTCCCTTGGCCTTCCTCCCACTCGTTCCCTGGGGGTGGCTGGCGCGCCCGGCCGTCCTGCTCCGCGCCCAGCTTTCTCAGCCGGGAGCAGCCCGAACGCTGAGACACCCTGCTGACCACTCAAAGGGCGACAGCCACCTCCCTCCCCAGCACTGAGGGTCCCCCCGGGGGCTCTCCCCAGAACGTCAGAAGCTGACACGCAGCCAGTCTCTCTCTCGGGCTGGAAGGTGTGGAGGAACAACAGGGCAGTCACCTGTAGGTGGCAATGCGGGAGGGGAGAGGGAGAGGAGAGGCTGAGGTGCTGAAACCAAAAAAGGCCGACGATGGGCTATGCCTGTCACTCTGGAGCCCCTGAGCCAGGCTGGCTGAGCCTGGGTGGGTCCTGTCCCCTGGGGCTTCCCTGTCCTTACTCCCCTGGTGGGGTCCTGCCAGTAACTCCTCTTTTCTAAGTCTGCCCCCACCCCACCGCCTCCAGGAGCCACTGACAACCTGTCTCCTTGAATGCCCCTGCCCCCACCCAGCGCCCCGAATGCCTGGGGTTGGGAAATGGGAGCCCTTTTGCATCACCTCATCCATTTCTCCCTCCCTCCCTGATGCAGTTCACTCTCTGTTTCGACAGAGACTCTCAGACTCACAATTACCGCTCATTACCCTATCGGTAGCTGGGCCCTGAGTCACTGAGGGGAGGGACCTCAGGTTGCCCAGCCCTGTCACCTTCTCCCAGCCTAGTATAAGGAGTAGTGACAGGGAGGTGGACTCTGGGAAGGCCGGGAAGTTGAGGACAGGAGACAGAAGGCTGCAGACCCAGAGGGAGGGAGGACAGGGAGTCGGAAGGAGGAGGCCAGAGGAAGGCACACAGACGCAGAGCAAGGGCAGCAAGAAGGAGACCCTGGTGGGAGGAAGACACTCTGGAGAGAGAGGGGGCTGGGCAGAGATGAAGTTCCAGGGGTCCCTGGCCTGCCTCCTGCTGGCCCTCTGCCTGGGCAGTGGGGAGGCTGGCCCCCTGCAGAGTGGAGGGGAAAGCGCTGGGACAAATACTGGGGAGGCCCTTGGCCAAGGGACCAGAGAAGCAGTCGGCACTGGAGTCAGGCAGGTTCCGGGCCTTGGCACAGCAGATGCTTTGGGCAACAGGGTCGGGGAAGCAGCCCATGCTTTGGGAAACCCTGGGCATGAGATTGGCAGACAGGTGGAGGATGTCATTCAACATGGAGCAGATGCTGTCCACGGCTCCTGGCAGGGGGCACCCGGTCACAATGGTGCTTGGGTGAGTGGCTGTGGGGCCAGGTGTGGAAATGGGAGGCTGTGGGCTTCTGGGTTGAGATTCTTGGGAAGTGGTTGAAAGGATGGATGGATCTCTTACTTGCAGCCTCTGGGGCAGCTTTCTTCTATGTTCCGCCCCCCTCCTATGCCACCCTGGAGTCCCTCTGCCTGTCCCTCTCCCGGTCTCTCTACAATTTGCTCTGGCTCTTCTCTGTCAGGGTCAGAGATGGTCCCACTAAGTGCAGGTTTGTTATTCTTGCAGGAAACTTCTGGAGGCCATGGCACCTTTGGCTCCCAAGGTGGTCTTGGAGGCCAGGGCCAGGGCAATCCTGGAGGTCTGGGGACTCCATGGAACCAGGGATACCCTGGAAACTCAGCAGGCAGCTTTGGAACCAACCCTCAGGGAGCCCCCTGGGGTCAAGGAGGCAATGGAGGGCCACCAAACTTTGGGACCAACACTCAGGTAAAGTCACTCCCCAGACCTGCTACCTGCCACCTCCCTCCCTCCAAGCCCACACACTCCACGTGCCTCTCTGGTCCCTCTGGATCCTACACTCAGTCTCACCTTCTCTGCAGGGAGCTGTGGCCCAGCCTGGCTATGGTTCAGTGAGAAGCGGCAACCAGAATGAAGGGGTAAGAGGAAAGGGCTGCGAACGAACGAAGAAGCCACTGGGTGCAGGCTACCGAGAGCTGGGGAAAGAGAAAGAGGAAAGCAAGATGCGGGAGTGGAGGGATTGGGGTGAGAGAAAGAGATGGGGCTGGGCGAGGAGTCTCACGCCTGTAATCCGAGCACTTTGGGAGGCCGAGGCAAGTGGATCACCTGAGGTCAGGAGTTCAAGACCAGCCTGGCCAACATGGTGAAACCCTGTCTCTACTAAAAATACAAAAATCAGCTGGGCGTGGTGGTGTGCGCCTGTAATCCCAGCCACTTGGGAGGCTGAGGCAGGAGAATCACTTGAACCTGGGAGGTGGAGGTTGCAGTGAGCCAAGGTCGCATTACTGCACTCCAGCCTGGGCAACAGAGTGAGACCCTGTCTCAAAAAAAAAAAAAAAAAAAAAAAAAAAGGAGGAAGAGACGGGCTTGGGTCTGGGCCCGGGGAGGAGGCAGATGGGAAGGGGAGGTGGGAGAAACATGTTAAGAGAAAGGAAGCCAAGCCCTAAAGAACAGGAGAGGCCTGGCCTGTGTCCACGGCCGAGGCCGACATCTCCAAACTCACCGTCCCCTTCCCTCCGCAGTGCACTAACCCCCCACCATCTGGCTCAGGCGGAGGCTCAAGCAACTCTGGGGTGAGTGGAGAGGGGCAACCCGGGAGTTTTGCACCAGAAGGAAATGGAAAAGTTCTGCTCCCCTTAGACTGGGCACCATGGAATTTGGCCTGGGTGGAGAGGGAGAGAGGTGGGGCCTGTCTTGGTGCTCTGTCTTTAATCCTGGCCCTGCTCCCTTCCTGCCCCTCAGGGAGGCAGTGGCTCACAGTCGGGCAGCAGTGGCAGTGGCAGCAACAGTGACAACAACAGCGGCAGCAGCAGTGGCAACAGCGGTGGCAACGGTGGTGGCAGCAGTGGCAACAGCGGCAGCAGCAACAGCAACAATGGTGGCAGCAGCAACAACAATGGTGGCAGTAGAGGTGACAGTGGCAGTAGAGGTGACAGCGGCAGTGAGTCCTCCTGGGTGAGTTTGGCACCTCTGTGGAAGACTGAGATGGGGTAAGGCCCTAGTGGTCCCTGCCGGGAGAGGGCTCCAAGTTTCTCTGAAAGCTGCCGCTGCCCCAGGATGGGCAGTCTCCCTGGCAGTCGTCACTCAGGGGTTCCCTCAGCCTCCTGTTCCCCACCCATGCTGTGCCCCTGACACGCGCACTATTATTTCTGCCAGAGCCACCCCACAGCTTCTGACTCTGTATCCCTATTTTCCACTCTGTGATGGTGGGGACGTTATCCCGCCTGTCTAAGCTCTTGCAGTCAAGTCCACTTGGCAAGTCTCAGGAGATCCTGGGGTGGTGGAGAAGAGGGGGGACATGGGAGAATATGACACTTGTCTGGGAAGCTTCCAGGAGAATGGGGGCAGGACTGTGATCCGGGAGACCTACGGACGCTGACAGAGCGACGGTGCAGACGACATTCACACACGGGGCCCCTGCATGAGTGTGAGGGCAGGAAGGGGCGTTGTGACCCCGCAGCTGCCACCCCAGGGCCCCGGGCCTCACTGACTCCAGAGTCGGCAGTCCCTCCAGCCTCCTGGCCAATGGCCTGTCCAACCCCTTGGCTGATGGCGTCTCCCATCCCGTGTCCTGGAGTCGAGCTGGAGAGGGAGCCACATCTGGCTTCCTCGGGGGTCTGGGAAAGGTGTCAGACAGGAGGAGGTGCGTGAACACAAGACGCCAAATAACCTGAGCTGCTCTCATGCCCCGCTCCCGGTACAATCCTCTTCTCCCCCATCTAAGGCAGTTCTGGGAATGGTGACCAAGGCAGCTCCGGCAGCTCCCAGGTGAGGGCTCTCGGGTCCCTTCCACTTGCTGCCCCCTGGTGGCAGGATCGCGGTTACTGCGCGGCCGGGCTCCAGGGGTTCCCACCCCTGGCCTGCGGTGGGCGGCAGCTTAGGTTCCCCAAATCATTGCATAGTTCCGAATACCCTCGGCCACACCTGGCTTTCTCCATGCTCAGAATAACTTTCTGCAGCGACCAACAGGCTAAAGACAGGGAAGGTGTGGAGGCTGGAAAGAGGACTGGAATCTGATTGGGGTTCCAACAAATCTGCAACACCGCTGGGAGCGACTGGGTCCCCTTTAGGTCCTTTAGGACAGCGTTTGAAATCTTGCTTTCCCCTGCAGGGATCCAGTACCGGCTCCTCCTCCGGCAACCACGGTGGGAGCGGCGGAGGAAACGGACATAAACCCGGGGTGAGTGACTGGCGTGAATCTCCCACCTACCGCGGGAAGAAAAAGGAGAGCAGCTGATGTCACTTGCAGGATCGAGGAGCCAAGGCTCCGCGGAGATGGGGCTGGATGGCCGCGGAGTGGAGCGGAAGAGGCTCGCCCCAGGGTTAAAATGCTCCCATTTGGGGGCTGGGACTGGTCTGGGAGGGGACTGAGAGAAAGCCTCCACTTTCTTCCCCCGGCAGTGTGAAAATCCAGGGAATGAAGCCCGCGGGACCGGGGGATCTGGAATTCAGGTGAGAGCCAAAGTCTCTTGGGGACTGCAGTTCCTGCCCGGGACTGCGCCCGCTCCTCCTAACTCAACTCCGCTCAGCCCCCTCCTGCCCTGTCTGCGGGGAACTATTTCAGCAGAAGAAACCAAAATGCACTCCTAAAAATGCTAACAATTTCCAAAGTACTAATTAATTGCAAATCTTGCTGTGATATACCTCACCTTATACCACAGATGAGGCTGGGAGAAATCCCAAGTAAACCGATCCTGGCACAATTGTCTTAAATGTCCTCTATCCAGCCAGGGAACAGACTGTGGTGAACTCTGGGGGATTCAGAGTGTTTTGGAAAGAACATTCCCCCCAGTTATGCTGGAAATGTGGGCTTTATGTCAGCAACCGTGGTGCTGAGAGTTAGTGTTACTGAGATCTTGTGAAAGTGCGGGTTGCTCTAACAGGGTTGAGTAAGGCTGAGCTCCGCGTTGCTAACAAGCTCCTGGGTGAGGCTGGTGGGAAAGGACTCACCTGGCCAGGAGTAAGGCCAGACAGGAAGTGCTGGGGCTGAGTAGAGACAGCTCTTTTTAGATCATCTATGAGGGATACTAACCTTTTATGGGAACAAACTGGATTTTAAAAAACTTTCTCCCCATTTGTAACCCTCTTTCTAGTTTTTTTTTTTTTTTTTTCTTTTTCCTTTTTGAGATGGAGTCTCATTCTGTTGCCCAGGCTGGAGTACAGTGGTGCGATCTCGGCTCACTGGAACCTCCACCTCCGGGGTTCAAAAGATTCTCTTGCCTCAGCCTCCGGAGTAGCTGGGATTACAAGTGCCTGCCACCACCCCTGGCTATTTTTTTTTTTTTTTTTTTGTATTTTTAGTAGAAACAGGGCTTCACCATGTTGGCCAGGCTGGTCTCAAACTCCTGACCTCAGGTGATCTGTCCGCCTCGGCTTCTCAAAGTGCTGGGATTACAGGTATGAGCCACTGCACCCGGCCTTTTCTAGTTTTATAATATACCACAGTTTTAAGTATATAAGTAGTCAAAAAACAGCCATCTTTTCCTCTATGGTTTTTGCTCTTGGTGTACTGCTTTAAGGTTTTTATTTTCTTCTAGCACTATGCATAGTCCTGTAATTTCATTTTTTCAGTTTAACTGGGATGCATCTGGACTTTGTTTTCCCGTATGCTGTCTAGTCCCACCCCTCCATCTAACCAGACTTACCCTACACTTTGTATCCGAGCTGTGTGCTCCTTTATGAGGGGGAAAACTGGTTAAAAACAGAGAGGAGGAAACTGATGAGCTAGAACTAAAATTTTCCTCCAAAATACTTCACTGATATTCCCAGTCCCATGTATTCAAACACTTCAGCCTCTGACTTAAAATGCCTCTTATAAATACCTTAGTATTTTGGGGAGCTTCTGGGAATTCTGTCAGACAAGGACCACACTGCTTTATTTATGGTAGCTTTAGAGTATGTTACTATCTTCCTCTTATCTTCACTTACCATTTATCTTTTCCAGTGTTTCCTTACCTATTCTTAGACTTTTGTCCTTCCAAAAAAAAAGTCAGTGTTTGAACCAGTTCCAAAAGACAGTGCCATTAGGATTGTTAGAGGAATCATATTAAATCAATGCATTAATTTTTGGTGGTGGCCTCAGGATCTTAAACAGGGGTCTGTGTTTCTTTGTCTCACCCTGCAGGACTCCAGAGGAGAGAGAGTTTCCAGCAACACGAGGGTAAGAGGATGGCAGACCTGGGGGCAGAGACTGTACCAGTAGTAAGTGGGATAGAGGTAGGTTCTCCAGGAGCAATACTGGCAGACAGGTGGTCCCACATCCCTGCCAGGTCTACATGAGAGCTCTGGGAACGAGGAAGTACTTATGGGTCTGGAATTCACCACGTTTCACAGCAGATAAAGCAGGACTCCAGAGGAGCCCACCTCTCCCTTAAGAGGGGACCAGCCAGTCTACTCTACGCCGCCTCAGCCGCTACTGGCTCTCCAGCTAGCATCCCCTTTTCTTACTAATGCCAATCAGCCCAGACAGGGTCCTTCAGTTTGAATCAATTTAGTGCAACAGCCTGGCTCACTCCAGCTCCCAAGCCAGGGGAGAATTCAGATGCCTTGCTGGCAAAGCCCTCCCTGATGGATTTTGGGTGGCTTGCAGAAATGAACATAAACAGAGATGGCAATGTTATCTCTGGACATTGTAAGTGAGCAGCCACCCGACCCACAGGAGCTCAAAATAAGATCGAAGGGCAGATGGAGCTTCCCTGAGACAAGGACCTCTTTCTCGGGGCTCTGGGAAGTCCTCTATCATGCTCATGTCTCAGTCCCCCGATTCAGGAACCCCTTGCTGACACCCTGCTCCTCTGCCCTCTCGTCCCCCTGCCCGCCTGCCTCCCCATCAACTCCTCTCCATTTTCTGTCTCCCTAGGAAGTAAGCAAAGAGGGCAATCACCTCCTTGGAGGCTCTGGAGACAATGATCCGGTGAGCTTAGGGGCAGGCAGGGTTGGCTTTAGGAGAAGAGATGGTGAAGCATGCTAAGATCCTGGGAAAAGAAACAAAAATGTCAGTTTCTTCTTGCAAGCTGCTCTAAATCTGTGTCCAGTAACCATCAGGAGACCAAAACAGGGGTCTGGGATCCCCATCTCCCTTTTCGGTTCATTCCTTCCTTCCTTCCTTTTGATTTGGATCAGAGCCATGTTACTTTTGTAACGGGAAAAAACAGATAAAAGTAACAGAAGAATGGCCAAGGGGATTTCCATACTTAGGGAGGCAGTGTTGAGAAGGAGAAAGTCGGCTGGGCGCGGGGCTCAAGCCTGTAATCCCTGCACTTTGGGAGGCTGAGATGGGCGGATCACGAGGTCAGGAGATCGAGACCATCCTGGCTAACATGGTGAAACCCCGTCTCTACTAAAAAATACCAAAAACTAGCCAGGCGCGGTGGCGGGTGCCTGTAGTCCCAGCTACTCGGGAGGCTGAGGCAGGAGAATGGCGTAAACCCGGGAGGCGGAGCTTGCAGTGAGCTGACATCTGGCCACTGCACTCCAGCCTGGGCGACAGAGCAAGACTCCGTCTCAAAAAAAAAAAAAAAAAAGAAGGAGAAAGTCACTGAGCTTTGAGGTAGAAGATGGGGTTTCAAAAGCCATCTCTGACCAGGCATCAGCATAACTGTAATCCCAGTGCTCTGGGAGGCTGAGGTGCGGGGATCATTTGAGCCCAGGAGTTTGAGACCAGCCTGAGCAACATAGCAAGATGCTGTCTCTACTTTACAAAAATAAAATAATAGGCCGGGCACAGTGGCTCACACCTATAATCCCAGCACTTTGAGAGGCCGAGGCGGGTGGATCACCTGAGGTCAGGAGTTCGAAAACAGTCTGGCCAACATAGTGAAACCCCACCTCCACTAAAAATACGAAATTAGCCGGGCATGGTGGCGCATGCCTGTAATCCCAGCTACTTGGGAGGCTGAGGTGTGAGAATCGCTTGAACCTGGGAGGTGGAGGTTGCAGTGAGCCAAGATCGTGCCATTGCACTCTAGCCTGGGCAACAAGAGCAAAACTCCATCTCAAACAAACAAAAACAAAGAAAGGAAAATAAGTTTTTTTTTTTTTTTTTTTGAGAAGGAGTCTCACCCTTGGCCCAGGCTGGAGTGCAGTGGCGCAATCTCGGCTCACTGCAAGCTCCGCCTCCCGGGTTCACGCCATTCTCCTGCTTCAGCCTCCCGAGTAGCTGGGACTACAGGCGCCTGCCACCACGCCCGGCAAATTTTTTTTTTTTTTTGTACTTTTGGTAGAGACGGGATTTCACCATGTTAGCCAGGGTGGTCTCGATCTCCTGACCTCGTGATCCGCCCATCTCGGCCTCCCAAAGTGCTGGGATTGCAGGCGTGAGCCACTGTGCCCAGCCTCAAAAAAATTTAAGATATATGTTAAAAACACCACCAGCTCTGTCATGTCATCTGTGTATCTTCAGGCAGGTCAGTTAACCTCTTCTAGCCTGAGCTTCCTCCGGTAAAATGAGGACAGTGAAGCCTGACTCACATAGCCTTCAGTTACCATACAGCTTTCTGTGTCACCACCAGACCAAGGTGTTGTGGAGTCCAGACTCTGGAGGCAGATGCCGCATAAGGCACGGTGCTTGGCGTGCCGTGGGACTGCGTGCCAACTAATCTCATTACTTGGGGTGTTTTGGGGACAGAAAAGGGTGAAGGCAAGAGTCTGAATATTGAGATTCAGGGGACTGAGTGGGGTTCCATGGGAGCAAGCCATTCTAAGAAGGCCTTCCTAGGTGAACTTTTAGGGGCTATGTAAGGAAGAGAAGGCGGCTTTACAGAGAGGAGGACAGGAAGCCTGGACCGAGGTGGGGATGAAGCAATCCGGGGCAGGTTGACAGGTGGCAGGCATGATAGGACGCATAAGCCTTGGACATCGGTCCCCCTTTTCCCCACCCAGGGGCAGGGGTCCAGCTGGGGCAGCAGAGGAGGTGACGCTGTTGGTGGAGTCAATACTGTGGTGAGTGGAGGCGACACTCCACCTTGGGCTGGGACCATGGTGTCACGCAATCCTCGCCTCCCCTCCTGCCACTCATATCTCCCGCCTCTGGCTCACAAAGTGGGTTCTTCGTCTCATCCCATTTCTCCTTGATTCCATAGAACTCTGAGACATCTCCTGGGATGTTTAACTTCGACACTTTCTGGAAGGTGAGTTCTGCAAGATGGCCCTGTTCACTTGCATTTGGAAAACCCCTGCCCTTGGCCCTACAGGCTGGGGTCCTCTTTCTAAACCAACAGTCAGCAGTGGCCCTTGACCTCTCTCGGCCAATTACCTTATGACTCAATTTGGCCATTCTTCTTTTTGTTTCCTCTGCAGAATTTTAAATCCAAGCTGGGTTTCATTAACTGGGATGCCATAAGCAAGGTAAGGGCTGGAAGGCCGTGTGATCCCAATCTCCGTCGGAGAGGGGTATAGGGAAGAAAGCTAAACCTCCGCTCGGTGAGCTGGGGAAACAGTGACCCTGGCTACTAAGGGAGCATTTAGGCCAGTGCTAAAAACAAAAACTAAACCCACTGGGGGTGGAGGAGGGAGGACAGAGGAGGCCTGAAAAGAGGGGCAGAATCCGGAGCAGTTGGGATTGGGGATGAGTGGAGGGGATGGGCTTCTTTGCTGCTTCAACACATAGACCCGAGCAGGTCCCGAACCTCAGTTCCCCCTTTGAGATGGGGAAGGTTAAGGGGAGAGTAGGTTGACTCCTAGAGGGTACACAGAATGAGGAGGGAGGTGGAGCTAAGACGCCCCGAGAGGATGGACACCCAGAGAAAGGAACCAGCAGTGGCCGACAGCCTCAGGGGTGACAGGCATTAGTTTCTCCCACACAAACAAAAACACAGCTGGGGTGCAGAACCCCTCCCTCCTTCTTCCCTGCCCACACTTCCCTCCTGCAGGGGAAACCCTGGCCAGGCTGCTTTGATATCTGAGTAGCAGAGGCACCTCTAGAGGAGAGGGGGCTGGACTGGAAGGGAGGGGAGGAAGGACAGACAGACAACCCACACAGACACTGCCCCGGCAGAAGCTGCGACTGGTGATGAAAGGATGGGTTTCTGAGCCACTATTTTTTTTTTTAAGAATATGAATTAGTTTAAACATGGAGAGACTTCACATAATGATTTGGATTTCGGGTTTCTTTCAAAAACTTTGGCAACACTGGATTCCATTTCCACGGGATGGGGTTAGGCGAGAGCTGAGAAACAGCTGCTGCTTGGCCCAGGTAGGGTGTGTTGGGAATAGGTGGGAGGGTCACTCTCTAGTGGCCAGACTGTCCCTACCTGTCACAGTCATTTTTTTTTTTTTTTTTTTTGAGACGGAGTCTCGCTCTGTCGCCCAGGCTGGAGTGCAGTGGCGCGATCTCGGCTCACTGCAAGCTCCGCCTCCCGGGTTCACGCCATTCTCCTGCCTCAGCCTCCCGAGTAGCTGGGACTACAGGCGCCCACAACCGTGCCCGGCTAATTTTTTGTATTTTTAGTAGAGACGGGGTTTCACCGTGGTCTCGATCTCCTGACCTTGTGATCCGCCCGCCTCGGCCTCCCAAAGTGCTGGGATTACAGGCGTGAGCCACCGCGCCTGGCCTATCACAGTCATTTTAGCCACCCAACTGATCCCTGTGAGCAGTGGAGCTTCTGGCCTTTAATGTAAAAGAAAGAAGACTGGGCTCAGGAAAATCGAAGTCTGACGTTTTAGGAAGAAGGTTGAGGAGACAGGAGAGTACAGATGTTCCCACCCAGCTACAGTGGATTCATGTTCTCTCTTTCTTTCTCTTTTATTTATTTATTTATTTATTTATTTATTTATTTATAGTGAGACTGAGTCTCGCTTTGTCACCCAGGTTGGAGCGCAGTGGTTTGATCTCGGCTCACTGCAACCTCTGCCTCCCGGGTTCAAGCGATTCTCCTGCCTCAGCCTCTCTAGTAGCTGGGTTTACAGGTGCCCACCACCACGCCCGGGTAATTTTTGCAGTTTTAGTAGAGATGGGGTTTCACTATGTTGGCCAGGCTGGTCTCGAACTCCTTACCTCCAGTGATCTGCCCGCCTTGGCCTCCCAAAGTGCTGGGATTACAGGCGTGAGCCACTGCATCCGGCCTCTCTGTTTCATAGAGAATGGTTTCTGGTAGAAACAAGACTCTTTCCCGGGTCACAGGGAACTTAGGGTCTGATGGGAGCCGGGGCACATACAGACACTTCCCAGAGAACCAGGACCGACACCGTGCCATTTTTGCCCATCTAGGGCGGCAGTCGAGGGAGTGATCGCAGTGAGTCAGGATTCATCTGGGCCAGCTCCTCAGGAGGCAGATCTCCTAGAAAGCAGGCAGGGTAGAGGTGGGCAGGGCAGAGGGTGGAGCCCCGCTCTCCAGAGTGGGGCGAGGGAGCTGAGGACTTCAGCCAGAGTGAGGAGGAAGCAGAGGGGAACGCAGTGTAATGTTTCTGACGAGGCAGGGGGTTCTCAAGCCCACGCCGGGGTATCTGGGTTTGTTTGGATAGCAGGGCAAAAAGGTCCCTGTAGATTTCTGGAGCAGGGGTTTTTTATACCCTTGTGTCGGCTCACGATGTCCCGGAATTCCTGTTCCTCAAGCTCTCTCTTTAGAACCTATTTCTGGCCAGACGCGGTGGCTCATGCCTATAATCCTAGCACTTTGGGAGGCCAAGGCTGGTGGATCACTTGAAGTCAGGAGTCTGAAACCAGCCTGGCCAATGTGGCCCATCTCTACTAAAAATACAAAAATTAGCCAGGTGTGGTGGTGTGCGCCTGTAGTCCCAGCTACTTGGGAGGCCGAGGCAGGAGAATCGCTTGAACCCAGGAGGCGGAGGTTGCAGTGAGCTGAGATCGTGCCACTGCACTCCAGCCTGGGCAACAGAGTGAGACCCTGTCTCAAAAAAAAAAAAAAAAAAAAAAAGAACCTATTTCTTTGCCCAGGACCAGAGGAGCTCTCGCATCCCATGACCTCCAGACAAGGAGCCACCAGATGGATGGGAGCCCCCTACTCCCTTCTTAAAACACCACTCTCTCTCATCACTAATCTCAGCCCTTGCCCTTGAAATAAACCTTAGCTGCCCTAAACTCCTGGTCTCTGCTCCTTTCTTACGTCTCCGCTGTTGTCCGGGGTGGTGTGGAAAGGGTGACTGCAGCCCACAGCTTTGGGAAATGGGATGGAGGAGGCCCAGCAGGTGGAAAGGGGATGCTCTCAGGCAGGTCCTAGTCTTGAGGTTTTGCTAGAATTAGGTTCTGCTGGAGGCTGGCAGACTTGGGATAGAGAACATTGTATGCTCTGGGACAGGGAGAGTTGGTTAGTGCCTCTCTCTCTCCCTGTGTTTCCAAACATGGTTTTCTGGTGTCCCTAAAGACTCCCAGCTCCTCCCGTTCCAAACCTTAGTCACAATGACATTCTGAAGGCTGAGAAAGGGCAGTAGCAGGAGGAGGGGTGGGTGAGCGTGCCCAGGCTCTCTGCTAACCTGCTCACCACCTTTCATCCACAGAACAAAGTCCCACCCCCCAGCACCCGAGCCCTCCTCTACTTCAGCCGACTCTGGGAGGTAGGAGAATTCTTGCTGTTTGAAGAATGGAGGCCTGGCCCTCCCGACTCCCCAAGCCTCCCTCAAGGCAGCCACCCTCTGCTCCCACCACCTGTCTCCAAACTCCCCCTCTTTTCATTTTTGAGATAGCTCATCCAAATCTTATCGCCCAAATCTTATCACCAATACCATCTCAAGTCCTGCCACCCTCAATCTCCCACGTGCTTACCTTCCTCCAACCCCAAACCACACCCAAAAGCTCCTTCCTACCCGAGATCTGGAGACTACCCCAATTTGCTGCACAGACCACCCCCTGGGTTCTGCCTCCCCGGCCCACTCCGCCCTCCTTCTCCCCGCAGGATTTCAAACACAACACTCCTTTCCTCAACTGGAAAGCAATTATTGAGGTAAGCGGGGCAGGACTTCTCAGCTCTGGGACACGGGGTTTGGGGCCCTGGGCGAGCCGCTGACCCAGGTGTCTGTCCCAGTTTCTTCCCCTCCCTTCCCACTTTCCCAGGCTTTGTGCAATCCCAAGTGGGGGTGGGGTGAGAGGGAGAAGCTGTGAGTCACTGAGGAGCAGGGTGGGAGGACCTCCTAGTATAAAAGCCAAGGCCAAGCGCTGGGGCTTCCACAAGCACATGAACATGAAGCTGGCCGCTGCCTCTGCTCTGCTCCTGCTCCTGCTGGGCCTGGCCTGGACCCAGGGGAGCCACAGCTGGGTGGGTACTGCAGCGTGCGCAGGTGCGGGGACACCACGTCGTGGGGAAGAAGGGGCCTAGGCTGTGGCATGGGGAGGACAGCTGAGGGGGAATGGGAAGGCGGTATGCAGGGGTCAGGTCCCTGTCTAGTGGAGGCAGCTGCTGAGGGTCTGAAGACCTGGGTCAGGGAGGATGGGCCGGACCTCTGGACCGTGCCAAAGACCACACTCCAACTGTGCATGGCCAGTAGCCTTTGAGAAACAGGACCCGTGGGCACTGAGGTAAGGGCTGCCTGCTCCCGCATCTACATGTGCCAAGTACATGAGGCTGGACAGGTGGGGCCCTGCGAAGGGGGAGGTCGACTTCAGCTGAGTGCGGTCATGCATGTGTGTGTGAACAGGGTGGCAGGTCGTCTGATGTTTCACGAAGAACCAGGATGCTGATCTCTAATTGTAACTAATTTAATTTTTAAGTGGACCAAGCAAAAAATATCTGGAGGCCCATGGTCAACCAGTTTGTGACCTCAGGGTTAGGGCTTGCAGTGGGGTTTAGGTTCAAGGTCAGGTATGGATAAGGCAGAGTTAATGCTGGAGTCAGGACTTCACTGTCACTGTGTGTGTGTGTGTGTGTGGCGGGGCGGAGGGTCCAAGTGGAGAAGCTGTGATGGCTTTTCAACGCTTAGTTTCTCCTCCTGTGCTGGGGCTGGGGGTGTCCGGCGCATCTGCAGCGCCTTAAGTTGCTTTATCTGTTTTCTTGTATTTCTTTTTTTGCTTCCTGCAGCCCAGAGCTGACCTAAGCATGCAGCTTCTGCAGATAACAACCCCTCCTTCAAGCACCCTGTGGGGCATGGCATCGGTGTGCAGGGACTAAGGGCCTACGGGCATAGCAGCAGGACTTGGTACAGGCAGAAGGCGAGCTGGGCTGCGGTGCCTGGGTCTGCCCCAGAGGAGCCTGCGTGGCTGCAACTCACTTGTTCTAGCTCAGTCTCAGGCTGGAGCTGTCAACTCTCCCAGGGCATGGGTGGGGAAGGAGTTGCCAAACCTGGTTCTCTCCCTGGCTCCCAATGCTGAGTGTGGAAATCTGTCGTCTATCTATCTGGGCCAACAGCTTCTCCAGGCTCACTGCCTTCTCTATAGGTAGCACGTGGAAAGGGTGGGGTGAGGGAGAAACTGGGGCTCCGGAAGCCCGGCAAGGCCCGCACGACTGCAGAGGCAAAAACTGTGGCCCCTTTTTCCTTTCAGGGTGCGGACACGTCATCACTGCAGAAACGTGCAGGCGGCGCCGATCAGGTGAGTCTCTGTCCTCAGGTTCCCCTGCAGGGCCCTTGGTCCCCCTTGGCCTTGCTCCCAGGTCTGGGCAATCTGAAATTCTCTTTGCCCCCACCCCCCACCCCATTCAATGGCGTTCTCAGCCGGGTGCAGGCTGGTAGGAGGTGGCAGCTGTAACTTCCAAGGTGAGACATCTACCACGGACCCACTGGGTTAGGTCCTGGAGCTTCTTTTCTTGGTCTCCTACCCTCATCTCCCAAGTAACACTTGAAGAGTTGGGAGAGGACTCGAGGGCAGGGTGAGGAGGAGGAGAAGGTGGTGGCCATTTGGGCTAGGACAGTAAAGGCAGGTGAGGGTGTGGGCCCTAGCTGGCTGGAGGAGATTCTATAAAAGAAAACACGTAGGGGCCGGGCGCGGTGGCTCAAGCCTGTAATCCCAGCACTTTGGGAGGCCGAGATGGGCAGATCACGAGGTCAGGAGATCGAGACCATCCTGGCTAACACGGTGAAACCCCGTGTCTACTAAAAAAATACAAAAAACTAGCCGGGCGAGGTGGCGAGTGCCTGTAGTCCCAGCTACTCGGGAGGCTGAGGCAGGAGAATGGCGTGAACCCGGGAGGCGGAGCTTGCAGTGAGCTGAGATCCGGCCACTGCACTCCAGCCTGGGCAATAGAGCGACACTCCGTCTCAAAAAAAAAAAAAAAAAAAAGAAAACACGTGACACGAGGGGAGAAGGCAGGCGTTTTAAGAAAGGTTCGGTCCAGGCAGGAAGGTGGAATGTTTATTCCAGAGCAAAATGGCCTTCTTCCGTCTGTTCTAACCCCCACACCCACTTCTTCCACAGAACTACAACTATAACCAGCATGCGTATCCCACTGCCTATGGTGGGCAGTACTCAGTCAAGACCCCTGCAAAGGTGAGACCTGCAACCGCCCCGTCTTCCCACTGGGGGCTCTGCATGGGGGATGGGGAGAGAGGCTTTCACTGCCGGGTCCTCTCGGTTGGTTGCCTTGCCTGAGGCTGGATCCCGCTCTCTTTGAGTCCAGGCCTCCCCACCCTTTTGCAAGGGAGACTCGGGTTCCCTGAGACAGTTTGGAAGTGAAAGGCAGGAGGGTTCAATGCTCCTCACACCCACCCAGTCAGAAAAGGTTAAAAAGGAGCAGCAGCAACAGAGAAAACTGAGAACCAACACCCTCTCCAAGAAGAATATAGGGTCTAAAAACTCATGACACCGGCCGGGCGCAGTGCCTCACACCTGTAATCCCAGCACTTTGCGAGGCCCAGGCGGGCGGATCACGAGGTCAGGAGTTCAAGACCACCTGGCCGACATGGTGAAACCCCATCTCTACTAAAAACACAAAAATTAGCCGGGCATGGTGGCGGGCGCCTGTAGTCCCAGCTATTTGGGAGGCTGAGGCAGGAGAATTGCTTGAATCCAGGAGGTGGAGGTTGCAGTGAGCTGAGATTGCGCCACTGCACTGCAGCCTGAGCAACAGAGCAAGATTCCGTCTAGAAAAAAAAAAATAACGACACCTGCAAAACACACGAGCAGCTCTTCCTCACAGGTTCCCTCTGTGTGGACGTTTTTTGGGGAAGATGGAATGGAGAGTGAGGAAAACAGACTCGCGCTTAGGGGCCAGCCAGGGAGTGGATGGTTGGTGGAAAAATGGATGCTTTATTCCACAAAGGAAATGAAAGGAAAAAATACGTGAAAATATGGTTTCATTCTGTTGCAATGAAGGCAATCTCGTAACATCAGTAAATGAATATGCTAAGTGCAAATTCGGCTGACAAAGCGACAGCAGGCTGGGTATTTCCATCTCTCACGACAATAAAGTCCTCGCCTTGGGGAGTGGACTTTCCACTGAGAGAAACCACAGGCCGGTGAGAGGAGGGACGTGCAGCTTTTACTGCCTGTGGCTTCCACTCTGCCGGGTTATCTGTGGCCAATGTCGACCCACCTGGCAGGCCGAAGGGAGGCCTATCCTCTTTTGACCCCCTTGGCCAGTACGTGCCCAGGAATCATGTTCAATATCATCTTGGATCAAGTACACTTAGGATAATAAATGTGCTGTGAAACCGACTCCACAGTCTGAATGTCCACAGTCAGACTGGAGAACCTTGGTGATAGCCCCGGTGTGAGCCTGCCCTTGCCGCTGGGCCCTTCGTGAGCCCGGAGGCCATGGCAGGGTACAGGGAGGCCATGAGCCCCACATCACTTTCCTTTGATTTTTTCACAGGGGGGAGTCTCGCCTTCTTCCTCGGTGAGTATGGGGGCCTGATCTTCATCTGGCTGGAGAGAGAAGGGGCCTGAGGCCAGAGGGTGTGGAAGGGACCCTGTGGTGACCACTCAGATTTCTCTTTTTCTGGCAGGCTTCCCGGGTGCAACCTGGCCTGCTGCAGTGGGTGAAGTTTTGGTAGGTGAGTGTCAGAGTGGGCCGCACCAGGCCACATCCTGGGAGCGGATGCATAGTCACCCCAGGGCAGGGCCAGGATCTTGGTATATCCTCAGATCTCAGTGGGCAGCGACATGAAGTCAGGTATGCTCTGCGTGGACGCTCTAAAGGTGTTAAGGCAGAGGGGAGCTCATGGTGGGGTGTGGAGAAAGACCCATAATAAAATGATCTAGGGCCGGGTGCGGTGACTTATGCCTGTAACCTCTGTGCTTTGTGAGGCTGGGGTGGGAGGATCACTTGAGGCTGGGAGTTTGAGTCCAGACTGGGCAATATAGCAAGACCCCACCTCTAGAAAAGCAAAACAAACCAAAACAAACCATTCCAGCCTGGGAAACACGGCAAAACCCCGTCTCTATTAAAAATACAAAAAATTAGACAGGTGAGATGGTGCATGACTGTAATCCCAGCTACTCTGGAGGCTGAGGTGGGAGAATCACCTGAGCTTGGGAGCTTGAGGCTGCAGTGAACTGCAATCACGCCACTGCACTCCAGCCTGGGCAATCAGAATGAACAAACAAACAAATGAAATGAAAACAAACAAACAAACAAACAAACAGAAAGATTAGCCAGGCATGGTGGCACCTACCTGTAGTCCCAGCTACTTGAAGGCTGAGGCAGAACGATCGCTTGAGCCCAGGAGTTGAAAACTGCAGTGAGCTATGATCACACCACTGCACTCTAGTCTGGGCAACAGAGGGAGACCCTGTCTCTAAAAAAAGAAAGAAAGAAAGAGAGAGAGAGAGAGAGAGAGAGAAAGAAAGAAACAAAGAAAGAGATAAAGGAAGAAAGAAAATGACCTAGGACCATCAGAAAGCACCCTAAGGTGGGACCACACAGGCACAGCTCTGGGAAGAGAAGATGGTGTTCTAGATGGAGCACAGGGACTGGGATAGAGATGTTGCAGGGGAACTGTAGAGAAAAGAGCCTCCTGGTGGAAAGGTTCAGAGGCAGGACGCAGCGAGGCTGCAGGGGCGAGAGGTGATAGCTTAGCTCGGCAGAACCACAAACTTTGTTTTAGGTGAAGCAAAAGTGAGGGGCACCACAGGTGAACAGGTTGGACAGCAAAAGAATGGTGGGCGCCCAGACGCTGGGTGAAAAGATGCCCCATTTCCGTAGGCTTAGGAATGGCCACATGCTACCATTTGATTTTCTTTCTTCTAGGCAATTTCTTCCAACCACCACCGAGGCCCCGAAAAACACTGGTAGTCAGGGAGCTCCTCCCCTTGGCTCCCAGCCTGTACCAGCCCTGGCCCGGCTGCTGCACCTCTGTTTCCTAGGCTGGGGACCCAGCTTGTGTCTCCTTATTTCCTCCCACTGCACTGTGGGGCCTCAGTGACCACCAGCCTCATCGGATACACCAGCATCTTTCTCTACCTGCTCCCTTTTGTGACCTGAAGTCACTGTGACAGTTCTCCGGGAAGGAGGAGCTTCCTACTTTTGAGTCTCTCTGTGGAAATAAAACATGAGTCTTGTTTCCCTACGACTTTCTCAAATTTTATTCTTTAATGCTATGTTGATGGCCTGGCTCAGGGAGGATGGAAGAGTGATTTAGGGGCAGCTAATCTGCCTGAAACTGGTATAAGGCACAGAGGCCGAGAGAGATGAGACCTGGGTTTTATTTCTGACAAGCAGCCTGCATCGTGCATCATTTTCCTCATCTGTTAAAAAAAAAGAAAAAATCATTAACCAACCTATATCTGAATACCATTCTTTTCTTTTTTTTTTTTTTTTTGAGACGGAGTCTCGCTCTGTCACCCAGGCTGGAGTGCAGTGGCGCGATCTTGGCTCACTGCAAGCTCCGCCTCCCGGGTTCACGCCCGTTCTCCTGCCTCAGCCTCCCGAGCAGCTGGGACTACAGGCGCCCGCCACCGCGCCCGGCTAATTTTTTGTATTTTTAGTAGAGACAGGGTTTCACTATGGTCTCGATCTCCTGACCTCCTGATCCGCCCGCCTCGGCCTCCCAAAGTGCTGGGATTACAGGCGTGACCCACCGCGCCCGGCCGCCATTCTTTTTTTTTTCTTTCTTTTTTTTTTGAGAGTGAGTCTCACTCTGTAGCCCAGGCTGGAGTGCAGTGGCACGATCTTGGCTCACTGCAACCTCCACCTCCTGGGTTCATGCAATTCTCCTGCTTCAGCCTCCTGGGTAGCTAGGATTACACGCATGCGCCACCACACCTGGCTAATTTTTGTATCTTTAGTACAGATGGGGTTTCACCATGTTGGCCAGGGTGTTCTCGAACTCCTGACCTCAGGTGATCCACCCGCCTCGCCCTCCCAAAGTTGCTGGGATTACAGGCGTAAGTCCCCATACCCGGCTTGAATACTGTTCTTTTTGCACTTGAAGCAGCCACAGGTGTTTTGGTGGCCTGAAAAAGCGACAATGGAACTATTCAAGTCAGGAGGCAGGGGGAAAGAGGTTGTTCAAAGTGGGAGGTCAGTCCCAGAAGGTCAGGGAGAGGGCAGGAAACAGGAGCCAGGTGCTGGTGGAGACTGTGCTTCACCACCTGGACAGGCTGCCGTGGGGATGGGGGTGTGGCTGGGGAGACGCGCTTAGGAAGTTGGGGGCACTGGATTAACCCAGGGCCTTATCATAGGCACTGCCCTGTGTTTCCAGGATACAGAGGGAGGGAGGAGAACACTTCCACCCCATCACTGTATCAATGAAACAGGAGAGGCTGCGGCGCAGGCTGAGCCAGGCGTATTCCACGCTGAGGAGCCCTTGGGATGGGGCTGGGGGTCTGCAGTTGGAGCCCCTAAGCCCCACCAAGCTGGTCCAACACGTCCGGATTAAGGATCCCCTACCCCTTTGTCCCCCTGGCATCCCTGCAGGGGACAGGAAGTAAAAGGTGGACAGGAGGCGCCCTGCCAGCCTAAGTGACTCCCTCCCAGGTTTGAGTTCCCTGAGGGCATGGCCCCCATCTGCCTAGGTCACTCTCCACCCACAGGACAGGCACAGGGCCTCACACAGTGGATGTATACATGAAAGAAACTCGGCCCAAAACTGACTTCAGGAAACCAAGCTGACCCAGTCCGCCTGCCTGGGAGAAGGCTCGGCCTCTCTTCCGCTCGGCCTCTCTTCCGCTCGGCCTCTCTTCTCTCCTGGGTCCTGAAATCCTGACGCTGGTTTGTACCTGTCCTCTGGGGTTCAACGCCGTAGGAGAGCCTTGCAGTACCTCCTGGAGGCCACAAGGGGGAGAGCGCGGGGCTGTCCCAAGGAGGAGGCTGCATCCTCGCTGCACAGGGAGCTTCCCGGAGCGTGGGTGGGGGTGGAAACCCGCGGGGAGCTCAGGTCTCCTCTGCCCAGTCCCTGAGGCACTGGGAGACGTGGGGTGAGCACGGTTCTTGGCTCGTGGGGTGCTCGTGGCCCAAAGAGCTGAAAGCAGCTCTTGAAAGCTTAGAGTGACACCCGAGGCAGGCTAAGATCCCCTGGCATAAGGGGCCCTCCAACTAAGGGTGGGTACCCCTTTCTCCTTTCAGGGATCCTCCAGTGACCTCCTGAAGCCGCAGCTTCCATCATATTCCTTAGATCCCATTCTTCCACAACGCCCGGAAGGAGCCCGTGCTCGGAACCTACCACCAGCTTCTCATTAGCCCTGGAATAAAATCCCTATTCCTCACCACGGCTCTATGCAATGGGCCTGGCATCCCTCTCTAAGGTCCCTCTGGGCCTACTGGCACAGGCCATCAGGGAACAAGGGCGGCTGTTACCAAGGTCTTCAGAAAGCCAGAGCTTCATCTGCTTTTAGGACTAATTTCAAATTTCTCTCCCTGGGCCACCTTTTTAAATTTGTATTTTAATAGAGATGGGGTCTTGCCATGTTGCCCAGGCTTGTCTGGAATTCCTGGGCTCGAGTGATCCTCCTGCCTCAGCCTCCTAAAGTGCTGGGACTACAGGTGTGAGCCACTGCACCCGACCCTCAGGCCATCGACCAATGAAGCCCTGTCAGCATGATATGGCTGTCAGCATCATACGGTTTTCTTCGCAGCACCTGTCCTTCTCTGAAGTAATCTTGTTTGTGTGTCTATTTTTTGTTGCATTATGATGTCTCCTTCGCTAGGATGTGGACTCCGTAGGGCAGGTCTTTTGTCCATCTGCAGTCCCCAGCACCAAGAGTAAAATAAATATTTACAAATTAGCCAATGGAGAGAGGGATTGGAATTAAGTGGGACCAATCCGGGAAGACTTCCCGGGACAGGTTTAAGCACAGGGCACATAGGGTGGGTGGCAAAGGAAGAAACCGGACCTGCTGGTGGATGAGGCTGCTTTCTTGGGTGTGACAACACTGACGAAGGGAGGAAGGGATGGGACAGGGATGCCCTGAGTTCTGCCCCCTAATACTCCACACCCCAGCCCCCTTTCTCTCCCAGGATTCCTGGCTTTCCACCTAGTGTTCACTAAGGCCCCGAAAACCCAGTGTCTATCTCTTGGAATCCCCACTCCCTCCCTAGACCCAAAAGGCTGGCTGCCAGGCCCTAGGTGTGTCTCACAATGGGGCAATCGGGGCTGGGCCTCGCCTCCTACCCACACTCAAGTTCTGGCAGATTTGGGGTGGGGTGGGGGCAGGCCTGTGGGAAAACAGGGGTTTACTGGTATTCTCAGTGAGGGAGCTAGGAAGTCAAGCCAACCTGGATATGTGATGTTGCAGAGCCAGTCTCTGCGGCTGCCTGACTCCATTAACCCTCCGTGATTCATCCAAAGCTGAGCTGCATATCGGGCAGATTTTCCTGCCACCCATCACCTGAACTGCTGGGACCCTCTCCCAGGGAGAACCCCCTGCCCCTCTCTTTCCCCATCTGCCCAACCCAACTCAGGGACACAAACTACTGAGGCAGCGTAGATGGAGGAAGCTGGAGGAGTCTGGAGAGAGACACTGGCTTCTAAAGCTGGCACAGCAAAAATCATGTCAGGATGGAACTAGCTGGGCGCTGTGGCTCACTCCTGCGATCCCAGCACTTTGGGAGGCCGAGGCAGGGAAATCACTTGAGGTTAGGAGTTTGAGACCATCCTGGCCAACATGGTGAAACCCCATCTCTGCTAAAAATACAAAAATTAACTGGATGTGGTGGTGCATGCCTATAACCCCAGCTACTCGGGAGACTGAGACAGGAAATCACTTAAACCTGAGAGGTGGAGGTTGCAGTGAGCCGAGATCATACCACTGCACTCCAGACTAGGTGACAGAGCAAGACTCTGTCTCAAAAACAAAAAACAAACAAACAAACAAAACCCCAAAAAATTACCCTCAGAAAATCTACCAGGAAGGTGCCAAGTGGAAACAAATCATGAGTCCAACACAGACAGCTTTTTTGTCCAGCATAGGAACAGAATTTCTTTGGTTGAGCACACAAAGCAGTTGGCCTGTGTTTAGAGGCACGATACAAAAAGTACCTATTTTTAAACCCCAGAATGTTGAACACTAGAGCCAGAACCAGAACCTTATCTGTAAACACATACTTGGTGTGGCAAGATGATTATACTACTGGAGGCATCTGGAAACTGAGGCAATCTCAGGTTCATTCGGGGGCTGATGCCACTAACCTTAGTTCTTCGTTTTCATTTTGTCAAGAGCGTGCAGTTTGATTCATTTAAATGAATGCACCTATGCTTGGAGCTGCCATGTCTGATGGTGCAGGCTATGTATCACAAAGGACACTGTAAAGGGGACCTGCGGGGGTTTGATGCAGTCTGCCCCCTACTCTCAGGGCATAGGTCTAATTCACACAGGGTGTTACATGGGCTGTAACATAGCCTGTCCAGCATAGAGAGGAGCGATACAGGTTCAGGCTCTGGAAGCCCAGTGTTCTAATGCTGGTCCTGTCACATTCTGGCTGTGTGACCTGGGGTGAGTTATTTAACCTCTATATGCTGTGGTTCCCCCGCCTATAGAATGTGAGTAATTATAGTACCCACCTGTGTCAGAATCACTGGGACATTTCAATGAGATCACGTATTTGGAGCACTTAGTACAAGGTCTGCCACATAGTAAGCCTCAGTAACTCAGCTAACATTCTTATCAGTACCATGAGGTGGAGAGGAAAATATAGGAAGGGCAATTTATTGTCAAAGGACAATCACAGACTAGACTCTAGAGCCAAACAGAAGATGGCGTTGGATTGTTTGATGCTCTAGATCACCTAGGCCAAAACTGGTGCTGGGTCCCCCCACCCATCTGTCAAATCATAGCTGATTACACATCAGTTCTCTTTTGTCTGATTCTTCACTCTTGGAGTTGACCCTATGCGGATGGAACGGTGGCTAATGAGCTTTTTCAGTCACTGTTCGTTAATTAGTAAGATTCATTACACAGAACTTGTGTCCTCCAGAAAACCTTTTGGGAGGTGCTCCACCCACCTCAGTCATTCTATAACTCGTCCCTTCCAGGAGCACCAACTCTGTGACATCTACTACTGCATGGCCATCTGGGCTAAGGGAGTGTTCTCCAAGCAGTGTTCCCTCAGGTAGCTCTGCAAAGGGGAAGCTGCCGTTATAAAATCAGAGGAGGCTGAAGAGGGGCAGGATGTCTGGGACTGGGGTGTGGGGGCAGCGTGAGGATGGAGCCGAGGTGCCCAGCTGCTGGGGTTCGTAAAGGTTATTCATGGACACCGTCCAGCCCTCCCACCCAGGGCCGCCGCCACGGTGCATTGCATCAGGTTGGGTTGATAAGGTCTTGCTTTGCCCTGGCAGCGCCGGTCCATGTCCCAGCCCCTCCCTGTTACAGCAGGAGCCGGTTTGGCCACCTGAACTTCACTGTGGAGAAGGCTGCTTGACTAGGACGTTGTGTCACAGTGAGGTGATCCAACTTCCAAACGGGGGGTGGGGCGAGGTGGGTTAGGGCAATGACATGGAGTGGGCACTCCAAGTTCAGGGTACCTGGATCCCATCTCCAACTGGGCACCCTAAGACCTGGTTTTTGTTTCCCTGTTCCTTGTCGTCTTAGCTCAAGACAGTCATTTCTCTGAAGACCCAAGAGTAAAAGATGGGCAGTTGGAAAATGGAAAGGTTCAGCCCCATGGAAGAAAAATGTACACTGTGGCAGAAGGATGCTTGAATACTAAGTCTAACATATCCGGTCTGACTAATGCTGACTCCACCTGGGTTCTTTGTGAGCCGTGGTACTAGGGGGATGTAAAGCTGGTCAAGATACAGCTCCTGACCTCAAGGAACTTGATATTCTGAAAGGGAAACAAGGCAAGAACATGACTTACTTAGATACAATAGACACACTTAGATACAGAGACATAGAAACGAATGAATATGGGAATTCTGTGAAAGGAAAGGTGTGGAGAGAGGGACTGGGCATGGCAGGAAAAATCTGGGAAGCTTCATCCAAGAAGAGTGCTGGGTTCTGAGAACTGGAGATGAGAGAAGGCCATGTTAGGAATAAGGGACAGCATGGCTAGATTCTTGGAAGAGGAAAAAAGAAGGATACAGTTGGTAAGGAGTCCAGTTTGGTCAGAATGTGAGGTATGTACAAAGGGAGTAATGGAAGAAGTTATAAAGGTGGGTTGAGTTCAGAGCATAGACCGCCTTCACTGCCAAGCTAAAGAGTTTACATAGATTTTGGTAGGGTGAAGAAACGGCCTGAATTAGTGTGGAGCGCGGGCTGATACCTGTAATCCCAGCACTTTGGGAGGTCAAGGCAGGCGGACCACTTGAGTCCAGGAGTTTGAGGCCAGCTTGGGCAACATGGCGAGACATCTTCATCTCTACAAGAAAATTTAAAAAAAGCTCCAACATCTCTACAAGAAAATAAAAAAATTAGCTGGGTGAGGTTATGCGTGCCTCTAGTCCCAGCTACTAGGGAGGCTGAAGTGGAAGGATTGCTTGAGCCTGGGAGGTCAAGGCTGCAGTGAGCCATGATCACCTCACTCTACTCCAGTCTGGGCAACGAGTGAGAGCCTGTCTTAAAAAAAAAAGGGGGAAAAAAAAAGCCTGAATTCTAAGAGAGGAATAGGGATATAAGGAAAAGAGACAAAGACAAAAGGAGAGGTTGCTTGGGTACCACTGCCAATCCCTCGGAGGGACAGGTCCAACCTGTCTCTGTCCCAGCCCCATCTGCATGAAGAGACCCATTGCAGTCTCACCTTCCACGTGCCTGGGGCAGAATGCGAATTGAGAAATCCAAGGCAAATGAGGAACAGTCCATGCCTCCCCCTCCCAAAGCCCCGGGGGTGGGCGACAGGCTCTGAGGATGAGTCAGTGGGGTGGGGACCCCATTTCTGTGCTCATCTGCCTCCTTGGGAATATAAAGAGCAAGCACTGAGGCCCCGCCTCAGAGCACCCCAAACTTGATGCCATGAAGATCCCGGTCCTTCCTGCCGTGGTGCTCCTCTCCCTCCTGGTGCTCCATTCTGCCCAGGGAGCCACCCTGGGTGGTTCTGAGGTGAGCACGTCACCTGCATTTTTATTCTTATACATGTTACCCACCTACCCCTCCATCTCTCTACCTTCTGTCCATTCCTGGATAGGTGGCTCTTAGTTTTGGATTCTGATGGGGGCTGAAGAAGTTGGGGCTCTGTGGAAGGGAGGAGGAGGGAACAGAGCATCCCTGGGGAGACATTTGGGACAGAGATGCTCCTCTTTCTGGAAGGGATGGTGAAGTGTGTGGGGGAGGCTCGTGTACTGAACCCTGGGAGGAGACAGGACTGAGTGGGTCGTCTGGGTTCAGACGATCTCCACCGTGGGCCCTCAGAGTGTTCACTCATTCTGTTCCAGCGCACACATGCCTGGGGATGTGCAGGGGAAGAGGGGGAACTGGAGAACGGCAATGTGAGACAGAGCAGCTCCAAACCCAGGCCTGCGTCCACATGGACAGCAGGTGGAGAGGGTGGAGCAAAGCGAAAAACTAGCTAATGCTGCCTGCAGCTGACTTAACTCTAGGAGGAGTGGGGCTGGGGTGTTCTGGGATACCCCTGCCTAGCCCCTCTTTGCTCTATTTGTGCCCCTGTGAGCGGTGCCCTCGTGACGGGTGGCTCCTCACTGTCTCTGGAGCGCAGACCACGGTGAGAATCTTTACCATCCAGTCCTCAGCCAGAGAGGAATCCTGATGCCTGCTCTGGATTTAAAAGTCTAAGACAGGGGCACAGGCTCAGCGGCTGACGACCGAGCCAGTGATGTCACTGAGCTGGGGGACTGTCGGGGCCTCAGGTGAAGGGGGGCTGACTTCCCCAGTCTGAAAGGGCAGCTTTCACACTACCTGACACCATGGAGTGGGAAGACGTGCCTAGAATTTTAAAAATTTTAGGGGAAACTAGAAATCGGGATGAATTTATGAATTCTTACTAATTCAAAATGTCCAATTCAAACCAAAAAACAAATGAGCCAAATTTTTATGAGATCTGAGCATCTGGATCCAGCCTGCGGGTTCCGTGTTTGGCTGTGTCCTGGGGAGGACACGATGGGGCACACTGAGGCCTGGGGTGGGTAACTGAGCCTCCAACAGTGGTGGCAATAAAGCCACAAAGCAAAGCAACCTCAATCAATGAGAGGCAGGCGGTTCACCTCAGCAGCTGGGCTCCCACCTGCATGCGAATCTTTCCCACCCAGCTATGTGGACTGAGCATGGGTGTCTCCAGAACACCCCACCTCTTAGAATTAAGTTAACTGCGGGGCAGCACTAGCTAGTTTTTCCCGAGCGAATGCTCCGCTCCAGGCTTTCTGCCTGCTGCCCATCACGACACCGCTTACATGTACCATTCTCCAATTCCCCCTCCTCACCCTGCACATCCACCAACCATGTGCGCAACTGGAATGGAGACCATGGTGGAGAACAGGCTGCGTTCTTTCGGGGACTGGCCTGTGGATGAAGGCAGAGCTGGCAGACAGGGATGTGGGTGAGGGCCCTGGCGTCATGTGACCACCTGCCTGCCTCCTTTTCTCCCTCTCCCTTTCTAGGAAGAAAGCACCATTGAGAATTATGCGTCACGACCCGAGGTAAGCCGTCTGTTTTCCCCGGCCCTCCAGCCGTGAGTCTGTCCTTTCTCTCTTTGTGCTTCTTAGCAACTTTCCTAACACCCTGCTTTTCCGCCTAGGCCTTTAACACCCCGTTCCTGAACATCGACAAGTTGCGATCTGTGAGTACGCTTCTCTGGTGCTGCCCCCGTGAATACCTTCATTACAGAGGGGATAAACGCCTTGGTGGAGAGCTTGCAAAGCTGCCATGGTTCCTTCACCTTCTCCAGAGGGCTGGGGGCTAAGCTCTGGCCTCCCCTGGAGCTGACCTGCTTCTGCTGTCCCTCTTCCTCCACAGGCTTTTAAGGCTGATGAGTTCCTGAACTGGCATGCCCTCTTTGAGGTGAGTGCTCGGGCGCCCCTTGCCCTCCTTGGTTGTCTGCAGTCATCCCAGGGTAGTGGCAGCACATTTTGGCTTTAAATGTACGGGTTGGTTCCTGAGCTCTGGGAGGGAGTGACTGCCCTGCCTGGATGCTGCCCAATGGGCTGTCAACCGAAGAAAGCTTCCCCCGGCGTCTGTCCTGGCTGGCTACCCATGTTTTCCTAAGATGGTGGTGGAGGAGCAGAGCCCCAAAGACAATTGCAGAAGAGGAAGAGCCTAATCGGTCAAGATTTTATTTGAATCCCCTCATCCTCTATGGAAAAACTGGGGCCCACCCACACTTAGAAGGCAAAGTCAGTGACAGAGCTGGGGTCCGCGTCTCCTGACTGCACTCACTTCACACGTGGCCTCATGCGAATGCCTTCAGCTCCCTCGGCCTCAGCTTCCTCTGTGAGGTGGGGATGACAATCCACCACAAAAGGTTGCTGTAAAAACCCACTGAAATCATGCTTGTGCAAGGCAGACACAGAATGAGTCCTCAGGAAATATTAGCTCTTGATAAAGTAATGGCAAAATAATAACATTATTGTTACTATGGTTACTGTGGGAGTTCATTAAGGGAATGCTTACTGATCCATGCCCGGCTGACCCGCAACACAGCACTCTCTTTCTCTTTCTTTCTTTTAGTCTATCAAAAGGAAACTTCCTTTCCTCAACTGGGATGCCTTTCCTAAGGTAAGAGGTGTGGGCATTAGGAGGATATTGGGGGTAAGGGAAGAAGCAGAGGATATGGGAGAGAGAGTGCGGACAGGGAAAGGAGGATCAACCTTCTCACCAAACTGAAGGGAGATCTTAACTACTACATATAGACGAGAACGGGAACTCACATCGAGGCAGAAATTCCTTTCCATCCGTGCCATCCTATACTGGGCACCCAGGGGTTTCCCCATCTAACCCTGACCCCTCTCCCTCCAGCTGAAAGGACTGAGGAGCGCAACTCCTGATGCCCAGTGACCATGACCTCCACTGGGAGAGGGGGCGAGTGTGAGCGCTGATTCTCAACCTACCATAACCCTTTCCTGGCTCAGGAACTCCAATAAAATGTTTTCCATCCAACAGCTCCTGTATCTGTGTCTCTGTCCTCCTACTGGGCTTTACAAAGGAGTTAAGATGGAATGGGCCCCAAGGCTGGTAGGTAGAAATCTTGACTTCCAAGAGGAGAGTAAGTAGGGAGACAGGAGGAAATAGAAAGGACACACCAAGATGGCAAGAGACCTCCTTGTGTTTTAGCTCGTTAGTGTTGACTGGGATCCTTGAGGAGCATGAAGCTATGGCTTGCTTAGTAAGATGCTCAAGAAATTTCTAAACCAAAAAGTAACTGAGACAGGTCTCATTCTCTTGAGGGGGAGCTCGTGGACCCAGAAAACTGTCCTGTTGGTTTGAGCAATAAAGACAGCTCAAACTAGTGCCAAGCACCGATAGATTTGTCAGAGGTCAGGGTCACCTCCACTCAGAGGCCATTCGTTGGTTGCCAATTTGTAACCCAAAAAGTATCTGAGACAGGTCTCAATCAATTTAGAAGTTTATTTTGTCAAGGTTAAGGACAATGCCCAGGAGAAAAAATACAGAATCAGAGGAACGGTCTGTGGTCTGTGCCTTTCTCCAAAGATGATTTTGAGAGCTTCAGTATTTAAAGGGGAAAAGCGGGGAAAGAGGGAGGGTATGGTCACATTACTGAATCCACATGTTATAAGAGAAAAGGAGCAGGTAGGGGAATAGTCCATTATATATTTGTCTCATGCTCAGTAAATCCAGCACTTTACATAAGATATGGTGAACATAGAGTCGCTATCTGTTGAGATAGTTAACCTTTCACCTGTAGCTATCTGTTTAGGAACAAAAGGAAAGGCAGCTTCTGGCATGTCTCAGCTTTCAGCTGATCTTTTTGCCTTTCGATAGAGTGAATTGGGGTCCCAAATTTTCATTTTCCTTTCACAGATCAAACCTACTCCCTGAACTGTTGGCATTCTCCCCCTACCTACCTTCTGAAAACCTGATTCCCTTTGTAGTGGCGATTGTGTATAACAGAGCTATCTGAAATCCAAGGTTCAGGACCCAGCTTAAATCACATGAGCCCATCTGAAATCCTTTTTTGGAATTAGGTAGGCTCTAAATAAAGAAAACTAGCAGTGTGACCCTGAGTTTCTTTCTAAGCCTCTGCTTCTTTATCTGTGAAATGAGTATGGGAATAAATAAGAATGATAACCACCATGTGGTGTTGTTATGAAGGTCAAATAAGTATGTAAAGCCCCTTGCACACGGCCAAGCATATAGTAGATAATGTATTGCTACTCCCCCAGTTTCAACCAGAGAGCTGCCACAATGATCCAGATTCACTCATTCACTCACTCATCCATCCATCCACCCATTCATCCATCCATCCACCCATCCACCCACCCATCCATCCATCCATCCATCCATCCATCCATCCATCCATCCACTCCCCCACTCCCCCATCTACCCATCCATCCCTCCACCCATCCACTCATCCACCCATTCATTCACCCATCCACCCACTCCTCCACCCACCCACCCACCCACCCATCCACCCATCCACCCATCCATCCATCCATCCATCCATCCATCCATCCATCCATCCATCCACTGCAAAGATCTTGAAACATGAAATGGATTTAGTTTTGTTTCCTGTAGATGTATTTTTCTATGACCCAATTTGTGTACTTAAAATACTAAACTAGTTGGAATTATTTCTGGTTCCTCTTGAAAATTGGGAAAATTAGAGAACAGTGGATCTGTGACTGACTTAAAGCCAAGTAGCAGCTGCCCTCTTTACATAGGACATGGCTTCCAGGGAAGTTTCTACTTGGCAAGCTTCACTTGTTTACATTGCCTTTGGCCTTTATAAGCAACTGAGTTTGTAAACCATGAACTGCATTTAATTGAGGAAGTGCACTACAAGGGAAATTAAACTTAGTTCCTACTTTCAAGGCGCTTACAGACCAGGTGAATAAGACATGTAAATGTTCCTGGCCGGGCACGGTGGCTCACACTTGTAATCCCAGCACTTTGGGAGGCTGAGCTGGGTGTATCACTTGAGGTCAGGAGTTCGAGACCAGCCTGGGCAATATGGCAAAACCCTGTCTCTACTAAAAACACAAAATTAGGTGGGCGGATCACATGAGGTCAGGAGTTCGAGACCAGCCTGGCCAACATGATGAAACCCCATCTCTACTAAAAATACAAAAATGAGCCGGGTGTGGTGGTGTATGTCTGTAATCCCAGCTACTCAGGAGGCTGAGGCACAAGAATTGCTTGAACCCGGGAGGCGGAGGTTGCCGTGAGCCAAAATTGTGCCACTATACTCCAGCCTGGATGACAGAGCAAGACTCTGTAAAAAAAAAAAAAAAAATGTTGCTTATGCTCTTCCTTCCAATACACACAAAGGAGAGGAAAGCTATAAATGGGATGACCAACAGAGAGGAAAACTATGGACACTGGTGAAATGCCACAATCAAATGAAATACTTAGTGAAGATTGGCCGGGCGTGGTGGCTCAAGCCTGTAATCCCAGCACTTTGGGAGGCCGAGACGGGCGGATCACAAGGTCAGGAAATCGAGACCATCCTGGTTAACATGGTGAAACCCCATCTCTACTAAAAAATACAAAAAAACTAGCCGGGTGAGGTGGCGGGCACCTGTAGTCCCAGCTACTCGGGAGGCTGAGGCAGGAGAATGGCGTGAACCCAGGAGGCGGAACTTGCAGTGAGCCGAGATCTGGCCACTGCACTCCAGCCTAGGCGACAGAGTGAGACGCTGTCTAAAAAAAAAAAAAAAAAAAAAAAAGAAATACTTAGTGAAGATTGTGCACTCACAAACCAAGTGATAGGAAAGGGAGTACAGGAAGAAGAGGGGAGGTGCTTAAGGGACACCCATCGAGTGACTAGGTTTTAGGGGAGGAGTAAAGCATCCCCAGGGAACTAGGAGTCATGATACACAAGTTAAGAGTATCTCTGAGATAAGACAGTAGTTCTCAAAGTGTGGTCCCCAGGCTGGCAGCACTAGGATCCCCTGGGAACTGAAAAGAAATGCAAATTCTTGGGCCCCACTCCAGATCTAGTAAATGCGAAACCAGGGGTGGGGCCCAGCAATCTGTGTTTTAACAAGCTCTCTAAGCAAGTCTGATTCACTAAAGCCTGAGAACCACTTCAAAAAGGAAAGTCACAGGACTTAAGATTAACCCAGAATCAGGATAGTAGTTGCCCCTTAGATGGAGAGATCCCATGTGATAGGAGAGTGGCACACAGGAGATAAGGGGGGTGAAAGAAGTCACCTCTACATCATGTTTCATTTCTTCTTTAAATACATACACTTTATACACACTTATGTGTGTTGTATTCCACAATAACGATAACATATGATTAAAGCCAGAGAACACTAGACCAATTTGCAAGTGCTGACAGAATGCAGAGTCAAGAAACAATTGGAGCCGGGTGCGGTGGCTCAAGCCTGTAATCCCAGCACTTCGGGAGGCCGAGACGGGCGGATCACGAGGTCAGGAGATCGAGACCATCCTGACTAATTCGGTGAAACCCAGTCTCTACTAAAAAATACAAAAAACTAGCCGGGCGTGGTGGCGGGCGCCTGTAGTCCCAGCTACTCGGGAGGCTGAGGCAGGAGAATGGCGTAAACCCGGGAGGCGGAGCTTGCAGTGAGCTGAGATCTGGCCACTGCACTCCAGCCTGGGCGACAGAGCGAGACTCCATCTCAAAAAAAAAAAAAAAAAAGAAAAGAAAAGAAAAAAAAAAGAAACAATTGGAGAGAAACTGCAATCTGAAGCAAAAAGAAAAAGACAAAGTGAAGTGTAGACAAGCTGTGCATGTGAGTGACAGATGTATGCTAGATCATGTGAAATTGACAAAATGCACAAACATGGGTCAGGCCATTCAGAGGATTCAAAGAATGGCAGACACAGCACCTGTGCTCCCCGAGGATGACCTGTGCAGGATGAGGAAGAAGCCAGGGGGTAGTCACTCTTTATTTTATACTTTAGAAAAACAATAACAACAAATACATTTTTTTTCCTTTTTTTTGAGATGGAGTCTCACTCTGTTGCTCAGGTTGGAGTGCAGTGGTGCAGTCTCGGCTCACTGCAACCTCTGCTTCCCAGGTTCAAATGATTCTCCTGCCTCAGCCTCCTGAGAAGATGAGATTACATCTTCTACACGGGTGCCTGCCACCATGTCTGGCTAATTTTTGTATTTTTAGTAGAGATGGGGTTTTGCCACGTGGGCCAGGCTGGTCTTGAACTCCTGACCTCAGGTGATCCACCTGCATTGGCCTCCCAAAGTGCAGGGATTACAGGTGTGAACCACCATGCCTGGCCAACAAATGCATCTTGTATGGACACTATACCACCTGTTCCACAGGACCTAGAGATACACACTGAGCTATGAAACAATCTCCAAGATAGAGTAAAATGAAAAAAGAAAGTGGCAGATCATTATGCTGCCACGTGGTTAAAATAAAGATATGGTACAAATATATGCTATTATCTGCATATTATCTGCCATTATCTGGAATAAAACTTGAGAAGTAACAGTGATCACTTCTGGAGAGTTAGATACTTTCGCTGTGTACCCCTTTGGATTTTATGAACAAAAATGCTTTACCATGTGAAAATTACATATTTAAAAGAATAAATTAAAAATCAAAACTCTCTAGTACAGCAAACAAACACCAAAAAACGCTTTGCATTGTAAAGTGGTAGGGCCTAGTCCATGCACTGACCCAGAGTAGGTGCCTCTTAACTGAGTGAATGAAACTGATTTCTCACATTTACCACACCCTTTTGCTACTCAGAGTGTGGTCCCCGAGCCAGCGGCATCAGCATCACTTGGTGCTTGCTTGCTAGAAATACAGAAGCTCTGCTCACTCAGAGCTAATGAATCAGAATTTTAACAAGACCCCTGCCCCAGGATGATTGACATGTGGAATAATGTTTGAGAAGCACGGCCTTAGGCATGATGTTGAGTGCTATGCAGAAGGCCTTCAAGGAGTTATGATTCAGTTGATGCTTACGACAAAGGAAGCGCACAGGGAGAAGGCACTAGATACCTTAGAACGATATGTTTAAATCTGACAGAAGGGAGGAGATAGTTTTGCACCAGGGTAAGAAAACTAGGGAAAGTAACTTTGAGTCTGGCATTCATAAATGAACTTTAAAAAAAAAAAAGTCCCTGTCATACTCAGCCAGGACATAAAGGGACTAAAAACCAAAGCCAAACTCACTGATTACCTTGGAAGGCTGCTGGGAATCAACTCATTTTAAAAACTGGTAAATAAAGGAAATGAATAAAAGATTCATCCTCACTTTCCTCTATGAACTATACTTCAGGGTAAACAGTTTCTCTCTCTCTCTCTCTTTTTTTTTTTTTTTTTTTTTTTTGAGACAGGGTCTTGCTCTTTTACCCTGGCTGGAGTGCAGTGGCATAATCTTGGCTAGAGGTAGCCTTCACCTCCCTGGCTCAAGAGATCCTCCTGCCTCAGCCTCCTGAGTAGTTGGAACTACAGGCACAAGCCACCACACCTGGTAAATTTTTAAATTTTTTGTAGGGTGGGTGTCTTGCTATGTTGCCCAGGGTGGTCTTGAACTCCTGACTTCAAGTGATTCTCTGTCCTTGGCTTTCCAAAGTGTTGAAATTACAGGCATGAGCCACCATGCCCGGCTGGCAAAATTTTTCTTTATACAAGAATTTGAAGCTAATAAATGCAAAAGAAATAATAGAATATTTTCATTTTTCAAAATTTAATTAAATAACGAATGTAGGCTAGCATCTGTAGGGAAGGAAGAAAACATTTTTTAATACTGTCTTAGGTTCAGTGGCTGTGGCAGGCTAATTAAATTAACAAAAGAGTCCACACGCAGTGACTTACGCCTGTAATCCCAGCACTTTGGGAGGCTGAGGAGGTGGATCGCCTGAGGTCAGGAGTTCGAGACCAGCCAGACCAACATGATGAAACCCCATCTCTACTAAAAATACAAAAATTAGCTGGGCATCATGGCGCATGCCTGTGTAGTCCCAGCTACTCAGGAAGCTGAGACAGGAGAATCGCTTGAACCTGGGAGGCAGAGGTAGCAGTGAGCCGAGATTGCACAACTGTACTCCAGCCTGGGTGACAGAGTGAGACTCCATCTTAAAAAAAAAAAAAATAACAAGCAAAAGATAGATTAGCAGGAGAAAAGGCTTATTATGCATGCATCCAGGAGCTTCACAGAAAAGAAGTGGAAACCTAAAGAAGTGGCCAGGCTTGAGGCTCATATACTGTTTTAACAAAGGGTGATAGATTGTGGAAAACTAAGCTGGGCATGGTGGCTCATGCCTGTAATCCCAGCACTTTGGGAGGCTGAGGAAAGTGGATCATTTGAGGTCAGGAGTTTGAGATCAGCCTAATCAACATGGTGAAACCCCATCTCTATTAAAAATACAAAAGAATTAGCCGGGCATGGTGGTGCACACCTGTAATCCCAATTACCCAGGAGCTGAGGCACAAAAATCCCTTGAACCCAGGAGGCGGAGGCTGCAGTGAGCCCAGATCACACCACTGTCCTCCAGCATGGGCAACAGAGTGAGACTCTGTCTTAAAAAAAAAAATGTGGAAAAATGACAAAACAATAAAAAAGGGATTTGGACATCCAGGGGAGGTAAATTGTTGGAAGGTAAGTAAAATATACAGGGGAAATTAATGGAAGATAAAGGTTATTTAGCAAGATTTGCTGATGCAGATTCACGTCTCCAGTATTGAGTTATCTCCTCTACTTGATGGGAAATGTATGCCCTGCTTTAGGCAGACAGGGGGACGACAGAGAGTTCCTCTTCTGTCTGCCGCTTCTTAATTGTCTTCAGCTCAAAATAATCCTTATGCAAAAGCAGCATACTTTGGAGTGGCACATGCTAATCCCCTTCACATTAATGACTGAAAAACCCGGCAGGTGAAACGCTGATGGGGAACTTTATGGTGGTGGATCAGGCTCACAACCCATGAACCCATGGATCTATCCAACACCCAGAGAGAGGAGACAAGCTTCTGTGGACCTGATGCAACAGAAAGCACAGGGCCCCACATAGAACACATTCTTGCCAAAACTCAACTCCAAACCTGATTAAAACTCTAGACTCTAGATCTAACTACCAGTTTGCAGGGGGATGAAAAGGCACAGGGGAACACAGTAAAGGATTCTACAGGAAAGACGTTAATAACTCCCCCCACCCTTGGCATTTCCTATGAGAAATTCTAGAAACTGATAACCCAGTTTCTTCAACAAAAACACTGTAGAAAAGTCAGGCGCGGTGGCTCACGCCTGTATTCCCAGCACTTTAGGAGGCTGAGGTGGGCTGATCACCTGAGGTCAGGAGTTCGAGACCAGCCTGACCAACGGGGGGAAACCTTGTCTCTACTAAAAATACAAAATTAACTAGGCATATTCCTGTAATTCCAGCTACTGGGGAGGCTGCTGAGGCAGGAGAATTGCTTGAACCCGGGAGGTGGAGGTTGCAGTGAGCCGAGATTGCGCCATTGCACTCCAGCCTGGGCGACAAGAGCGAAACATCATCCAAAAAAAAAAAAAAAAAAAAAAAAAAACCACCACCACCAACAACAAAAAACACCACTATAGAAAAAAAAGAGAAAGGGGGAAAAATATAAAAATTGAGGGGGCTGGGCATGGTGGCTCACGCCTGTATTCCTAGCACTTTGGGAGGCTGAGGGGGGTGGATCACCTGAGGTCAGGAGTTCAAGACCAGCTTGGCCTACATGGTGCAGCCCTGCCTCTACTAAAAATACAAAAATTAGTCGGCTTGGGGGTGCATGCCTGTTATTCCCAGCTATTTGGGAGGATGAGGCAGGAGAATGTCTTGAACCCAGGAGGTGGAGATTGTGCCACTGCATGCCAGCCTGGGTGACAGAATGAGACTCTGTCTCAAAAAAAAAAAAAGTTCATTGAAGAGACACATCACTTAAATGCAACATATGAATCTTGTCTATATCCTAATTTGAACAAACCAACTGGGAGAGAAAAAGATTTAGGAGACGATGAAGGAAACCTGAACACGGACATATTGGTAATAAGAAATTATCATCTTTGGTTTGGGCATGGCGGCTCAAGCCTGTAATCTCAGCACTTTGATTTGGGAGGCCGAGGTGGGTGGATTGCTTGAGTCCAGGAGTTCAAGACCAGCCTGAGCAACATAGTGAGATTCCGTCTCTAAAAAATAATTTAAAAAAGAAACAATCAAAAAATAAATAAAAAGAAATTATATTTTTAGATGTGAAAATGTTATTGTAGTTATGTTAAAAAAGAGTCTTTACCTTACAGATACATAATGATGAATTTATGTTTGAAGTAATAAACTCTTTAGGATTTGCTTCAAAATATTCCAATGGGGGGAACAGGTTGGGGTACACAGGAAATAAGTTCGGTAATTACCTAATAAAAAAAGAGGTTCATTATATTAGCTTTTCATATGTGCATATTTTGAAATATTCTACAGTAACAGTTTCTTAAAATATTCAAAAAATTTCAAGAGTATGCTTTTAGAGGAGGGAGGGGGGAAGAGGGCCCTCCAGTGGGCAGAGCATGAAGAACTGGTAGTGCGGGATTCTGGACTGGGAACGCTGTCATTCAGCCTGGCTATCCTGTAGGCGTGGAGGCCTGGAAATGCAGGTTAGGTCAGATGATGGGGGGCTGAAAATTTTCCACTCAATCCTGTGGTCAGTAAAGACAGTCCCGAAGGTGGTAACAACCACAGCCACAATTCAATAGCAGCCATTCTTATTTGGTTCTTAACACGCGCCAGGCTTTATGCCAAGTGCTTTGCATATATTATCTAAGTTGATGCGCAAAACAAACCTATTAGGTTGGCATCATTATCCCCATCTTACAAACAAAGAAATTGAATCTCAGAGAGATAAGCACAGTCATGCTCTGTATAATGACGTTTCGGTCAACAACAGACCGCATAAACAACAGTGGTCTCAAAAGATTATATCAAATTTGTACTGTACCTTTTCTATGTTTAGAAACACAAATGCTTATTGTGTTACAGTTGCCTGCAGCATTCAGACCAGTGACATGCTGGGCAGGTTTGTAGCCTGGGAGCCATAAGCTATACCGCACAACCTAGGTGTGGAGTAGGCGACGCTGTATAGGTTTGTGTAAGCGCATTCTGTGGTTCTTCATTTCTCAAAATGTATCTCCATCATTAAGTGATCCATGACTGTAATCTGTTCAAGCTCACACAGTCAGGACCTGGCAGAGCCAGGATTGAACCCATACCTACTTTACCCCTGCTTTAACTGGTGTAATTTGGCCTTCGCTTGCTTTACAACCTATGGTTTCATTTAAGACTTTGCTTGGGAAAAAAAATGCTTCCATTCCTTAAAAAACGTTTGGAAACCACTGCTAAGGATCTGCTGTAGGCATTTAAGGTAGTACAACTTAGTGGTTAGAATATGAGTTATAAAATCAGTCAGACCTGATTTCAAATTCTGTTCCTACCGCTTTACTAGCTATGCGTCCTCTGGGTGGCCACTCTGTCAGGGCCAGAGTTTCATCATTTGTAAAGTGGGAATAATAGCAATACTTCACAGGGGTTAAGAAAACCTCAGTAAATGGTAGCCTAGCTTTTTTCATGTTAATAAAAGGTAGCTGTTATTATTATGCTATAAAACTCCACTTAGATAATGACTCGATAGAGTCATACTTAGAGAAATAATATTTGCAACTGTATTCACTTGCTCTCTTCGGACAGATGAGGAAACTGAGGCCCATAAAGATGAAGTGACTTTCCCAAGGGCACCCAGAGAAGAAATAGCAGAGCCAGGCTTTCAACTCAGGTTCTGTTAGACTTCAGAGCCCTAGAATTTTCAGCTATTTTAGTTTCTTGTGTTGGCTGGGTGCGGTGGTTCACATCTATAATCCTAGTGCTTCCGGAGGCCAAGGCAGGTGGATACTTTGAGGCCAAGAGTTCAAAACCAGCCTCAGCAAGATACTGAGACCCCTGTTTCTCCAAAAAAATCATTAAAAAATTAGCCAGGCATGGTGGTGCACGCTTGTAGCCCCAGCTAGTTGGGAGGCTGAGGTGAGAGGATCACTTAGCCCAAGGAGTTCAAGGCTATAGAGAGCTATGATGGCAACACTGCACTCCAGCCTGAACCAGACCTTGGCTTACAAAAAAAAAAAAAAAAAAAAAAAAAAGCAGGGGGCAGAGGGGGCCGGGCATGGTGGCTCATGCCTGTAATCCCAGCACTTTGGGAGGCTGAGGCGGGTGGATCACGAGCTCAGGTGTTTGAGACCAGCCTGGCCAACATAGTGAAACCCTGTGTCTACTAAAAATACAAAAAATTAGCTGGGCATGGTGGCAGGAGCCTGTAATCCCAGCTACTCAGGAGGCTGAGGCAGGAGAATTGTTTGAACCCAGGAGGTAGAAGTTGTAGTGAGCCGAGATCATGCCACTGCAGTCCAGCCTGGGGGACAGAGACAGACTCCGTCTCAAAAAAAAAAAAAAAAAGCTCCCAGGTATTGAGTGCCTACAGTGTGTATGATACTTACGGTCTCATTTAACTCTTACGACTTTATGAAGGAGCCATCGTTATCACGCGCACTTTACAGAAAGGAAAATAAAACGCAAAGGGGCAAAGCATGGTTGGGTTTAACTTTCTGTCACTGAAGTTTCTCATCAGATTCCCGAATGCCAAAACCAAGATAGCTGTAGAGTCATGGATGGTACACCCCAGCAACGACCACCCTAGGGATACACTAGAGAGAAATTCTTGCATATATATGCAAAGAGGCAGGTGTAAGGATTTTCACAGAAGCAGTGCCTGGAATAGCTCCAAGCTGGAAACCATGAATAAAAGAGTGGATGTCTAGGTTGGGCACAGTGGCTCATTTCTGTAATCCCAGCACTTTGGGAGCCCGAGATGGGCGGATCGCTTGAACCCAGGAGTTCAAGACCAGCCTGGGCAACATGGTGAAACACTGTCCCTATTAAAAATGCAAAAATTAGCTGGGCATGGTGGCAGGCGCCTGTAATCTCAGCTACTTGGGAGGCTGAGGCAGGAGAATCACTGGAACCTGGTGGAGGTTGCAGTGAGTTGAGAGCCGAGATCATGCAATTGAACTCCAGCCTGGGTGACAGAACAAGACTGCCTCAAAAAAAAAAAAAAAAAAAAAAGAATGGATGTGTAAAATAGGGTGGACCACCTGGTGGAAAGGTAGCTGTCCAGCAATGAAATAAGAGTGAAGGCCGGGCGTAGGGGCTCACGCCTGTAATCCTAGCACTTTGGGAGGCTGAGGTGGGCAGATCAAGAAGTCAGGAGTTCAAGACCAGCCTGACCAACATGGTAAAACCCCGTCTTTACTAAAAATACAAAAATTAGCTGGGCATGGTGGTGTGTGCCTGTAATCCCAGCTACTCAGGAGGCTGAGGCAGGAGAATCACTTGAATCCGGGAGGCGGAGGTTGCAGTGAGCTGAGATTACACCACTGGACTCCAGCCTGGGTGACAGAGCGAGACTCTGTCTAAAAAAAAAAAAAAAAAAAAAAAGGCAGAGGAATGCGTACACAGGAGTTTCTTAATATGGTTTCTCGTATCTTTATGTGTATTTGAAATACTTCATAGCATAATATTTTATTTTATTTATTTTTGACACTGGGTCTCACACTGTCATTCAAGCTGGAGTGCAGTGGCACAAACATAGTTCACTGTAGCTTCAACCTCCGGGGCTCAAGCAATCCTCCTGCCTCAGCCTTCTGTGTAGCTGGGACTTCAAGTGCATGCCACCATGCCTGGCTAATTTTTAAACTTTTTTGTAGAGATGGGGTCTCACTATGTTGTCCACGTTGGTCCTGAACTCCTCAGCTCAACTCATCCTCCTGCCTCAGTCTTCCAAAGTGCTGGGATTACAGGAGTGAGCTACCATGCCCAGCCTAACATAATATTTTAAGGTAACCACAATAAAGACACCTTAACTTCAAACTGTCCAAAGCCATTCAGCTGTGAGGGACAAGGCTGAGAATTCTGGTGGCTGACGGGGTGCTCTTCATGTTACCTCCTAAACACAGTCCCTCCTGAGAGCCTGATTTACTTGATTACAAACCTCAACAATGGTGGCACTGTGGAGGTGGCCCGAGAACTTCAACAGGGTGAAATGGCCTCAGATGCTCCTGAGAAATGAACATAGCACCCCGCCCTTGATGACTATCATCCCATTAAGATCTCCCACTACATTTTCTGATACCCAACAGACCAACCGACCACAACATTCCTGGGTCCTCCTCCCCTAAATCAGTGACAACCCAAACAAACAAAAATCCCCAGGCCTCTCCCATGGAAAGATGCCTCATTACCCTCGCCTGCACCTGAGTCTCCTTCGCAGGCTGGTGACCTGAGGTAATGCTCCTTAGCGCCCCCTACAACAAATGACCGCTTTTGTACTTACCCTCCTACTGAGCCTCTATCACCCATGGGATACACAGTCCCTTCCCAGAATCCCCGACAGCCCTTTTTATGTTAAATCAGTTCATGCTCTCTCTCTACTGTCTACACTCTACCCTCCCATGATTTCCCATTCCTTCATAATAAAACCCCAAAGATTTTACTATGGGCCTCATCTCCTACCTCCCCCTCCCATCTTGATCACTTTGCTCCAGCCCTCCGCACCCCATTCCAGCCTCCTTGAGGGCTCTTCAAAAGGCCACACTCCCTCTGCCTGCATGACTCATTCCCTTCTTCCCTTGCTCCCTCACTTTATCTAGGTCTCTGTGGCAATGACACCTCCTCCAAGAGGCCTTGCCAGTCTGATTATCCAACCTAATCTTGCTTTATTTGTTGTTCTAGCCAGAAACCCTCGCACATTATGAAAAACCTCACTCCCCAAACAGAGCATCCCCCATCACTCATTCCCAATGTAGCATCGGAGACGGAGTCTGGATGTTCCTCCAGCACTGCTGATCTGATGAGAACATCCCTCAGGACATCCAATTATCACAGATTTCCTCTTGCGGCTTATTCTCAGGGTCATCCTGCTTACTAATTCCTAACAGAACATCTGGGGCTCCTCACGAGTAAGGGCAGAAACTAGGAAGACTTTCAATTTTCACTCCTTAAATTTATCTCGAAATGAGATTTTTCAGAGAGTCACAGAGGTAGGCTAACTGGATTGGGACTACGAAGTCTCATTCACTGTACAACTTAAAAACTGTCTCTCATCGGCTGGGTGCAGTGGCTCCCACCTGTAATCCCAGCACTTTGGGAGGCCGAGGTGGGCGGATCACCTGAGGTCAGGAGTTCGAGACCAGCCTGGCCAACATGACAAATCCCCGTCTCTACTAAAAACACAAAAATTAGCTGGGCATGGGGGCACATGCCTGGAGCTACTCGGGAGGCTGAGACAGGAGAATCGCTTGAATCTAAAAGGCAGAGGTTGCAGTGAGCCAAGATCGTGCCACTACACTCCAGCATGGGCAACAGCGCAAGACGCCATCTCAAAAAAAAAAAAAAAAATTGTGTCTCATTAACAGGTCACCTCGTTATTTCTTATAAATCCAATCATCTGCACAACTGTATTGCCCTGAGTATATTTTCGTATAATTCATTTATTCAATGTAAACATTTGCAACACGGCACAATTTTTGGAACAATTTTTGCTTTGGCATCTGTTCATTTCTCAGCATTTCATTCTCAGTATTCAGTTTCTCAATGAAGCCTCCCAAGACCTTACTGGACTTCCAAGAAGCCTTGTCCAGATGCCTTCCCGAGAAGACCCTGCCTAGGAATAAAATTTCCTCTCCTTGAGGCCCAAATTCACAGTTCTTACTATTTGTGGATAAGTCCATTTTCAGTTCCAACTTGATTTCCGATTCAATGGTTCAAAATCTGTGTCCATCACTCTTCTCATCACTCACCTCAGCCCAAACTTCCACTTCCCTTCTGTCCTCGTGCACTTCCAGTCGCGGCTAATGTGCGCATGCGTCCTGGTTTTGGATGCCCTTTTTTTTTTTTTTTTTTTTTTTTTTTGAGATGGAGTTTCAATTTTGTTGCCCAGGCTGGAGTGCAATGGTGCAATCTCAGCTCCCGGGTTCAAGCAATTCTCCTGCCTCAGCCTCCCGAGTAGCTGGGATTACAGGCATGGACCACCACGCCCCGCTAATTTTGTATTTTTAGTAGAGACAAGGTTTCTCCGTGTTGGTCAGGCTGGTCTCGAATTCCTGACCTCAAGTGATCCACTTGCCTCGGCCTCCTAAAGTGTTGGGATTACAGGCATGAGCCACCGCTCCCGGCCTGGACGCTCTCTTTTTACCATCCACTTCCTGCTAAGACCTCCCTGAGGTGCCTCAGCCCCTGGGAGGCATTCCTGGCCTTTTGTCACACCTGTTTTGTTTGAGCCACTGCACTGATAGGCACCTTGAAGCCTCGCGGGAGGACAGCCCTCCCTTCTCTGTGTGCAGGCCCTGAAGGGCACATCACATGGAGACAGGTACAGAAAAGGAGGGAAAGCCAAGACGCAGTGTCTGGGGCATGGAGGCTGGGTCTTGAAGTGTAAGCCCTTGAGTCCCCAAACAGCAACGCAGCTGCTGAGCTTCTCAGAACGCAGAAAAGGCATAGAGTAGGAGCTCATGCGCACACATACACACCCCAATGCATCCGTCTGTCATCTATTCATATCTTTATTAACCAATTACATGTTGGGATGATAATCCTCTGAACATGTTGGTTTAAATAAAATATATTCATTTCGTCTGTTTCTTTTTACTTCTTTTAATTTGATTATTAGACAATTAAAGATTGTTTAATGGCACCTGGAGCTACTCGGGAGGCTGAGGCAGGAGAATCTCTTGCATCCAAGAGGCTTGGATTTTTTAAAAAATAGTTTACATTATATTTCTTTCTTTTAATTTTTTAAAGCTATTTTGAATTTTAAATTTTTTTGAGACAGAGTTTCGCTCTTGTCACCCAGGCCGGAGTGCAATAGTGCAATCTCGGCTCACTGCAACCTCCGCCTCCTGAGTTCAAGCCATTGTCCTGTCCCAGCCTCCTGAGTAGCTGGGATTACAGGTGCTCGCCACCATGCCCAGCTAATGTCTGTATGTTTAGTAAAGATGGGGTTTCACCATGTTGGTCAGGCTGGTCTCAAACTCCTGACTTCAGGTGATCCACCTGCCTTGGCCTCCCAGATTGCTGGGATTACAGGCATGAGCCACCACCCCTGGCCCCTTTTAATTTTTGAAGAAACAGGGTTTTGCTATGTTGTCCAGGCTGATCTCGAACTGGTGACCTCAAGAGTTGTTCTGGCGTCAACCTCCTAAATTGCTGGGATTACAGGCATGAGTCACTGTGCCTGGCCTTGGCTTACATTGTATATCTATTGGACAATGTTGGGGTTGATAAAAGGATTCATTGCAAAGCTCCTAATCCAGTGACTGGCTCATAATAGATATCTGATGGATTCTCTAAACATATTTTTACAGATTGCTTCCCTGTGAAAAGGTTTCTGCCCCATGGGGCTCAGCCTTAACTTGGGAGACACACAACAGTTGAGTGAACAGGCAAAGACACTTTCAGATCATGATAAATAAGTGTCGTGAATGGAATAAAACAGCAGGAATTGGCAGCATTTAATTAAGGTGGCCGAGAGGGCCCCTCTGAGCTGGCGGCCTTTGAACTGAGCCCTGAATGACTGACAAAAGGAGGCTCTGGATGGCTTGGGCAGGGGTTCAGGGCCATGGGAACAACTTCTGCAAAAGCTCTAAGGCAACGATGAGACTTCTACGATTGAGGTAGGGAGAAGAGGTCTTGTGCTTGGGAAAAGCGTAGTAGGAAATGCACCTGCAGAAGTCAAGGTGTGGTGAGTGGCAGGTCACAGGGGCCTTGTAGGCCATGGTCACTGGTATTTGAAGTGTGACAGGAAACTTTTGCAGCTGTCTCCACCCAGTTCTCGGTAGACTTAAGCCCTCAGACTCTAAGGCATCCATTGCATGTAATGAATTAAGTTACCTCCTACTGTAGTAATGGTATTAGCTAGTAGCATCCTTGCGAAAATCAAGAAAACAATTACTCAAACCTTTCTCTGTGGGGCTTAATTATCTCCCAAAACCCTAAGAAAGGTTGCAGGAGAGATATTTAGCAAAAGAGTTGAAAAAGCTCACTCTGACTGCAATGTGGATGGGGTGGGGGCAATAGGCAGGAATGGAGGGAGGGAGTTCAGTAGGAAGTCCTTCAAACTGGCCTGGAAGAGAGATGGCGGTGGCTTCCATGGGGCCTGCAGTAGTCAGACAGTGAGAAGTGAACACGTATTTTGAAAACTGAAGCCAACTAGAAGAACCAATGGATTAGATATGGAGGAAAAAGAAAGAGGAGTCAAGGATGGCTACTGAGATTTTGGTCTGATGCGGGATGGATGCCGGTGGTTTGGGTTCTAGTCTCAATTCTGCTGGATGACCTTGGTTAAACAAGTGACTTCTCTCTGCTGATGCTCAGTTTCTTCATCTGTAAAATGGGGGTTGCCATGGAGATGTGATGAGATTATACATGAAATGCACAGGGCTGGCACATAGTAAGCACGTAAACTGCTGTTATTATCATTGTCGTCATTCCTGTGCTGCTAACATACTGGTGTGGCTACACGCATGGGCTCAGGAACCAGTCAGGCCTAAGTTGAGTTCCTAAGTTGTTATGTGACCTTAGGGAGGTCACTTCACATTCCTGAGCCTCAGGGTCCTCCTCTGTGAAGGGAGTTAATGAAAATACCCGCCCTCCAGACCCAGTTGTGAGGATTCAGTGACATCTTGGATGTGAAGTGCTTAGCCCTCAGTGTGGCTCACAGTAGTTGCTCAGTTAACAGGGCCTAAATGCTAGAGTAATTTAAGTTTTGTTCTCTGTGTATGTTTGGTGAGCAGTGTTGATGAAAAGAGTCAAACTCTGTAAAATATTTTGAAGAGATTTATTATGAGTGACTGTGGCCTGTGACACAGCCCCCAGGGGGTCCTGAGAACATTTGCCCAAGGTGGCCAGGGTGCAGCTTGGTTTTATAATTTTAGGTAGGCATGAAACATCAATCAAATACATTTTTTTTTCTTTCGAGACGGAGTCTCGCTCTGTCCCCCAGGAGTGCAGTGGTGCGCTCTCGGCTCACTGCAAGCTCCACCTCCCAGGTTCACGTCATTCTCCTACCCCAGCCTCCTGAGTAGCTAGGACTACAGGTGCCCGCCACCATGCCTGGCTAATTTTTTTTTTTTTTTTTTTTTAAGTAGAAACGGGGTTTCGCCGTGTTAGCCAGGATGGTCTCAGTCTCCTGACCTCGTGATCCGCCTACCTCAGCCTCCAAAAGTGCTGGGATTACAGGCGTGAGTCACCATGCCCGGTCTCAAATACATTTAAGAAATAAATTGGTTTAGTCCAGAAAGATGGGACAATTCAAAGTGGGGCGGGGCTTCCAGGCTATAGGTAAATTTAAACATTTGCTGGTTGACAATTGATCGAGTTTGTCTAAAGACCTGGGGTTGATAGAAAGGAAATGTTCAGGTTAAAAGATTGTAGAGACCAAGGTTCTTTTGAAGTCTTACAGTGGCTGCCCTTAGAGACAATAGATGATAAATATTTCCTAATCAGATATTTAAAAGGTGCTAGACTCTTAGCTAATCTCTTCAGGACTGGGAGGACCTGGAAGAAAAAGATCTAGTTATGTTAATAGAGATTCTTTGCAGATGCAAATTTCCTCCACAAAGGACAGCTTTGCAGGGCCATTTCAAAATATGATTTTGGGATAACATATTTTGACCTTCTTCTTTGTCAAGTAATGTTATGCCAGGGTAAGACTGGAAAGTAAGTCACCATATATAGGGTTAAATAAAACCCATCTGATGAGAATTTATGGTTTTTAGGGCATGATTCCCTGGGTCCCTTAGATAGGAATTTGGGCAGGATTAAAAAATCAGAGCTTAGTCCTCAGCAGAATCAACTTAAAACAAGCCTTTATATGTTTATTATGAAATAATATGCTCACGGGAAAAATGTAAACAGTACAGAATTATGTAAAGTAGAAAATGAGGCCGGGTGCAGTGGCTCATGCCGTAATCCCAGCATTTTGGGAGGCTGAGTCGAAACAATTGCCTGAGGTCAAGAGTTCCAGGCTGCAGTAAGGTGACCGTGCCACTGCACTCCAGACTGTTTTTTAGTGACAGTCTCACTCTGTCACTAAAAACCAAATTTGTTAATGAAAACAAAAGAAAAAAGAAAATTGACCTAACCTCCCCTCCTCCCAATTTCCTAAGTAACCATTGTTGACCGTCGAATAGCCTTTGATTTTTTTTTTTTTTTTTTTTTTTGAGACGGAGTCTTGCTCTGTAGCCCGGGCTGGAGTGCAGTGGCCGGATCTCAGCTCACTGCAAGCTCCGCCTCCCGGGTTTACGCCATTCTCCTGCCTCAGCCTCCGGAGTAGCTGGGACTACAGGCGCCCGCCACCTTGCCCGACTAGGTTTTTTTTTGTATTTTTAGTAGAGACGGGGTTTCACGGTGTTAGCCAGGATGGTCTCGATCTCCTGACCTCGTGATCCGCCCGTCTCAGCCGCCCAAAGTGCTGGGATTACAGGCTTGAGCCACCGCGCCCGGCCTAGCCTTTGATATTTTCACATACATGTGTACACATCCATGCTTTCCTAGCAGAGGCTGAGAATTCAGACTCCGGAGTCATACAGATCCAGATTCTAGTCCTGCCCTGCCACTTATTTGCTATGAGATATAGGACACGTTATTCCACAATCACTCTAAGTCTCAGTTACTTGTTTTTTGGGAGACAGGGTCTCACTCTGTTGCCCAGGCTGGAGTGCAGTGACTCAATCTCAACTTGCTGTAATCTCCATCCTCCCACTTTAGCCTTCTGAGTAGCTGGGACCACAGGTACAAGCCACCATGCCTGGCTAATCTTTTGTATATTTTGTAGAGATGGGGTTTCACCATGTTGCCCAAGCTGGTCTTGAACTCCTGGGCTCGAGCGATCCTCCCAAAGTGTTGGGATTACAGGCGTGAGCCATGCACCTGGTCAATTTCCCTTTTTGTAAAAAGAAAAGTCATGGCAATACCTATGTCGCTGTGCTTCGGTAAGAATTCATTGAACGGTGCATGCAGAGAGTTTAGCTGTGTGCTCACATGTACGAAGGTCTCAAAAACACTCAGCTGCTATTATTGTATATAAATAGTAATGCAACACATAACGACATTCTGGTCATTGACAGACTGCGTATACATACGATGGGGGTCCCATATGATTAGAATGGAGCTGAAAAATTCCTATCACCTAGTGACATTATAGCTGCTGTAACATCATAGCACAATGCATTACCTTTTCTATGCTGAGATACACAAATACTGTTGGGCTCCAGTTGCCTGCGATATTCAGTATAGTACCATGGTTTGTAGCATAGGAGCAATAGGCCAAACCATTATAGCCTAGGTGTGCAGTAGGCCATCCCATCTAGGTGTGTGCAAGTACACTCTATGATGTTTGCATAATGACAAAATTGCCTGTATTTCTCAGAACATATCCCCATTGTTAAGTGACACTTAACTATACTGATTTTAAGATTATAGACGGTACTGTTTTCTTTATTCTCTTTTGCAACTGCTATTGTAGCTTCATAAGATGTCTCAGACCTCTTTCCGTACCAAGACTCATCTTGAAGGCCGGGCACAGTGGTTCATGCCTGTAATCCCAGCACTTTGGGAAGCAGAGGAGGGTGGATCACTTGAGCTCAGGAGTTTGAGACCAGCCTGGCCAACATGGTGAAACCCCGTCTCTACTAAAAATACAAAAATTAGCTGGGTGTGGTGGTGGGCACCTGTAATCCCAGTTACTTGGGAGACTGAGGCAGGAGAATCTCTTGAACCTGGGAGGCGGAGGTTGCAGTGAGCCGAGATTGTACCACTGCACTCTAGCCTGGGCGACAGAGCAAGACTTTGTCTCAAAAAAAAAAAAAAAAAAGACTCATCTTGATTTGATGCAGGGTTAAAAGACCCCCTCCACCTTGCCAACCTCCTCATCCCTAAGTTTCTGCTTCTGGGCGATTTCCAGTGTCTGGGTGTGGATCACAGAGGCACAGCAGCCTGTGTGGTGCTTGGACCTGCCAGGGTTTGCAGGAGGGTGGTAGCCTTATCTATCCAGGAGGTGGCAGGCAGAATCTGAGGAGGATGGCAGGTAGCACAATGAGAAAGTGTGGGGTGCTTTACAGCCTTTATCTCTGTGACCTATACCCTTGGGACCTGGTGTGACTTTTGAGTCACATCATGCTTCCTGAAGGGGCCATGTATCCTACCTTCACTTTTCCCTGGGGATCTTAGGGCAGAGTTCAGGCTATCCAGAAACTAAGTTAGCAGATCCCAAAAGCGGATGTTATGGTTTTACAGAACCTATTGTCTAGAATTTCTTTCTTTTTTTTTTTTTTTTGGTGAGACAGGGTGTCACTCTGTCACCCAGGTTGGAGTGCAGTGGCACAATCTTGACTCACTGCAACCTCTGCCTCCCAGACTCAAGTGATCCTCCCACTTTAGCCTCCCAAGTAGCTGGGACCACAGGCTTGCCACCACACCTGGCTAACATTTTGTATTTTTTGGTAGAGATGGGGTTTTGTCGAACTTCTGAACTCAGGCGATTCTCCCGCTTCCCAAAGTGCTGGGATTACAGGCATGAGCCATCCCGCCCGGTCTGTCTAGAATATTTTTTAACTGGCTTTGTGATTATATTCTAGGATATTTTTCATTTTTTTAAAAAAGGGAGTCTATGGTTATGGTAAATGGTTAATTTCATCCCACCTCTCTCCCCACTGTGTTTATGCCCCCTCTCCTTCCTTCTCCATCCAGCTCTTCTCTAAGGTGCTACTGATCTGAGAGTTCCACGTTTCTTCTTTTTTTCTGCTTCTGTAACATCACAAAACTCAGATGTCTTCTTTGCTCCAAGGCCCTTAGATGACTTACCCTTGTCTGTACCCATTTCCCTCTTTATGAAGGAGCTAGTCCTGGATTCTTGGGGACCAAGTCCTTGAGAGATGACAAGCCTTAACAGTCCCGTCTGCAGAGGAGGTGATGGAAAGGCCCACATAAATGACAGTGGACATGGGTGACAGGTCAGGAGCAGGGACGGTGATTTCTTTGGTCCAGGATAGTTCCTGTCAGGGATCATTGCTATATTAGGACCAATAATAATTCTTTTACCATCTGGCCCATGGGCTGACGTCGGGATCAAATGAGATAAGATTTCTGAAACCATTTTTACCAGGTGAAGCACTTTATAACCTGTCTGATGTCATTAATTAGCAAAATTACCCATACCCCACCCATGCTGTGGTAGGAAGGACATTGCCTGGAAAGTTAGGAGACCTGAGTCTGCTACCACCTTGCTGATGGTGAGCAGTACATTTCTTTTGCTAGCAAATTGGTTCATTCATTTGTTTAACACTGACTCTGTGTCAACCATGGTTCTGAATGCTGGGGATGCATAGGTGTACAAAATGGAGCCTGGCGTGGTGGCTCATGCTTGTAATCCCAGCACTTTGGGAGCCAAGGCAGGCGAATCACCTGAGGTCAGGAGTTTAAGAGCAGCCCGGCCAACATGGCAAAACCCCGTCTCTACTAAAAACACAAAAATTAGCTGGGTGTGGTGTCAGGCCCCTGTAATCCCAGCTATTCAGGAGGCTGAGGCAGGAGAATTGCTTGAACCCAGGAGGCATAGGTTGCAGTGAGCCGAGATCACGCCATTGCACTCCAGCCTGGGTGGAAGAGTGAAACTCTGTCTCAAAAAAAGAAAAAAAGAAACAAAAACATAAGTAAAATAACCAAAGTAGATGTGAATTATCCTGGAACTTCTATTCAAGAGGGGAAGATAGACAATACGCAGGAAATCAAACAATAATAATAAACAGTAAATACTTGGAGCTAATAACGGTGGGTCGAATCCATGAACCTCCTTTGGCTGCCTCCTGAAATCACACTGTAATGACAGTAATGAGATCTTTTAGAAAGGAGTCCCCGTAAGTACAGGGAGAACATAAGAGGATACAATACCACCAAAATTTTGTCAACTGGACAGCGGATGAATGAGTGGCAACTGGTGACTGACTGAGCAGACCTGTGAAAGTTGGATCATAAGCCAACAGTGGGAAAAACCAAGATTCAGTGAAGTTTCTACTGTAGAATCCACACAAAGCTCATGAACTGGTGGCAACAGGTTCCTCTGGAAATGAGACAAAGGACAAGCTAACATAAGGAAAATAGGCTGAAAGTCTTCTTATTCTTAGAGACAGCATCTTGCTTTGTTGCCCAGGCTGGAGTGCAGTGGTGTGATCATAGCTCACTGCAGCCTTGAACTCCTGGGCTAAGTGATCCTCCTGCCTCAGCCTCTTGAGTAGCTAGGACTGCCAAGTAGGCAGGGACCACCATGCCACCATGCCAGGATATTTAAAAAAAATTTTTTTTTTTGGCCAGGCACAGTGGCTCATGCCTGTAATTCCAGCATTTTGAGAGGCCGAGGCAGGCGGATCATCTGAGGTTAGGAGTTGGAGACCAGCCTGACCAACATGGAGAAACTCTATCTCTACTAAAAATACAAAATTAGCTGGGCATGGTGGCACATGCCTATAATCCCAGCTACTAAGGCAGGAGAATCGTTTGGACCCGGGAGGTGGAGGTTGCGGTGAGCCGAGATTGCGCCATTGCACTCCATCCCGGGCAGCAAGAGCAAAACTCCATTTAAAAAAAAAAAGTTTTTTTTTTTTTTGGATACAGGGTCTCACTATGTTGCCCAGGCTAGTATGGAACTCCTGGGCTCAAGCAATCGTCCAGCTTGGCCTCCTAAAGTGCTGAGATTACAGATTACTAGGTGGCAGACACCTGTAGTTCCAGCTACTCGGGAGGCTTAGGCAGGGAGAATTGCTTGAACCTGGGAGGTGGAGGTTGCAGTGAGCCGAGATTGCACCACTGCACTCCAGCCTGGGCGACAGAGCGAGACTCTGTCTCAAAAAAAAAAAAAAAAAGGAAAAAAGGAACTGTCATTTACTATAGAACTCCAATGTGAATAACGTTGATGTAGTCATGATCATGCAAACACTGAGTATTTTCTAACATAGTGACAATGGGAGTAGATCGAGAAGACAGGGTGGGAAGGGTGTTGCACGTATTGGGAAAAGAATAAGAGCATAATCTTCATCCGCCACAGGATAATTTAACAGATAAAACCTGATATTGAGAAATGAAGAAATACAGTAAAATATGCGAGTCCCTTAAAGGCATGGAAGGATAAATATTTTGCTGACAAGAGGTAGCAGCAGCTGCCTCCAGGAAGCGGTAAGTGACCGTGGTGGAGAGAGAGGGGAAGGAAGCTGCTTTTCACAGCCAACCATTTGATGCATTAAGGGGTGTGCAAGTCTAACGGATAAAAATAACAAGTAGACAAAAATAGATGCTATCAGCTAGCGATACACTCAGCGAAGTCAGCAACTCGGGATTATGTGAATGTGTCCAGAGGGACGCGGCTTAGGAGTGGTGAAGGGGGAAGTACTTTGAGGAAATGAAATTTGAGTCACAGGCGGCCTGAAAGAGGGGAAATTCAGCTGGATGAGTACCTGGGGAACGAGGGTTCCATGAAAAGGGAACCACAAGGAGAAGGAGCTTAGTGAGCTGTCGGTAACAAAAAAGGAAGAGTGAAGGGAGCTGGAGGAGGGCTTGGAGGAAGGGAGTAGGGATGAGCTGGGTTGGGTGAGAGCCAAGTGTCAGATGCTTCAGGGCCCTTGCTGAGCTTGGGGAAGGCATGGGATTTTACTCTGAGGATCTTGAGAAGCATCTGGAGGCCTTCAAGCAGAAGAATGGAATTACATTTTTAAAAGATTTCCATGGTTAAACATGTATTTGGCATCTCCAGTGCTAGACACTTTTCTAAGTGCTTTGGAGGTACAATATGAAATTCGTTTCATCTTCGTAATAACAGGATGATGTAGGTGCTGTTAGCCCTATTTTTTCTTCTTTTTATTTCTTACTTATATATTTTCTTACTTATATATTTTTTGAGTCAGGGTCGCACTCAGGCTGGAGTACAGTGACTCACTGCACCTTCCACCTCCTGGGTTCAAGCAGTCCTCCCTCCTCAGCCTCCCAGGTAGCTGAGACCACAAGTGTGTGCCACCATGCCTGGCTAATTTATTTTATTTAATAATTTCATTTTTTTCTTTTTAAAAATTAACTTCTCTCTTTCTCTCTTTCTCTCTTTCTCTCTTTCTCTCTTTCTCTCTTTCTCTCTTTCTCTCTTTCTCTCTTTCTCTCTTTCTTTCTTTCTTTCTTTCTTTCTTTCTTTCTTTCTTTCTTTCTTTCTTTCTTTCTTTCTTTCTTTCTTTCTTTCTTTCTTTCTTTCTTTCTTTCAGATGGGGTCTTACTCTATTGCCCAGGCTGGTCTCAAATGTCTGGTCCCAAGTGATCCTCCTACCTCAGCCTCCCAGAGTGTTAGGATTATAGGTGTGAGCCACTGCACCTGGCTTTTTTTTTTTTTTTTAAATCTTGTGAGAGGCCAGGCTCAGTGGCTCAAGCCTGTAATCTCAGCACTTTGGGAGGCTGAGGGGGGCGGATCACTTGAGGTCAGGAGTTTAAGACCAGCCTGACCATCATGGTGAAAGCCCGTCTCTACTAAAAATACAAAAATTAGCCGGGTGTGGTGGCGCATGCCTGTAATCCCAGTTACTCGGGAGGCCGGAGCACAAGAATTGCTTGAACCAGGGAGACACAGGTTGCAGTGAGTTGAGATGATGCCACTCTACTCCAGCCTGGGCGACAGAGCGAGACTCTGTCTCAAAAAAAAAAAAAAAACAAAACATTGTGAGAAAATGAAAGCACAGCAAAGTTGAGTTACACAGTGCTAGGACAGGATTTGCACCGGCAGTTTTGGAAACTCCTCCAGTGGCTCTGGAGTGCAGCCAGGGTTGAGAAGTGGACCCAGGCTGGAGGCCTGCTCGCATCCCCTGAGCTCTACGCTTCTGTCCTCACACCTTCATTTCTGTTGCAGGCCAGTGGACCTGGGACAGCATAGGATGGCTCTTGGTGACTCCTTGGCCTCCCATCACTTTCTTGGAGCCCAGGCCCCTTCTTCTCCCCGGCCACGACTCCTCCTAGAAGCTCAGTTTCTTGCTGGTCTCTACTCTGCTGTCAGCACCAGGCATCTTACCCCACCCCCGAAGCCTTTCCTTTCTGAGAACCTTGATGGAGGTCAGTCTCCATCGCTCTCCCCAACTTTCTATACCAAACAACTGCACACCGCATGAGTCACGATTGCTGCCCTCTTTTCTCTTCCTCAGTGAAGTAACAGATTGAGAGAGAGTGTGCCTGTGGTTTTGAGAGGGAGTTGGGAATCGTGGAGGAGGGGCCAGAACACCATCTCACTGAGGACTTGTGTGTGTCACTTTGCATTGCTGAGCCTCAGCTTTTCGTTTTTCTTGTTGTTAAGTAGGGAGAGGATATCTGTTGTGCTTTTTTTTTTTTTTTTTTTTTTTTTTGAGATGGCATTTCTCTCTGCTGACAGGTTGGAGTGCAGTGGTACAATCTCGTCTAACTGCAACCTCCGCCCCCCGGGTTCAAGCGATTCTCCTGCCTCAGCCTCCTGAGTAGCTGGGATTATAGGTGCGTGCCACCACGCCTGGTTAATTTTTTTTGTATTTTTAGTAGAGATGGGGTTTTAGCATGTTGGTCAGGCTGATCTCAAACTACTGACCTTGTGATCCGACCGCCTCAGCCTCCCAAAGTGCTGGGATTACAGGCATGAGCCACTGCACCCAGCCTGTTGTGCTTCTTAAAAGCCTTTGAGTCTCCCTGGATCTGACACTTGCTGGCTCTTCAGCTGTCACTAAGCTGCAGCCACCTTGGCCTTTCTTTTCCTGGCACAAATTCAGCCTGTTCAGGCCTTGCGCAGGCCTGGAGCCCTTTGCTTGGGACATTATTCCCCCAGTTCTTGGCATGCAAGATTTCTCCTTGCCATTCTAGTCCCAGCTCAGATATCACCTTTGCATGGCCTTCTCAAGCTGTGTGTTCAAAAGTAACCACCTACTCCCTTCCTGGGAGTCATGCTCTACCCCAGCTTGGTTCTACTGTCTTCACAGCACGTAGCACCAGTGCAAAGAATCTTGCTTATGGGCCTTGCTCTCCCTGCCTGCCCAGGAATGGGAGCTGCTTGAGGGTGGGAATCTTATCCTTTTTGTTCACGGCTGTATCCTTAGCACCTAGAACAGGGCCTGACACATGGTAGGCCTCCATAAATGTTGGTGAATGAAGGCTATGCCGCGGAAACTCAAATGGTGTAACGTTTGCCATGGCCCTTTAGAAATTCTCGACTGCAGCCCACATCGGTGGGCTTTTTATTTAAAATATCTAGATTTGGGAGCTGCATTTTTACTTTCCTAACTCTGTTTTCTCGAGGCTGGTCGTAGCTCAGACTGACAGATGGCAGAGGACAGTGTCTGGGGAGAGGGAACCGGGGTTAGCGTGTAGCTTGGACAGCCCCTCCTTGGGTAAGCTGCTGGTGGCCAGCTGGCTGTGGCCAGCGTTTGCAGAGTTGACTCCCCTCCCACATTGCTTGACCTCACATCTACTTTCCCAGACCTTTGAAACTTTGCCAAATGGGTTACTGGATGACCGCTTCTGAGGGCTTAGAGATCTTTGGCCCAATTTTCTGATTGGATGTGCAATTTGTAGATGAGAAATGTCCTCATTTCCTGTGACTGGAGAAAAATAATGAAAAGGAAAAAACAGAAAAAGTGAGGCAAAAGCATTTACCCACAGGAGGCAGGGCAAGGTGAAAAGAAGGACTAGCAGAGACCCAGGGCCGAGAGGCAGGACGTTTAAGGGAGTGAGGCTGGAATCATGGCTGTGTGTTTCCTCCAGACCCTCTCCACGCCCACCGCCCCTGCCACTCCTTTTCCATCCATAGTATTCACCACCAAACCACACTGCACTTGAGTTCTGGTTGTGTGGGCTGATGAGAAGTTCTGAGAAGGGGCCCAGGAGCATCTTTTCCAGAAAGGGGAAGTGAAATAATGCCAGGTTCCCTTTTCCTGTTGGTCAGAGCCCCAGGTTGGGCCAGGCCAGCTCCCTCCACCCCTGTTTCCTGGTAGCGGCACTAGGCTGCTGTCTGTGTTATTCATTAACTAGGCACTAATATTTCTGTTTACCCATCTGTCATCCTGCTTTGGGGCAGGGGATTCAGAGGAGCTGTGCAATCATACAGCCACCCGGATGCTTTGGAGCAGGCCCAGCCAGCCACATTTAACTAGTGTTTACTGTGTCGGAAGCACTGTGCAAGAGGCTTGCATGAAGCGTTGGTAGGGAAGGAGAAAGTTTTCTGAAGAAGGATGTGATCTGGCTGCCATTTGAGCATATGTGCTGTGCATGCAGGGATATGTCTGAGCTCATTACAGCATAATAAGAGCCCATTATTAGCATCTCTTGCCAAACCCACGTTCAAGATCTTTATTGGTAGCAATGATCCCTGGTAGGAGTGTATATGCCACAGAAATTGGCAAATGCAATAGATCAGGGCTTCCTATCCTCCTATCTATCTATTATCTATCTATCTGTCTGTCTGTCTATCTATCTATCTATCTATCTATCTATCTAATCTATTATCTGTCTACTACCTACCTGTGTATATCTATCTATCTATCTATCTATCTATCTATCTATCTATCTAATCTATTATCTGTCTACCTACTACCTACCTGTGTATATCTATCTATCTATCTATCTAATCTATTATCTGTCTACCTACTACCTACCTGTGTATATCTATCTATCTATCTATCTATCTATCTATCTATCTATCTATCTATCTATCTAATCTATTATCTGTCTACCTACCTACGTATCTGTCTATCTAATCTGTCTTGGTTCTGTTTTTCTGGAGAACCCTGACCAATATCCCTACTGATTCTGAAGCCCTGGGGGGGTGAGGACAGTCATCTATGGTTCAGCAAATGCTTCAGATGATTCCAATATTTGCTTACATTTGAAACCGCTGTTCTAGCCCTGCACTGGCCTCCTCTCTGGCCTTGAGGGATGCTAAGGTTTTCTCTCTTGTCAGAGCCTTTGCATCAGCAATTTCTGTCCCCAGAATGTTCCTGCGGGCCTTTGTATGTCAACTCCCTTTCATTGTTCAGGGCTCAGCTGAACACTAGTAACTTGGGAGATTCAACTTCTGAATGAAGAAGCAGGCCGATGCGTCAGGTAGCTTATTTCCAGGTGATGCAGCAGCTGCTGGCTCAGAGACCACACGTAGAGAACCTCTGGGTTGGAACACTGTGAATGCGGACAGAGTGAAAGAAGGTGAGGTTGAGGAGTTGAGCAGGGGCTTCTAGGTCACGGAAAGGAATTGGTATTCTAAGCGCCTCTAGAAGCCATTTGAGGATTTGAAGCAAGAGAGTGGAATAATCTGATTTCCATTTTAAGAAGTTCACTCAGGGAGCTGTGCCTACCTGAAGGGAACTGAAGGGAAACGTTTGTTAGGATCAAGGAGACCATGTGCATGAGAGTTAAGAAACCATAGACTACTATGCAAACACGCAGGGCTTTCAGCAGGATAGCAGCTCCCTGCAAAGACGGTGCAAAGTATTTTAGGTCACAGAAAGGAGTTTGAATGAGCTTCTGAGAGCTTCTGGAAGCCAGGTGAAGGTTTGAAGCAAGAGAGTAGAACGATCTTCTAAACCTCCTCAACCTCCGCTTATAGTTTCTCCCATGACCTTGTTTCAGTTCCTTTGTAACTAGTTTCCATTTGTCACACTCTGAAATAACCTTGCTCATCTATTTGTTTACCTGTTCTTTAACTATTTTCCCCTACGAGAATGGAAGCCCAACAGGGAAGATACTTGTCTCTTGTACACTCTGTATCCCCAGACCCTAGAAAAGTATCTGGCCTGGAGTTGGTAATCAATACATATTTGTTGAACAGATGATCGACTGATTTCCCACTGAAGAAATGGGCTGCTATGTCAGGTAACTTGATGGAGGTCAAACACTTGTAAGTCAGCAGCTACAGCTTCACTTTGAAAGTCTTAGACCAGGTCCAGTGATTGATCTTCTTATAACCCCATGAAAACAAAATGACTTCTTTTTTTTTTTTTTTTAGATGGAGTCTCGCTCTGTTGCTCAGGCTGGAGTGCAGTGCTGCAATCTCGGCTCACTGCAAGCTCCCCCTCCCGGGTTCAAGTGATTCTCCTGCTTCAGCCTCCTGAGTAGCTGGGATTATAGGCGTGTACCACCACACCTGGCTAATTTTTGTATTTTTAGTAAAGATGGGATTTCACTATGTTGGTCAGGGTGGTCTCAAACTCCTGACCCTGTGATTGGCCCGCCTCAGCCTCCCAAAGTGCTGGGATTACAGGCGTGAGCCACCGTGCTCAGCAAAATGCCTTCATTTTGTACTTTCCTGGTTAGTAAGAGAAGTTGTGCCCCTAGAGAACCTGAGAATCACCATGTTGGCCAGGCTTGTCTCGAATTTCTGACCTCATACAATCCACCCGCCTCGGCCTCCCAAAGTACTGGGATTACAGGCATGAGCCACTGCTAAAAATACAAAAATTAGCCAGGCGTGGTGGCGCACGCCTGTAGTCCCAGCTACTCAGGAGGCCAAGGCAGGAGAATTGTTTGAACCTGGGAGGCGGAGGTTGCAGTGAGCCAAGATCACGCCATTGCACTATGGGCTGGGTGACAGAGCAAGACTCCATCTCAAAAAAAAAAAAGAACCTGAGAATCATAGAGTTGGAAGATGTTTGGCATTAAACTGATTCAACCCTCATATGTGTGAGTTTCCTCAGTGTCCTAGGATAGATGTTTGCTACCTTCTTGAACATTCCTGGAAATTGAGGAGTGACTTCTTTGCTGAGATAGTCAGTACCATTGAAATGGCCATAACTATTTGAAATGTATCTCTGTGCCTCTTCCACCTGTGGTCTTTGTTCTTTCCTGTGTGGCTACATAGAATGTATCTTCTAGTGGTCGGGCGTGGTGGCTCAAGCCTGTAATCCCAGTACTTTGGGCGGCTGAGACGGGCGGATCACGAGGTCAGGAGATCGAGACCATCCTGGCTAACCCGGTGAAACCCCATCTCTACTAAAAAAATACAAAAAAACTAGCCGGGTGTGGTGGCGGGCGCCTGTAGTCCCAGCTACTCGGGAGGCTGAGGCAGGAGAATGGCGTAAACCCGGGAGGCGGAGCTTGCAGTGAGCTGAGATCTGGCCACTGCACTCCAGCCTGGGCGACAGAACGAGACTCTGTCTCAAAAATTAAAATAATAATAATAATAAAATGTATCTTCTAGCTAGGGATGGTGGTGGACACCTGTAATCCCAGCTACTCGGGAGGCTGAGGCAGGAGAATTGCTTGAACCTGGGAAGTGGAGCTTGCAGTGAGCTGAGATCGTGCCACTGCACTCCAGCCTGGGTGACAGAGTGAAACTCCATCTCAAAAAAAACAAAAACAAAAACAAAAAAAACCCAGGAGAATGTGTTGCTCAGTTCTGAACCTGCTGCTGAGTAGACCTAAGTGGAATGAGGGTTACTGAAGTAGGAGGCGGAACTCGACCCCAGGGGTGGTGTTCGCACATTGGACTAAATTGAGGACTAGCTAAAACAGGGAAAAGGTGAAGCAGCTTTTCATAAAGCATGCCCACCAGAGTGTCATATTTACTGTGGCTATGGCAACACCTGGGAGTTACCACCCCTTTCCATGGCAATGACCTGGCAACCCAAAAGTGACTACCCTTTCCCTAGAAATTTCTGGGTTAACTGCCCCTTAATATGTGTGCAATTAAAAGTAAGCAAAAATATGACTGCACAACTGCCCTGAGCTGCTACTCTTTGCCTATGGGGTAGCCCTGCTCTGCAGGAGCAGTCACGAAGCTGCAACAGGACTGGAGCTGTAACAGGACTGCTTCAACAAAGCTGTTTTCGTTCACCATCGGCTCGCCCTGAATTCTTTCCTGGGCAAAACCAAGAACCCTCATGGGCCAAGCCCCACTTAACACACCTGCCCTGCCTCAGTATCATCAACTTGTCTAGACATGATTTATTTTCTTTTTATTTTTGAGGCAGAGTTTCACTCTTGTCACCCAGGCTGGAGTGCAATTGTGCTATCTCGGCTCACTGCAGCCTCTGCCTCCCAGGTTCAAGCAATTCTTCTGCCTCAGCCTCCCAAATAGCTGGGACTACAGGCGCCCACCACCCCACCCCACCCAGCTATTTTTTTGTATTTTTAGTAGAGATGGGGTTTCGCCGTGTTGGCCAGGCTGGTCTCAAACTCCTGACCTCGTGATCCGCCTGTCTTGGCCTCCCACAGTGCTGGGATTACAGGCGTGAGTCACCGTGCCTGGCCGACATGATTTCTTTTCATGTCTTCCAATCAAATTAGCTTTTGTGGCAGCTGTAATACATCATAGACTCATAGTGCACATCCAGTCAGCTGAGAATCCCAGATTTTTTCTCGTGTTATTACTGCCATGCTATCCGTAGTTGACTATCCACTATGTTATTTCTTTTTTTTTTTTTTTTTTTGAGACAGAGTCTCTCTCTGTTGCCCAGGCTGGAGTGCAGTGACACGTTCTCAGCTCACTGCAATCTCTGCCTTCCAGGTTCAAGCAATTCCCGTGCCTCAACCTCCCGAGTAGCTGGGATTACAGGTGCCTGCCAACATGCCTGGCTAATTTTTTTATATTTTTAGTAGAGATGGAATTTCGCCATGTTGGCCAGGCTGGTCTCAAACTCCTCACCTCAAGTGATCTGCCCATCTCGGCCTCCCAAAGTGCTGGGATTACAGGCATGAGCCACTATGCCCGGCATTATTTCCATTATTTTTAATGTTTACTTATTATATTTCTAATAAGTGAGGGTACATCTGTGTACGTGGATTTATATCTTAGAACTACTTAATACTCTATGATTTCTCAGCAATTTTATTCATGGAGTCTTATTTTAATCCACGGGATAATCTTGGGAGATATCTAGTATCCTAATCACTATGATTTAGAAATAGAGGCTGGAGGCGGTGGCTTGCTTCAGGCCATCCATTTAGTAAGTGGAATGGATACTGAATTCAGGGTTCTTATGGCACCTGTCCAGTCTTCTTTTGAAGGAGGAAAATAGAAAATGAGCTTTCAGTTCAGTGGGACTGATAAGGAAAGGTTTTCTGGAGAAAGTGAATATTTAGTGGATTTTTGTAAGTGAGGAAGAAGCAAGCACCAGAAGATGGGGGAGGGTCGGGCACGGTGGCTCACACCTGTAATCCCAACACTTTGGGAGGCCAAGGCAGGAGAATTACTTGAGGCCAGGAGTTCAAGACCAGCTTGGGAAACACCCATCTCTACATAAAATAGAATAAAATAATTAGCTGAGTGTGGTGGTGTGCACCTGTAGTCCCATCTACTCAGAAAGCTGAGGCAGGAGGGTGACTTAAGCCCAGGAGTTCGAGGCTGCAGTGAGCCATGATTGTGCCACTGCACTCCAGCCTGGGCAACAGAGTGAGACCCCAACTCTAAAAACCAGCCAACCAACCAACCAACAAAAAACAGGTAGAAGAATGTGGGATTGAGGTGAGGGGGGATGAATAAGCAGGCAAGGTGTTTGAAGAACAAGTTCTTGGACAGATTGGGCTTCTGAGATGAGACAGATTCACGACCCCAGCTGGCCACCTGGGGTGCTTTTCTGAAAAACTCACTTGCTGGGGCCCCACCTGCAAAGATTCTGTCAGTAGTTTGGAGGTGGCTCTCTGTATTATTTTCACATCTCCACCTGTAATTCTGATGTACAGCCTGGGTTGCAAACTACTAGGTTAGGGGCTGGAGGTCATTTAACTAGAGAGAATGGTCTAGGAGTCCTTATTGTGGAAAAATGAGCTAGGCAGGTAGAATTGGAAGGGGAGAGAGGGGACAAAGCAAGGAAAAGAATGGTACAATACGAGTTCTTTGGAGGAAGCACTTTTTTTTGTTTTTGTTTTTGTTTTTTTTTGGAGACGGAGTCTCGCTCTGTCTCCCAGGCTGGAGTGCAGTGGCACGATCTTGGCTCACTGCAACCTCCACCTCCCGGGTTCAAGCAATTCTCCTGCCTCAGCCTCCTGAGTAGCTGGGATCACAGGCACATGCCACCATGCCCGGCTAATTTTTTTTTGCCTTTTTAGTAGAGACAGGGTTTCACCATGTTAGCCAGGCTGGTCTGGAACTCCTGACCTCAGGTGATTCGCCCGCCTCGGCCTCCCAAAGTGTTGGGATTACAGGCATGAGCCACCGTTCCCGGCCAGAAACATCTTTTTAAATTACATTTTTAAAATTGAGAGACACGGTCTCACTGTGTTGCCCAGGTGGGTCTCCAACTCCCAGGCTCAAACGATCCTCCCACCTCAGCCTCCCAAAGTGCTGGGATTACAGACATGAGCCCCTGCACCTGGCCAAGGAAACATTTTGATGGAAAGCTCTGCAGGTTTCTGAGCAGGAGGGTAACATGTTTTAAGTCCCTGTGGCAGACACATGACTGTGAGTCGGAATCACCCCGCATCCTTTCTAAGGCCGGACTCTCTATTCATCCCTCGAAACAGGATTCTGTCAGTGCCCTCACTTCCCTTGCCCACACCACCTCTTTATCTTAAGCTGTTTCTGTGGTTTCAGATGCATCACTTTTCCCCTTTGCTGCTGAATCTGGTTCTCCCATTTTTGCTCTCCCTGTGCTTGCAGCAGTGTTACAAAAATTGTGGACATTCACTTCAGAGTTTTATCATCTTTATTTTCAATTTGCTAGACCAGGTTGCTTTCCCCTGTATGAGGGAGTGCTAATCTCTGATTGCTGGGTACCAAGCCACATCCTGGCCTGTGTGGGGTACTATGGAGGAAGGAGATAAGACCCAGACCTCTGGCAGCTCCCAGTTTAGCAGGGTAGACAAGATAACACATGAAAACAAACAGAGCACATTGAAAAGGCCACAGGTCAAACCGATGCAGGGAAACCCCTATCATTAAAGATCTAAGCCCTGAGGCCTCCCTGCTCATCTCCAGGCTCAGAACCTTTTTGAGTCTTCTTTGACCTCATTTAGTCTTTCTCTTCCATCTCTTTCCTGTTGGTTTATCTCCAGCATCAACCGCTAGAGCAGTGTCTAGGTGTTGCTTTGAAGCTTGTATAAAGATTTCTCTAGGACTCTCTGCTTCAGCCTGGCCATCCCCAACTACCAACCACATCACAAGGACTGGACTTGTATTAGCTACGCTGCTTCTCCAGTCCGATGGTGCTTCTTCTTCTTCTTTTTTTTTTTTTTAGATGGAGTCTTGCTCTGTTGCCAGGCTGGAGTGCAGTGGTGCGATCTCAGCTCACTGCAACCTTCGACTCCCAGGTTCAAGCAATTCTCCTGCCTCAGCCTCCTGATTAGCTGGGATTATACGCACGTGCCACCATGCCCAGCTGAGTTTTTTGTATTTTTAGTAGAGACAGGGTTTTCCCATGTTGGCTAGGATGGTCTTGATCTCCTGACCTCAAGTGATCCACCCACCTCAGCCTCCCAAAGTTCTGGGATTACAGGCATGAGCCACCGCGCATGGCCAGTAGCTTCTATACCTAACTAACTACTTCTTCCTGCATCTCTGAGTTATGCTCCTTTGAGTAGGAAAAATCAGTCAGGAAGGGATACCAAGCTGGTGAAAGGCATTTTTTCAAAGTCCCAGTCCTGGGCTGGGTCTGAGGATTTCTGAATCCAGACGGGAGCCTTCCTGCTCCGCCTCTCCCAGGCTTCCCAGCGCCTGTGTAACCCTGGCCATCTCTGAAGGTCCAGGGAAACTGCTACTCCGTAGTGAAGTCCGAACTTGGCATCCCCTCTCCCTGACTCACACCCCTGTCCTCATTTGTCCCCTCTGCTGTGTCTTTGCCTCTGCGTCCCAACATGGAGGAGCCCTGATTCCTTAGCACCTGCAGCCCTCTCCCAAATGCCCTGCGCACCACCGAAGAAGAGAAATAGAAGAGCAAGGGGTCCAGACTGGCATTGAGTGAACTGAACACCACCGCTATTGACCGCCACCAGGGGCTTTTTCTCTGGTGATACCCCACCAGGTGGGACACGTTGTAAGGTCCGAAGCACACCAGGAAATTGAGCAGCGTCACCACAGCCAGCCCCACGGCTCGGCGCCGTTTCTGGGCCCCCACATGGGGCTGGGAGAGCATGATCCACACAAAACGCCAGTAGCAGAAGATGGTGACCGCCATGGGGATGAAGAAGAGCACCAGGCACAGCTCCAGCCGCACGGGCAGCACCACGTCCAGCTGGTGATCGGTGAAGTTCTCGTAGCAGGTAATTTCATTGCCACTTCTGGCCTGCTCAGTCGTGTTCAAATACTGAACAATGATCACAATGGTGCAGTGACCAAAGGACATACCCCAGGCCACCAGAGCTGCAATCACTCCATACAGAGGCCGGCGGGAGAGCTTGTACTGCACGGGGAAAGCCACGCCCAGGTAGCGCTCAATGCTGATGCCCGCCAGCAGCCACGTGCTGCAGTAGATGCTGCTGTAGAAGCCGAAACTCGTGAGGGCACAGACGATCTCGGGCAGGTACCAGCGGAAGTTCGATGCGGCCTCGATGATCTTGAAGGGCAGCAGCAGCAGCAGGAGGAGGTCCGCCAGCGTCAGGCTGAGCAGGAGGATATGCACGGGTGCAGGCTGGGGCTGGCGGACCCGCCCCACAAAGGCCCGCAGAGCTAGGAGGTTGGCAGGGAGGCCAGTGAGGAAGATGATGATGTAAGCCATGAGGATCAAGGAGCTCTTCCAGTCTGGCGGCATCCTGGAGGGGAACAAAAAAGGGCGGGGTCAGGGGGTCTCACTCACAGCCTGTGCAGCCAGCTCTTGTTCAGGATGCAGACATCCTCCCCGGCACCGTCCCCTTCCCAGGACAGTGCTTTCTGATGCCACCACGGCTTGCTCACACCACCTGCTCAAACTACCCAGAGCAATTATTGACTTTGCCTTGGGCGGGATATTAAGCAGTAGTGATGATGTTTGCCATCATGTGTCTCTGGGGGAGACCAACCCGTGGCTTCCCAAGGGAATTCCCCCTCCATTTTCCCTAGCCTTTCTCCTCCTATCCTCACAGATACAGGAAGTTACTGTTATCAGTTTCTAACTTTACCCAAGTCCCTTTCTCAGACAGAGACCTGCAGGAGAGAAAGGCATCAGTGTGGGGAGAGAGCTGTAAGACATGTGTCAGGATAACGAGGCTGTGGGGCCCCAGGTGCTGATGCCCAGTGCCAGCTCTCCACAGGACCCAGGTGCCCAGCCACCAGCCCAGCTTCCTACTTCCCTTCCTCTGTTTTGCAGGGCACAGATTCTCCCCCACCTTGTCCTCCTCTGTCCAACACCAAACTGGGACTCTCTAGAAAAGGGGAAGCTGGAGCCGGGCGCAGTGGCTCACACCTGTAATCCCAGCAGTTTGGGAGGCCGAGGTGGGCAGATCACCTGAGGTCAGGAGTTTGAGACCAGCCTGGCTAACGTGGTGAACCCCATCTCTACTAAAAATACACACACACACAAAATATTAGCCAGGCAAGGTGGCGGGCGCCTGTAATCCCAGCTAATTGGTAGGCTGAGGCAGGAACCTGCTTGAACCTGGGAAGCGGAGGTTGCAGTGAGTCAAGATCGTGCCATTGCACTCCATACTGGGCAGTAAAAGCAAAACTCCATCAAAACAAAACAAAACAAAACAAAACAAAAAAAATGGAAAAGGGGAAGCTGAGAGGCTTAGAGGAGGGTGGAGGGGAGGAAGGATGAACCAGCACTAGCCTTAGGAGGAAGGCTTGTCCCCAGAAGACCTTAGAGAAATATTCAGAAAAGCCCACAGGCTTCACTGGCCCTTGAGCCTGACATTCTGACCATAAATAGAACTCGTCTTCTTCACAGGGTAACTCAGTTTCCACTTGGGGTGTCACCCTTGCTGGCCCCCAGCCCTGGTCCTGTCCCTCCATCCTCTCTCCAGCCTTGATTTCCTGGCTGTTTCCTTGCTCCTCACACTAGCTCCTGTCTCTGGATATGAGCCTTCCATTTGGTTCTGACATCCTTCCTCCAGTCCCCTAGAACCTTCCCCTCAAATCTGATCCTGGCCTCTCTTCCCAGAGCACAAGTACTACACTAGCTGCCTTGCCTTGTGTTGTTCCGGATAGATGGCTTCTTGGGATTGGTTCTGAAGGGAGGTCTGCAAGTTTCCGGGAGAGAGGAACACAGCTTTAGCCCCTGCTTCTGTCCATGCCATGCAGGAAAAAATGGTGAGGAACCTGGTTGGTAGGAAGCATTTATACCAGCACCAGCCACGTGACCAGAGAAAGGAAGGTCAGTCTTTAAGCAATATTTCCTCTCAAACCCAAAGGAAAGGCCCAGCATCTTTATTCTCTCGAGAGAATCTTCACTCTTGACTTCCAAATGCAGATTTTTCTGTCCTTAATTCCTGATTAAAATAAAAATTGCCAGGCATTTTTCTTTTTTTACTTCTCAAGTCAGATTATTTTCTCTTCTCAGGCAGTTTCTTCTGTCATTCTGCTCATTCTCAGAAATGAGCTTTCCCTTTTGAGGGTGAGTCTTGCTCTGTCGCCTAGGCTGGAGTGCAGTGGTGCCATCTCAGCTCACTGCAACATCCGCCTCCTGTGTTCAAGCGATTCTCCTGCCTCAGCTTCCCTGGGATTACAGCCACCTGCCACTACGTCCAGCTAATTTCTGTATTTTTAGTAGAGGCGGGGTTTCACTATGTTGGTTGGTCTTGAACTCCTGACCTCAAGTGATCCGCCTGTCACGGCCTCCCCAAGTGCTGGGATTACAGGCATGAGCCACTGTACCTGGCCCTCCTTCCTTTTCTTCTTCAATTTTTTTTACTTTCTCTATGGTCTCCTGCCCTCTGCCCCCAACACATTTCTTTTGCCCGTCCTGGCCTGCATCTCGTTATGATAGAAATGGTGTGGGAGTTACAGTTATGCAGATAGATATGGGCTCAAATCCAGGTCCCTTCATTACAACCTTGGGGCAGATCAGTTTCCTGAACTCTAGTTTCTTATAGTCAAGTGAGCATGTGAATTCTGACATCCGAGGACTTCTGCGAGGATTCAGTGAGGTTGTGTATGTAAGCACTTACTAGATGCCCGTTAGTGTTGCCTCGTCCCAAGCCTGTAACACAGCTTCATAGAGAGTGAGCCGCTTGGTGCAGCCTCCAGAGGCTCAGGGCGTGGACGTGCCATCTCTCTTGGGAAAGTGTCAGGAATTCAGGAGGCCCGAGTTCACGTGCCCGTGTGGCTTTTCGTCAGGGAGTGGCACTCAGGCTCCATTCCTTTCCCTGATAAAGTCTCAGTTTCCCCCTCTCTGACCTCGGTAGCCCCAGGTTAGAAGCTCCTGAAGGTCTCTTTGAAAAGCACACCTGAGGAAGCAAGGATTGTCAGAATGTGTTTTCCTCTTGACCTAGGGAAGAAGTCTAGGGAAGAAGTTTCTGTTCTGCCGTCTGTGGCCTGATTCCTGCTCACAGAATCCCCATTCTTTCCCTAGGACATACCTATTTCCTATCGTTTGCCATTCATTCATTCATTCATTCATTCATTCATTCATTCATTCATTCAGTCATTTATTCTTTTTGTGGTCTATAAGGGTCCACATATTTTGATATTTATCTTTTCTTTCTCGTCCACTCTACTCTCCTCTGAAGGTGTTCTAGTTCTTTATTTCCTTCCCCCCAGCACACGTCACTTCTCAGATCAACAGGAGAACTAAGAGAGACCGTTCTCTGTTATTGCCACCAAATTTATTTGTGTCATTTCGCTTTTATGATTTTCTATAAACATGTGTGAGGATCTGGATTTAATTGCGGAATCCAGGAAACTCATTGGAAAACAAGTGTTGAGGAGTGGGACTGCCTCTCTGTCTCTGCCCGTCCTTCTCCCCCCAACCTCCTGCCTTTCGCCGTCACTATCCTGTGTCCCCCTGTGGAAGATGCCCCAGCGAAACCCCCTCTCCGTGTTCACAGCAGTTATGAAGGGAGCATCACCAAGGAAGCTTTCAGTCTCACAGTTCACGATGTCCACCTACGTCATAGGAAAAGGAAATCCAACCTCTCAGACGGAGTTCAAGGGGGCAAACTTTCACAAGAGCAATATCCTTCACAGTTCCTTCCAAGTGCAGTTTTCTCTCACCATCTTTATAATGCGGCTTGCCATCACAGGAAGTTGGATCCATTGTTTAAAGTTCTATGTAATCACTTTCTCCACATTCTTATTTCTCACTCGCCCCTCAGTCCACCCTAATCCGTGTTCTGTGCCTATTTTCCATGGGATCTTCTCTTCCTAATGTTAGCAGTGACCTCCATGTTTCCAAATTCAGTGGACTTATTTTTTTCTTATTTTATTAGCATTCAACACAATATCCACGCCCTTCTGGAAACATCCTCTTTTCACAAATTCTGATACGTTATGCTGCTGGCTTCCTTCTCTTTCCTTTGGTCACTTCTCGTACCTCTTTGCTAGCTCACCATTCCCCTACTCATCCCTGAAATGGTGACTTCCTTCAAGCTTGGTTCCGGGTTCTTTCCTGTTCTCACCCGTGCTCTCCTGCTAGTCGACTGCGTCTGTTTCCGTAGTTCCAGTTACCACCTTCATGACACCCCTGGTTTGAATCTCCGTCCTAGGTTTCTATGAGCTTCACATGCACACGCCCAACTGCCTAGTTGACACTGCCATTTGGGTGTTTCACAGGCATCCCAAGTCGAATGTGTCCAGACCTGGCCTTAGATCTTCCCTAACAAATTTGGCCTTCATCCACCCTTCCGTGTCTTAGGGCATTTTTGAGACAGAATCTCGCTCTGTTGCCCAGGCTGGAGTAGAGTGGTGCATGATCTCAGCTCGCTGTCACCTCTGCCTCCCGGGTTCAAGCAGTTCTCATGCCTCAGCCTCCCAGGTAGCTGGGATTACAGGCATGCACCACCTCACCCGGCTAATTTTTGTATTTTTAGTAGAGACAGGATTTCACCATATTGGTCAGGCTGGTCTCGAACTCCTGACCTCAAGTGATTGGCCCACCTCGGCCTCCCAAAGTTCTGTGATTACAGGCGTGAGCCACTGAGCCTGGCCTAGAGTCAGTCTTAAAGTGAATCTCGATACTATCTTTTTCCTTATCCCTAGAATGCAGTCTGATGTACTCCCCAAATGCTTATGGATTCCAAATATGAATCCATCCATCCGTCTCCATCTCCATCATCCCATCTCAGTGCCATCATCCCTACCAGGATTTTAGCAGGGCCCTGACTCACTTCCTCTCATCCATCAGCTTTCCAGGCAGTCAGTTCTCCATTCTGTGTTAGTGGAATGGTTTTAAAAATGTCAATCCAATTATACCACCTTCTTGTCCTTTCAGAGACTTCTCACTGCTTTTAGGAGAAATATCAACATCCTTAACAAGGCCTGCCTGGCATGGCCCTTGCCAGCTTCCACTCACATCACTCTTCTCTCTCTTTGCTGTCTGGGCAGGGCCATTTTCCACTTCTGTGAATGTGTCATGTTTTCCATCTGCCACGGGGAGCTTCAACCAGCCCCTGCCTGGTACGTCTTTATTTCTTTTACCCATTCCAACGTTCCCAGTTAATTTGTAGCTTTCTTTCAGATAACCACTTACTTCCTTAAGAAAGCCCTGCCTGGCTGGGCACAGTGGCTCACGCCTGTAATCCCAGCACTTTGGGAGGCTGAGGCAGGTGGATTACCTGAGGTCAGGAGTTCGAGACCAGTTTGGCCAACATGACGAAATTCCATCTCTACTAAAAATACGAAAATTAGCCAGGCATAGTGGTGCACGCCTGTAATCCCAGCTAGTTAGGAGGTTGAGGCCGGAGAATCACTTGAACCCAGGAGGCGGAGGTTGCAGTGAGCCGAGATTGCGCCACTGCATTCCAGCCTGGGAGATAGAGCAAGACACTGTCTCAAACAAACAAACAAACAAACAAACAAACAAACAAAAAAGGCCCTGACCTCCTAGATTGTGATTCCCCTCTTACAGGTTCTTATAGCATCTTTTCTATTGCTGAGTAGTATTCTGTTTTAAGGATATTTCACATTTTATTCATCCATTAATCTGTTGATGGATATTTGGTTGGTTTGGGTTTTGTTTTTTTTTTTAAAGTTTTTGGCTAGTATGAATACAGCTGTTAAGAACATTCTTATTTAGGTCTGTGTGTGGAAATGTTTTCAGTGCTGTTGGGCAAATACCTGGCAGTGTATTGGCCAGGTGATATGGTAAACCTTTTATTAACTTTTTAAGAAACTACCAGTTTTCCAAAGTAGCTGTGCCATGTTGCATTCCCACCAGGAGCCTATGAGCATTTCAGTTGCTCCACATCCTTGTCAACACTTGACATTTGCTAGTTTTTAATTGTAGGCATTTTAATAAGTATGCCATGGTATCTTGTTGTGGTCCTTTTTTTTTTTTTTTTTTTTTTTTTTTTTTTTTTTTGGAGACAGAGTCTTGATCTGTCACCCAGACTGGAGTGCAGTGGTGCCATCTCCACTCACTGCAACCTTCACCTCCTGGGTTCAAGCCATTTTCATGCCTCAGCCTTCTGAGTAGCTGGAATTACAGACACGTGCCAACACGCCTGGCTAATTTTTGTATTTTTAATAGAGATGGGGTTTTGCCATGTTGGCCAGGCTGGTCTTGAACTCCTGACCTCAGGTGATCTGCCTGCCTCGGCTGCCCAAAGTGCTCAGATTACAGGTGTGAAACATCGTACTTGGCCTTTGTTGTGGTCTTAATTTGTATTTTCTTGATGATTATTGGTGTTAAGCATTTTTTCAAGTACTTATGAGTCATTTGCATACCTTCTTTTGTGAAAAAGAAGTGGGCCTGCTTAAATATGTTGCTCATTTAAAAAATTTTAGGCTGGGCATGGTGGCTCACACCTGTAATCCTAGCACTTTGGTAGGCTGAAGTGGGCCGATTGCTTGAGGTCAGGAGTTTCAGACCAGCCTGGCCGACATAGTGAAACCTCATCTCTACTAAAAATACAAAATTTAGCTGGGCATGGTGGTGTGCACCTGTAAGCCCAGCTACTAGGGAAGCTGAGGCAGGAGAATCGCTTGAACCCGGGAGGCAGAGGTTGCAGTGAGTCAAGATCGCACCAGTGCACTCCAGCCTGGGTGACAGAGTGAAATTCTGTCTCAAAAAAAAAAAATTGGATTATTTTTCATATAGTTGAGTTCTGAGAGTTCTTTAGTATATTCTGGGTACTAGTCATTTGTCAGATGTATATATTACAAATATTTTCTGCCATTCTGTGACTTTTCTCTTCTTCTTTTAATTTTTTTTTTTTTTTTTTTTTTAAGACAGAGTTTCACTTTGCTGCCCAGGCTGGAGTGCAGTGGCTTGATCACAGCTCATTGCAGCCTTGACCTCCCAGGCTCAGGTGATCCTTCCGCCTCAGCCCTCGAAGTAGCTGGGACTGCAGGCACCTGCCACCATGCCTGACTAATTATTGTATTTTTTGTTGAGATGTGGTTTTGCCATTTTGCCCAAGCTGGCCTCGACCTCCTGAGCTCAAGCAGTCTGCCCACCTCGGCCTCCCAAAGTGCTGGGATAACAGGCATGAGCCACTGTGCCTGGACTTCATTTTCTTAATTGTCTCTTGAAAAGCAAAAAAGTTTTACATTTTGATAAGGTCTAATTTATCTAGTTTTTCTTCTGTGGTTTGCGCTTTTATGTCCTAAGAAGCTTTTACCTCCTTATCCAATTATTCCAGATTTTCCTCTCCCTCTTGAATTACCTTGGCACCTGTACTGAAAACCCATTGGTTGTATATGTGTGGCACTATTTCTGAACTCTCTATTCTTCTCTAGTGAACTCTGTGTCTTGCCTTTCATCATTTGCACACAGTCTTTTAAAATTCTATTTATTTTTATTATTTTTTAAAATTTTTATTTTTAGACGGAGTTTTGCTCTGTCTCCCAGGCTACAGTGCAGTGGCGCGATCTCGGCTCACTGAACCCTTCTCCTCCCGGGTTCAAGCAATTCTTCTGTCTCAGCCTCCTGGGTAGCTGGGATTACAGGCAGTCACCACCATGCCCGGCTAATTTTTGTATTTGTAGTAGAGACAGGGTTTTGCCGTGTTGGCCAGGCGAGTCTCGAACTCCTGACCTCAAGTCATCCATGTGCCTTGGCCTCCTGAAGTGCTGGGATTACAGGCATGAGCCACTGTGCTCAGCCTGCACACAGTTTTGATTACTATAGTTTCATAGTAAGTCTTGAAATAGGGTAAATCCTCCAACTTCCTTCTTTTCTAAATTTGCTGTGGCTATTCTGGGTCATTTGCATGTTCATATAAATATTACAATCAATTTCTACAGAAAAGTCTGCTAGAATTTTGACTGGGCTCACACTGAATCCATAGATCAATTTGGGACCATCAACACTAGACATCTCTCTCCATTTATTTAGGTCTTTAATTCCTCTCAGCAATGCTTTCTAGTTGTCACCATAGAAGTTTCACGTGGTTCTAAATATTTTGGAGGCCGCTGTAAATTTAATTTTTTGAGTTTATTTTCTCATTGTTTGTTGCTCTCATAGCATATTCTACTCTTCCTTCCTATGTCCCACGTCTCAGTTTATTATAATGTGTTCATTAGCATGAGGATTTGCATTAAGATGGATGTGAAGTCTACATCCCCTTATGAGACTGTTCACAAAGGCAGGGAACACAGCTGCTTTGCTCACCATTGCATCCCCAGGCAGGGCCTGGCGTGGAGCCTGGTACGTGTTAGGCCCTTAGTAACAATTTCCTGGATGAGAGTGGAGGATAGATGGACGAGAACAGCTTCAGAATGGAGGTAAGTCCGTTTCAAAAGCTCAGAGGACACTTGTCCTCAGATGCCTCATTTATCTTTTTCTGGGACCTGTTAAGACATCCTGGATGTATAATCACTTGAGAGCTGTCTTGTGGTTTAACGGACTTGCAGCAAAAGTCGCAGGGACTTTTTCCTCATGGTCAGCACTGACGATCCAGGCTATATACCTTTCTTTTTTTTTTTGAGATGGAGTCTTGCTCTGTCATCCAGGCTGGAGTGCAATGGCACGATCTTGGCGCATTGCAACCTGGGTTCTCTCTGCCTCCTGCGTTCAATTAATTCTCCTGTCTCAGCCTCCTGACTAGCTGGGACTACAGGCGCCTGTCACCACGCCCGGCTAATTTTTGTATTTTTAGTAGAGACAGGGTTTCACCATGTTGGCCAGGCTGGTCTTGAACTCCTGACCTCAGGTAAACCACCTGCCTCGGCCTCTCAAAGTGCTGGGATTACAGGCGTCAGCCACTGCGCCTGGACCCATTTGCATTTTTCGACCATGATATTTCCAATGCTTGGCACAGATCCTGGCACATTCTAGGAGGTGGATATATATTTGTTGAATGAATGAATGAAACAATTGCCAGCCTCCCAAATGCTAGGATTACAAGTGTGAGCCACTGTACCCAGCCTTAAGACTCCATTTTTGAGCAGTGGGAAGTCACTTAGGGGCATAAGAGGGGAATGATGTGATGTGATGTATGATTCTAGAAGATCAAGCCCAATACTGTGTGAAGAATGGTCCCTAGAACAGAACTGGAAGCAGAGGGTGTTGCAGTCACCAGGGGTTGAGGGATTGAGGATGGCATGGATTAGGGAGAATGTGCACCCGGGGCAGAGAAGATCACTTGGGATTTGAGATATGTAACTTTGTTTTATTATTATTATTTTTAAATGTTTTTATTATTTTTATTTTTGGTAGAGATGGGGTCTTGTTATGTTGCCCAGGCTGGTCTCAAATTCCTGGCCTCAAGCCATCCTCTCACCTCAGCTTCCCAAAGTTCTGGGATTACAGGCGTGAACCACCATGTCTGGGCTGATTATTATAATTTTTAGAGATGGGGGTGTCTTGCTCTGTCACTCAGGCTGGAGTGCAGTGGTGTGATCATAGCTCACTCCAGCCTTGACCTCCTGGGCTCAAGCAGTCCTCCCACCTCGGCCTCCCAAGTAGCTGAGACTACAGGCTTGGCCACCACACTCAGCTAATTTTTTGTAGAGACAGAGTCTTGCTGTGTTTCTCAGGCTGGTCTCAAACACCTGGCCTCAAGCGATCCTCTTGCTTTGGCCTCCCAAACTGCTGGGATTACAGGTGTGATCACTGTACCCAGCATGCAATTTGAAATAAATGACAATTAATAAGGAAGTACAGGATGCCAGAGAGAAATGGAACTCTCCTGGGGCGAAGAGGGAAGGTGAGTCTAGACCAGCACGTGGTGATGGACTTTGAGACGTCATGGCTCCTGTGCCCGTGCAGTTCACCCGACTTCATTTGTGTATCACCCTTTTTGTGCCCTGCAGAGGCCTCACCAGAGGAGCTCACCCACTGTGAAGGTAAGAGTTTATGCCCAAGCCCCTCAGTGCATCTTCTTTTTTAGTTGTCACTTATGCAGCCTCCCCTGTCACTCGTCATAGGGTCCTTCACTTCCGTAGTCCCTACATAGCCCATCACCTGGCTGGTGCATTGCTGAAGAAGAAAATTAAAAGGAGTGTCTTGAGGCTAGCTTCTTGGGAGAACTCTGCAGACTCTGTCTCTGTGGCCTCTGTGGTGGCCTCTGTGGTGGCCTCTGTGGTTGTTCCCACCCACTGCCAGTAGCCATACCCCAACCTCTCTCTGCAGAGACCTTTCCTTCCTCCACTCTCTGTCCACCTGAGTCCTTTTTATCAGACTTCACCCCTGTCCAATCATACCAGCTGTGATGGCCAAATGATGGTCCCCGCAAAAGAGACCCATGTCCTAATTCCTGGAACCCGTGAAGGCTACTTTTCATGGGCAAAAAGGACTTTGCAGTTGGGATTAAGAAGCTTGAGATGGGGAGGTCATTTTGGACTATCTGAGATGGCCCTAAACATAATCACAAAAAGAAGGAGGCAGAGCCGGGCACATTGGCCCACGCCTGTGTTCCCAGCACTTTCAGAGGCCGAGGCGGGCAGACCACTTAAGACCAGGAGTTCGAGACCAGCCTGGCCAATATGGCAAAACCCCGTCTCGCCTCTACTAAAAATCCAAAAACTTAGCCTGCCATGGAGGTGTGCATCTGTAATCCCAGCCATTCCGGAGGCTGAGGCAGGAGAATCACTTGAACATGGGAGGTGGAGGCTGCAGTGAGCGGAGATCATACTGCTGCACTCCAGCCTGGGCAGCACAGTGATACTCCGTCTCAAAAAAAAAAAAAAAAAAGAAGAAGAATCTTTAGATGGGGAGATCATCTTGGACTATCTGAGATGGCCCTAAATGTAATCACGAAAAGAATGAGGTAGAGGGAGAAATCAGACAGAAAGGGAGAAGATGCTGTGATCACGGAGGACCGCAGTGATGTGGCTGCAAGCCAGCGCCCACCAGAAGCCGGAAGAGGCAAAGGATGGATTTTCTCAAGAGCCTCCAGAGAAATGGGATCCTGCTGACACCTGTGTTCCATCCCAGCCGGATCCGGCTGGAGTCACCCCGAAAAGCTGTGGCAAGGGAGTTTCTGCCAAGGAGTTCCCCAAACCATCCCAACATGGGGCCAGATGGGTTCCCAAAGAAAGAAGCACCAACGCCAGGGTGATTAGTGCAAAGCATTTCGGAGGGGAATTTGCAGAGTGGGCTTTGGCATCCTGGACACTGAGAGAAAAGGGAGGGGGCAGGGAAGGGGTTTGCATGAGGGTTTAAGGAATTTGGCCCAGGGCCAGGGCTGGTTTCTTTCAGTGTCTTGGGCAACAACCTAAAGACCTTTATCAGTGCCTGGGAATGTTCAAACTCTGGCTTGGGTTCAAGTCTGCAGAGAAAATGCGCAGCTGGCTGTGTCGCAGGTTGGTCAAGGCACTCTGCTTCTTGGTCAGGATGGAGAAAAAAGGAGGGAAAGTTAGGAGACCCTGCACCTTGATTTCAGCCCCGTGACACTGGTTTTGGATTTCTGGTCTTCAGTACCGTGAGAAAAAAAATTGCTGTTATGTTAAGCCACCAAGTTTGTGGCAATTCATTACAACAGACAGAGGACATAGCAGACATAGCAGCCAACATTTATTGTATTGTATCACATTGTGTATCAAGTGCCACGCAAAGAGCTTTGCAAAGATGAACTCACGTAAACCTTAAAACATCCTAGGAAGTTACACACTCATCCCCTTTAATGGACGAGGAAGCTGAAGTATGTAGAGATAGGAAGTGATTTGCCTGGAGTCATGTATCTGGTGGATGGAGGAACTGAACTCTGAACTAAAAAGTCCATGGCCTTTTTTTTATTTTTTATTTTTTTAGACAGGGTCTCGCTCTCTTGCCCAGGCTGGAGTGCCGGGGCACAATCATGGCTTACTGAAACCTCTGCCTCCCACGCTCAAGTGGTTCTCCCGCCTCAGCCTCTGGAGTAGCTGGAATTACAGGTGCATACCACCACGCCTGGCTAACTTTGTTTTGTTTTGTTTTTCTTTTTTTTTTTTAAAGACAGGGTCTCACTGTGTCACCCAGGCTGGAGTACAGTGGCACCATCTCGGCTCACTGAAACCTCCAACTTCAGAAATCTTCCCACCTCAGCCTCCCGAGTAGCTGGGATTACAGGCGTGCGCCACCATGCCTGACTAATGTTTGTATTTTTTGTAGAGACAGGGTTTCACCATGTGCCCAGGCCGGTCTTGAACTTCTGGACTCAAGTGATCTGCACACCTCGGCCTTCCAGAGTGTGGGGATTACAGGCGCGAGCCCCTGTACCCGGCTGGAGTCCATAGTCTTTACCACCACACTACACTTGCCACTGTACTGTGAGGGCCCGGGTTAGACCCTACTTCCTTGGCAGCCCCTGGAAGTCCTGTGCATCCAACAGAGGAGGACATTGGGGACAGGTCAGGGTGTGAGATGGTGTCACCTGCTTCCTGCAGGGTGGGTCTGTGTGGTCACCAGGCTTCTTGCCAGTGGCCTTCACTCTTTCCCTGAAACCATGAAGGAATAACCTTCAACCCCAGACCCCCAAGACCCAGGCAACTCCCAGCCTTCCACATGTCCTTGTTCCTGCCATAGGCCCAGATCCCAGATGCTGCGATCTGTCGTCAGTCCCCACTCCCTGTCTGTAAACATTCTGGATACACAGGAAGTAGAGGGAAGATTCTATTTACTGTTTCTGTCTACCGTTTACCAAGTTGTTTAGCTTTCATGGTTTCCATGAATGTTTACAAGACTCTGGATTTGATTGTGAAACAGAATGAAGAACTTGGGAGAAGGAATGTTTATTTCAGGAATCCTGGAGAGGTTGCCTGACATTTTCCTCCTTCCCCGAGACCCCTTCTCCATCTGCTGTCCAAGCAGAGGTGACCACTGGACTAGGCACGGGGCTAAAAAGCCCTCCCACTGCCGCTTCGAGGCCAGACCATTGGGTAGTTTGCGTGGGTTCACACCACCCTTGGTAAAGGCCAGAAGGCCGCTGGTCGTTTCCTTGGGCTGCCTTTCAGTGCTGACCCTGAGCAAGGGAGGAGAGGCAGCAGAGTGTCTGGAGGCAGAAACTTGCAGTCAGGTGCTGGCTGATCCTGCAAAAGGCACACCAGATCGGGGGCAAAACTGGTTGCTCTGTGTTCCTCTCCCCAGTCCGACCTTGTCTCTGTTTTCCTCCATTACCTGCTTCTGCCACATACATGACTCATCTTCCCCTCAGAGTTGTGGTATCGCTGGAGTCACCAGGGTTTCTGTCTACTTTGCAGAATCTTAAGAAACTTAAGTTAGACCGCGGATTTTCAGGAAGTGCAGGGAGGATATCAGAAACTCCCGGGTGTCGCAGCGGGGGAGATGGCAGCACATTTGAAAATGCTTGGAAATTTCCCGAGAGAGAGAGAGAAAAGCCCTGGTTTTCTTAATGCAAACCAGAAAGTAAAGTTTCTGTTTATCAGAAGTGGGAGGTGGTTAAAAATAGATTGAGAAACAGTGATGCAGTGGACGTAACACTGTCAGACCCGCTCTCGGGAAAGTTGACGTGAACCGAGATCCTCTTCACGTTGAGCCATCTTCCCTGAGCCCTTTCCACTGCCAGGAGACTTCAGATTCCACAGGAAGCAATGAAGGTTGCTATCAGGAGAAGGTGGGAGGGGAGCATGTAGTCTTAATTTTGGGAGTGTCTTGGGGATCCCTTCCCCCACTTTTTTTTCCTTGAGCCCTTGCTACACGATGATATGAAGCCACAATGAATTAACATCCAGAAGCTCACTTCTGTCTCTAGAAGTCTTTGCCATTTATGAAGATAAAAGCCTTATATCTCATTTGAGGACTGTCAGATGTGCCCAGATAACAGAGACTTAAACACGTAGAGATTTATTTTTCTCATGGGACATGAAGGAATTAGGGAGCCCACGTCCAGGGCTGCTGCTCAGGATTACTCATCCGTCCACATCCTGGGGTCCTCTGGCTGTCTCTTTCACTATCCCCAGATCTTGGCTTTCGCTTCATGGTCATAAGAAGCATCTACATTCTGAGCAGAAAAATGGGGCAGGGAGGACAGAGAGCAAAAGATGTATGAGAGATGGATCTATCCCGTTTTCAAGCAGGAAAATGACAGCTTTTCTAGATGCAGTGGCTCACGCCTGTAATTCCAGCACTTTGAGAGGCCGAGGTAAGAGGATTGCTTGAGGCCAGGGGTTCAAGACCTGCCTGAGCAACAGAGTGAGACCTCCCCCATCTCTGCAAAAAAAAAAAAAAAAAAAAAAATCTAGCTGGGTGTGGTGGTGAACTCCTGTAGTCCCAACTACTTGGGAGGCTGAGGTGGGAGGATCGCTTGAGCCTGGGAATGGGAGGCTGCAGTGAGCTGTGATGGCACTACTGCACTCCAACCTGGGCGACAGAGCGAGACCTTGTCTCTAAAAAAGGAAAAAAGAAAATGATAGCTCTTCTGGAAGCCCTACCCAGCAGACGTCTACTTATTTCCGACTGACTGGCATTGTATCTCGTGGCAACTCCTAACTGCAAGAGAGTTTGGGCAAATGAGTATTAATTGGGCATTTCCCTAACCTAACAAAATTGGGATTCTGTTGGTAAGGAAAAAGGAGAGAATTCCAAAGTTATACAGATCTTGAATAGCAAATATGGGGAGCAAAACCAATTCTGAGCCTAAAATATCTGTGGTAACCATAGGAAGATGTGGGATTTTAGAGGGGGGTTTTATCAATTGTTGTTATTAACAGGTAACATACATACAAAAAGATGAGCTCATCTTAGGGATACAGCTTGATGCATGTTGACATATCTGTACAAATCTGTATGACCACCCAGGTTGAGATGGAGGCCGTTTTCAGTACCCTAGAGGCCCTTTTGTTCCCTCTCAGTCAGCAAACCTTCCACCACCAAGATAACCACTTTTCCAACTTCTACCTCTTTTTTTTTTTCTTTTCTTGTGAGACAGAGTCTCTGTTGAGTGAGTGCTCATATGAGCACTCCCAGGCTGGAGTGCAGTGATGCAATCTTGGCTCACTACAACCTCTGCCTCCTGGGTTCAAGTGATTCTTCTGCCTCAGACTCCCGAGTAGCTGGGGTTACAGGCGCATGCCAACAAGCCCAGCTAATTTTTATATTTTTAGTAGAGACAGGGTTTCGCCATGTTGGACAGGCTGCTCTCGAACTCCTGACCTCAAGTGATCCGCCCACCTCGGCCTCCCAAAGTGCTGGGATTACAGGCATGAGCCACCATGCCCGGCCTTGTTTCTATTTTCTTTGACACAAGCACTGTTTATCTTCCAGTGTAAAAACGCAGTCAACCATAGCACTGTGGGATAGCAGCCAGGAGGCCAGCTGTATCCCGCTGCAGCAGCCACCGCACACGGAGGGTGGAGGGACAGCCACCCTGTTGCGTAGCTCTGTGTGGACCGGCTGTGTCCTTCAGTGCAGGTCCAGTCAAGAGCCGTGGGCCACAGAGGACGCTGGTGCAGAAGCAGAGGGCAGACTAGGCAGAGGCAAGGCTTTCCTGTGCCCTGAGCTATCAGAGATGGGCCAGAGCCTTCAGCTTCCTCGATAGGGCAGAAGTAACCACGCTAGCTCCATTCAGCAAAGGACGTGGACAGAACTGCCGGGCTTGCCTGAGAGGAGGAGAAATGTGGAATTGAGTGAGGCTTTCTGAGAAGGTTCTGCTGGAGTTGAGAAAAATTAGGGTGAGGCACCTCCCTGATTTTATGTCCCTTTTCCTGGGTCCAGCCTCCTGAACAGCTACCATTTGCTTCTTTGAAACACCTATCAGTACCTCCTTTTCCAGCCCTTAATGGAACAGTGAGTGAGGTTCCCTGATTGGGGTGGAGTCTGCTTGTGAGTTTCCCCATCCCATGTCTCTCTGACTCCTGCTCCAACTCCTCACCTCGCCAATTCCTCTCCCAGCTGCCTCAGACTCCCCATACCACCCTCCCTGGACAGGAAGTGTTCTTACAGGAGTTTGAAGCTTCAGGAGTGCCCTCCGGCCACGTGAACACCAGGCGCTAACAAACTTCTGCAAGTTACACCAACGCCGACTCCTGTCTTACTCTCGCAGAGGCCTCCTGGGCTCTTCAGAGAAGGGTGAACTTGGTTGGAGGGAAGAGAGGGGTTTGGTGGCTCTTAGTAAAATTGCTTCCCACAGTGACCTTTGGCAAGTTAGCATAATAACCTGTGCAGAGAGAGGGTCTCCTGTCCTGAGGTCACAGCCCAGATCTCCAGGCCGGCTCTGCCGCCTCTGAATGGTTTGTGGGTCACACACGCCGACAGCGTCGCCAAGGGCTGGCATCAGCCTGCTTGAGCCACAGAAACTGAGTGGACAAGGGTGAGTTCCCCAGCACAGAGGGAGGCCTTCTCCGTCAGGACCGTCTGTGCATGTGCTGTGCAGTCTCCAGTCTGCACTGCGAGGTTAGTGCTTCTTCCTCCCTCTAGAAAGTGTAATGAGGGCCAGTTGTGGTGGCTCACGCCTGTAATCCTAGCACTTTGTGAGGCCGAGGCTGGCAGATTGCCTGAGCTCAGGAGTTCGAGACTGCCCTGGGCAACATGGTGAAACTCTGTCTCTACTAAAATACAAAAAAAAAAAAAATGTAGCTGGCTGTGGTGGCGGGCACCTGTAATCCCAACTACTTGGGAGGCTGAAGCAGGAGAATCGCTTGAATCCGGGAGGCAAAGTTTGCAGTGAGGCGAGATCGCGCCATTGCACTCTGGCTGGGGCAACAGGGCCAGACTCTGGCTCAAGGAAAGGGAGCGTCACAGAATACTCATAACTGACAGTGATGTTTTAACAGCTTACCTTGTATCCTCTCATTTCTTTATTTACTTAAACTTCCAAAGTCGAGTTTTTTCAGGAACCGTGGACTGACATTTCTTGCCTCTTGGTGTGTTGCCATATCGCAGCAGTGTGTCTCAATGTGCTTTTGAGAACTGCTTCAAGCGGGGACCAGATGCGCAGAGACAAGCTTCCAGCCTGGCCAGGGATGGACCCTCTGGGGGGGATGCTCCTCTGGCTGGGCACCAGTAGAAGCACCTGCCTCCATCCACACCCAGACACCATTCCCTTTTCTTCACCGCTGCTTCCCATCAGATGGTCCCCAGGAGTGGCACCCTCCCACCTGGTCTCACAGGAGTCCCCGTGCTTCTCAGGTATGTGTGCCACATCCCTCTTCTATGGACACACAGTGGTCAGGATGCCTGCACAGGGAAGGGCACCACAGTCCACCCCGGGAAAGGTCTTCAGGCTTTCAGTAAAGAACCTGTAAGCACCTCGACTGCTCTTCTCCCCTAGGGCAGAGAACTTTCTTACCCTAGGGGTCCTTTGTCAGAGAGAGGGAGAGCATCCGTGAGCTCTTTCAGAGGCAGCCGAGCCCTCTGCCTCTCCCCAAATCCCTGCTCCTATGAGTCGAATTGATCTCTCCTAGAAATCTAAGTCCTGACTTCCTCTAGGCCTTTTTACATCCGTCTGCGTAGCCCACCCTTTCTTCTTTGGAGGGACCCCTCAGGTAACTTCCATCTGCTCCTCAGTGTGTCTTACCCCTTCCTTCTGTTCTTTCTTTACCTCCCTCCCTCTCCACCTCCACACTGGACTATAGCAAGTTCCTGTTCATTTTTTAGCATGGTCCAGTCAAAGCAGGTTAATCTCTCAGTCTTGGCCAGCAGAGGACATTTCACAGAAATATTCTCTAAGTCCAGGGCCAGCCCAGGAAAAATGCCCCAAGTCCAGGCAGCCTCCCAGAGTCTGCTGCCTTCTGGAGAATCCGGCTCAGCTCTTGCCCCCGCACATCTTCTCCTTTCCAGTGCTCTGTGTCTGGTTCCTGCACCATCTCCTCTCCTGTCCCCGGTGTCTTCTGTCTAAATTCCGTGGGCCCAGGACAGTCCCAGCCTTCTCAAAGGCACCAGCATGTCTCTTGGATTAGGCAGCTGAGTGCAAGATGACAACCAGATCATGCATTTTCATCTCTCCATGGATGGATGGGGATAACATCACAAGACAGGTGGCTGGGTGTGTTGGTTCATGCCTGTGATCCCAGCACTTTGGGAGACCAAGGCAGGTGGATTACTTGAGCTCAGAAGTTCAAGACCAGCTTGGGCAACATGGTGACACCCCATCTCTACAAAAAAATACACAAATTAGCCAGGTGTGGTAGTGTGTGCCTTTAGTTCCAGCTACTCAGGAAGCTGAGGTCAGAGGATCACTTGAGCCCAGGAGATTGAAGCCGCAGTGAGTCTAGATTGTGCCACTGCACTCCAGCCTGCGGGACAGAGTGAGATTCTGTGTGTTTTTTTTTTTTTTTCCAAAGGCAGACATGGTTCTTGCCTTCTTGGAATTGACACTGTAGTTGTGGGGAGGGGTGAGACACTAGTACAGTCTCTACCAGAATATAGGAGGTAATGTGTGGCATCCTTTCAGAAGAAAATAGAACTGGATGATAGAATAGAATAACCTGTGCTGGGGGCAGCAGGTAAGTGTCCCTGAAGAGGTGACATTTGAGCCGAGGCCTGAAGGTGCTCTCCATGGAAGAGCCGGGGGAGGAGCACTCGGGGCAGACAGGACAGTTTGTGCAAAGACCCTGAGGCGATACGAAGCTTGGTGCGATGGAGAAACGAAAAGGAGGCCAGTGTGGCTGCCGGGGGGAGTGAGCGTGAGAGAAGTGATGGGAAACTAGGTCAGAGATGTGACAGCGGAGGGTGGAGGGAAAGCACGTTGTGCAGGGCCCTGTTGTCCGAGGTAAGGATTTGGATTTTATTCCCAAAGTCTTAGGAAACTCTTGAAGGGTATAAGGCAGAGGAGTAAGTGATCTGATGTATGGGTTTCATTTATTTTATTATTTTTTATTTTCTTTCTTTATTTTTGTATGATGTGTGGGTTTTAAGGATTCCTCTGGCTGCTTGTTTGTGTGCGAGTGTCTTGCCCTACTGTCTGTCAAAACTTTTATCTTTCCCTGCCATTAGGGAAGGCCTCGTGATTCAGCAGCTGCTCATTTCTCTCTCTCTCTCTCTCTCTCTCTCTCTCTCTCTCTCTCTCTCTTTCTCTCTCTGTCTCTCCTGGCTTCACTGTCCTCCTGTAGTTGAATCCAAAGCTCATACCACTGTCTGCACAACAGCCAATAAATCAAGAGACAAGATATTGGTGGAAGGAAAATGACATTATTTCAGAGAGCCAGCAGACTGAGGAGATAGCAGACTAGTGTCCTGAGAACCATCTTCAGTAACAGAATTGTAGGTTCCTTTTACATTAGGGATGGGGGAGGAGGGTGGAGCTTAAGATCAAGAGGTGACCGATGATCGCAGACATCTGGGCGGCAGTGAGTGTCCGAGGTGGGGCATTGTGCAACTTCTTTGTCCTTGCTGAGGTCATAATGCTCCTATAAATCTTTAACATGAAATAGCTGCTAGTGTGTACCCTCCTTATCTCCTCGGGGGTGAGTGTTGGGAAGGGACTATTGTCACCCTCACTTTAAAGTTAAACTGTAAACTAAATTCTTCCCATGATTAGCTTGGCAGATGTGCAGGAATGACAAAGGCCATTAGCTTGTGAGGTTAGAAGCAGGATGGAGTCAGCTATGTCAGATTCCACTGTTACACTCCACACAGACCCACTTTCTAGATGAAGAGGGGGAGCATAAGGGTCCTTTGAGTCTCTTGACTGTCCTCACATTATCTGCTTTTATTATTTTCTGTAAATGTTTATGATGTCCTGGATTTGAGTGAATACCACAAGCTTCCTGGCAAGGAGATGTTGATAAGAATGAGTGTGGCTTTCCCCTCGAGTTCTGTCTCGCCCAGCCTCCTGCCCACTCTTGACTAGATCAAAGGGACCACAGGCGCTGAGGATGATGGAGGAATCTCCACTTGGGGAAGAAGTCAAGCCACACATGGTCTCGCCATCCTTAGACCCCTGCAGTGTCCTCCTCTCCGCTCTGGTCACCTAGGGGGCATTCCTACCCCGCCCCTTTCCAAGTGTTCAGCCTGGGTAGGTGGGAGGAGGAGGAGGCATTTCAGGTGTGGAAGTATGAACCTGGAGTAAGGCTGCGTTCCTCTTGCTTTCTGCCAGCTGGCCTCAACTTCCCCCTTTTACAACCCTCCCGTCTGATCTGGCATGGGGAACATCAGGCTTCCATGATGCACCCCGCCCCTGTCCCGAGCACATCTTTCCTGGGGTTAATGGGCGATCTTGCTGAAGACAGACTCTCCTGTGGCCTGCGGAGTATTCAGAAGCCTTTACGTTGGCCAGTGTTTGTCCCCAGCCCTGCTGAGCCACCCTGTCTGGTATCTCTGAAGATGCTGGAGTGCGGTGACACAATCACAGCTCACTTCAGCCTCGACCACAGAGCCAGACTCTGTCTCAAAAAATCCCGTATGTATGTATGTATGTGCCTGATACAGAGCAAGTACTTAGAATTGCTGGCTGTTACTATTATTAATATTTGATTTTTGTTTAGGGTAAGGCTAAATTATATGTGAGAAAAATAAGTCAATTAAAAAAGCTGAAAAACAAAAAACAAAAAACAGTGGCTCTGCCAGGTGTGGTGGCTCACGCCTGTAATCCCAGCACTTTGGGAGGCTGAGGTGGCTGGATCACCTGAGGTCAGGAGTTTGAGACCAGCCTGGCCAACATGACGAAATCCTGTCTCCACAAAAAATTACAAAAAATTAGCCAGGCGTGGTGGCGGGCACTCCACCTCAAAAAAAAAAAAAAAAAAAAAAAAAGCGAGTTTGCTCTCTCTATTGAGTTGGGATGTCCATCTTCTCCTGCCCTCAGACATCAGTTCTCAGGCCTTCAGATTTGGACTGAATTACACCACCAGCTCTCCTGGTTCCCCAACTTGCAGACAGATGGTACTTCTCAGCCTCCATAATCACATGAGCCAATTCCCACAATAAACCTCCCTCTCTCTCAGAATAAGTGAGGTAACACATGTGAAAACACTTTGCAAAACGGCAGAATACTCCTGTATTGTAAATTGTGTGAGAAACAAACTCTGCCAGGTGCCGTGGCTCACACCTGCAATCCCAGTACTTTGGGAGGCCAAGGCGGGTGGATCACCTGAGGTCAGCAGTTTGAGACCAGCCTGACTAACGTAGTGAACCCTGTCTCTACTGAAAAGACAAAACTTAGCCAGGTGTGATTACAGGCGGGTGCCTGTAATCCCAATTAGTCGGGAGGTTGAGGCAGGAGAATTGCTTGAACCCAGTAGGTGGATATTGTAGTGAGCTAAGATCATGCCACTGCACTGCAGCCTCGGTGGTAGGGTGGGAGTGGGTGGTTAAAGAAGCCCTGACTGATAGGGGCCTGGCAGCTAGATGAAAGGGAGAAAAAAAAAGAAAGAGAAAAAGAAAAAAGAAACAAACTCACTCGTCCAAACCAAAGAAAGGACTTAGGGACGGGAGAACAGGAGAAGCGAGACCTTAATGGCTGTCTTGCAAGATGGGGTGTTTGGCGTGCAGGCACACCTGGAACGATTTCAACAAGCAATGTATTCCCAAGTGCGCAAGTCCCTCCACCAGTTCCTCATTGGCTGAGTACTACTGGGTTACAATCTTTCTGGATGTTGCCTGTTAGCAGTTGGGTTAAGGCTTTCAGTATGTTCTTTAGGGTCTTTCTGCTGCATTTTATTGCAGCCCATAATGCATTGCGAGTATCTCAGGACTCTTCAAACATTTGCGTTATGGTCATAGTGGCTGGACTTAGTGGATAAGAAAGAGTAAAATTATTTATGTTGCAAGCTAGCCTAAACTAAATTTTTTTTTTTTTTTTTTTTTTGAGACCAAGTTTTGCTCTTGTTGCCCAGACTGGAGTGAAGTGGCGTGATCTCGGCTCACTACAACCTCTGCCTGCCCGGTTCAAGCGATTCTCCTGCCTCAGCCTCCTGAGTAGCCGGGATTACGGGTGCCTGGCTAATTTTTGGATTTTTAGCAGAGACAGGGTTTCACCATGTTGGCCAGGCTGGTCTCGAACTCCTGACCACAGGTGATCTGCCTGCCTTGGCCTCCCAAAGTGCTGGGATTACAGGCATGAACCACTGTGCCTGGCCCAACTAAATTCTTTGGTGGAGTGGGAGGGGGTGGTTAAGGGGGCCCTAACTGATAGGCGCCTGGCTGCTAGATGAAAGGGAAAGCAAGAAGCGGGATGGGCGGGGGGGTGACTTAGTACATTCTGCTTCTTTATCTCTTTGTAGCCTGTTTAAACCTATATTAAGGCACTTAGAATTGAAAATGGACCACCACACATAGGTTGTTTTCTGTAATTGTAACCAGAAAACTGAACTTTTTTTTTTTTTTTTTTTTTTTTTGAGACAGGGTCTCACTCTCTCACCCAGGCCGATGTACAATGGCTCCATCAATCATGGCTCACTTCAGCCTTGGCTTCCCAGACTCGAGCAATCCTCCCATCTCAGCCTCCCAAGTAGCAGGGACTACAGGTGCACACCACTACGCCTGGCTTAGTTTTATATTTTTTGTGGAGTTGAGGCTTTGCCATGTTGCCCAGGCTGGCCTTGAACTCCTGGGCTCAAGCAATCTGCCTGCCTTGGCCTCCCAAAGTGCTGGGATGATAGGCATGAGTCATTGTGCCTGGCCTCAACTGAACTCTATACAGGAGAGTTTTTTTTTTTTTTTTTTTTTTTTGAGACAGAGTCTCAGTCTGTAGACTCCAGGCTGGAGTGCAATGCGTGATTTTGGCTCACTGCACACTCTGCCTCTCAGGTTCAAGGAATTCTCCTGCCCCAACCTCCCAAGTAGTTGGGACTACAGGCATGCACCACCATGGCTGGTTAATTTTTGTAATTTTTTTTTTTTTTTTTGAGATGGAGTCTTTCTCTTTCGCCCGGGCTAGAGCGCAGTGGCACATTCTCGGCTCACTGCAAGCTCCACCTCCCAGGTTCACGTCATTCTCCTGCCTCAGCCTCCCAAGTAGCTAGGACTATAGGTGCCTGCCACTATGCTCAGCAAATTTTTTGTGTTTTTAGTAGCAACGGGGTTTCACCATGTTATCCAGGATGGTCTCGATCTCCTGATCTTGTGATCCGCCTGCCTCGGTCTCCCAAAGAGCTGGGATTACAGGCGTCAGCCACTACACCAGGCCTAATTTTTGTATTTTTAGGAGAGACAGGGTTTTGCCATGTTGGCCAGGCTGGCCTTGAACTCCTGACCTCAAAGCGATACTCTTGCCTTGGCCTCTCAAAGTGCTGGGATTACAGGTGTGAGCCACTGCGCCCAGCCTAGGAGCGGTTCTTAACTTCTTTCCAGTGACAACACAAGGGGCAGGTTATATCCACATGCTTGATAGGCTCGCAAGCAATCTAGCTGCAATTTCTCCCATCCTGCTCCTGCTCAAGAGAGGGAATGTTAACACCTCTCAGTCAGAAGTTCCAAGGGGCAGAAGAGATGCCTCTGTGCCTGTGGGCACGCCTTAGCTGTTCCCAGCTCCCCAGCTCCAGCCCAGGAGAGCATCACGCCGTCTCTCCATTAGAAGCTCTCCACTCCTGTTCCCTTTCTGCGATCTTTGCCTTCCCTGGTTCTGTCTGTCCCTTGGGAGTGAGCCCCTTGCCTTGCCCCCAACAGTGTGGCCCTCTCCCGATTCCTTCTCCACCAACATCCTTTTCCAGAGTACAGGCAGCTGCCTGGAAACCTTGCTCTGCTCTCATTTTTTGTTGGGGAGTGGACTGGTAGCCTCCAAACAGAAGGCTTCATGCTCCTTACTGAAGTTGCACAGTTGGAGCTGGCTTTTTCTCCTCTGGCTCTGCTCTAGGGACAGCCTTTCACACTAAGATGGGCTGTGTCCATTGGAAAGTTGGTAGTTGATTACCTCTATGAAAAAAAAAAAATCTGAAAAATTCCGCCTTTTCTCTAGAACTGATTCCGTGAATCTAATGTACGGATTCCCAAATGCAGACCTTGGTTGCTTCCCCAGTATTCCTTTGACTTCTACAGTTAGGTATCTGGAGAGGCATCTCGTGAGGCTGTGTAGAGTGGCGGGCGAGAGCATGGACTGGACGCAGACTGCCTGGATTCCAGCCTTGCTGGGCTCCCTTCAGCTGTGTGTGCTTGGACAAGTCCCGTAGTCTCCTGGGCTGTGGTTTCCTTCCCTCTGAGTGGAGGAAATGATAGTGCCCACCTCATGGGCTTTTGTGAAGGCTGAATGGATCGATATATCTAAAACTGCTGGGGAGCCAGGTGCGGTGGCTCACGTCTGTAATCCCAGCACTTAGGGAGGCTGAGGTGGGCAGATCACCTGAGGTCAGGAGTCCGAGACCAGCCTGGCCAACATGGTGAAATCCTGTCTCTACCAAAAAATACAAAAATTAGCCTGGCGGTGTCGGGGGGGCTCCTTTAATTCCAGCTACTCGGGAGGCTGAGGCAGGAGAATCACTTGAACCTGGGAGGCAGAGGCTGCAGTGAGCCAAGATCACACCACTGCACTCCAGCCTGGGCAACAGAGTAAGACTCCGTCGCAAAAATAAATAAATAAATAAATAAATCTCTTGGGTCAGGATCTGGGATGCAGTCAGCGCTGTGTGTTTTGTGTTTGTCCTTCCTCGTGGTAGCCTGGATTCCTTGATGTCCCGGTAGGTCCACTCCTTCATCACAACCAGGACTACTCTCTTATTTGTTCCCTCCTATCCTGAGTCCTAGTAGGTTTTCATTTGCACTCCAGGGTTCAACTGCAGACCCACCAGTGAAGACCGACCAGGTATGTGTATGGGCAGTGGGATTACGTGGCTTGGACCCGAGATCTTTTCTTCCACTTGGAAAAGGTTTACTAGTTCCAGCTTCATCCAGGTATGGTTCCAGGGGAATTGATGGCCTGCTGGCCTGCACGTTCTCTTTCCCAGCACACCTTGCCCTGCTTCTGGGCCATGTCTCTCCAGTGCACCTGCAGGAGACCTCTGTGGATGCACCGTGTCTCCTAGCACTGTCTCCAGCCCACACTGAGCTTGTCTCGCGTGGAAATCTTTGTCCCTGCTGTTGCCTTTGCCTGAAGCGTCCTTGCCCCACACTCTCTCGCGGCTGCCTCTCTGTGATCTTTCCAGTGTCTGTCCTCGGAGAGCCCTTCCTGGCCACTCCATCTAAAGGTGTCCTTGGCCAGGTGCGGCGTCCCACACCTGTCATCCCAGAACTTTGGGAGACGGAGGTGGGAAGATCACTTAAGGCCAGGAGTTCAAGACCAACCTGAGCAACATACTGAAACCCCCATGCCTATAAAAATAAAAAAGGAAAAAAGTAACCAGGGGTGGTGGTGCACACTTATAATCTCAGCTATTCTGGTGGGTAAGGCTTGAGCCTAGGAGTTCAAGGCTGCAGTGAGCCAAGATCGCACCACTGCACTCCAGCATGGGCAACAGAGTGAGACCCTGTATCAAAAAATAATTAAAAATAGTCTGGATGCAGTGGTTCACTCACGCCTGTAATCCCAGCACTCTGGGAGGCTGAGGCAGGCAGATCACCTGAGGTCAGGAGTTCAAGACCAGCTTGGCCAACATGGTGAAACCCCATCTCTACAAAAATACAGATAGTCAGGCATGATGGTGGGTGCCTGTAATCCCAGCTACTCAGGAGACTGAGGCAGGAGAATCGCTTGAACCTGGGAGGTAGAGGTTGCAGTGAGCCGATATTGCGCTATTGCACTCCAGCCTGGGTGACAGAGCGAGACTCTGTCTCAAAAATAAATAAATAAATATAAAAAAAGGAATTCCCCTCTTCTTATTACACTAATTGATTTGTTTTCTTCACTATGCTTTACCAAAATCTGAAATTGTTCTATTTATTCACCTTTTGTCAACAATTCCTGGTAAGAGGTGCTACCAGTCACAGAACTGGTTTTACGTTGCTCCAGTAAAAACTTTTTGCTGTCCTTAGCAAAAAGAGTTGTGCACATAGACATGCTTTCAGGTGAAACCAACACGTGTTTTTAATATGCTACCCCTCACCACCTCTTGGCCTAGGAACAGGGAGGAGGAAGCCACGCTTGCATTATTATTAACTATCTCGGGCCTTTTATCAGTTTGATCAAGTAATAATCATCTAAAGTGCATCTCCTTTGTGGGGAGTCCAAATTCCAGGCCGGAAAAGGTCCAACCACTGTTCCTCCACTGCCGGTGATTTTCCAGAATATGAACTTCACGAGAGCGGCAGCTTCCTGTCTTGTTCACCAAAATATTCTCAGCAGCTTGAACAAGTCCCGTCAGGGAGCAGTTGATGAAGGAGTGAATGACAAGGAGGCAAATTGGGATGCAAGCAGGTGTCTTTTTCTTCCCAAACCCCTGCAACAAGAGCCTTTGAGGAGAGCCGATAGAGTGCTGTAGAGCACAGGAAACCTTTGAAACAGCGCCGAACTGTTGACAGAAATGTAAATTAAAACAGTCATTATGGAAAACAGTATGAAGGTTCCTCAGAAAAGTAAAAATAGCACTGCCATATGATCCAGAAATCCCTCTGCTGGGTGTAGATCCAAAGGAACTGAAATCAGTATGTCAGAGAGATGCCTGCACACTCATGTCCATTGCAGTGTTATTCACAATGGCCAAGATGAGGAGGCAACCTAGATATCCATCATCAGATCAATGGCTAAAGAAAATGTGGGCCAGGCGCGGGGGCTCATGCCTGTAATCCCAGCACTTTGGGAGGCCGAGGTGGGAGATCACTTGAGGTCAGGAGTTCGAGACCAGCCTGGCCAACATGGTGAAAGCGCATCTCTACTAAAAATGCAAAACTCAGATGGGCATGGTGGCAGGCACCTGTAATCCCAGGTACTTGGGAGGCTGAGGTGGGAGAATCGCTTGAACTCAGGAGGTGGAGGTTGCAGTGAGTCAAGATCGTGCCACTGCACTTCAGCTTGGGCAACAGAGCAAAAACTCCATGTCAAAAGAGAAAAGAAAAGAAAATGTGGTGTAGGTATACAATGGAATACTAGCCAGCCTTGAAAAAGAAAGAAACCCTGTCATTTGAGCCTGGAGGGCCTTCTGCTAAGCGTCATAAGCCAGGCACAGAAAGACAAATACTGCATGATCTCACTTACATAAAGAATCTTAAAAAGCCGATCTCCTAGAAGCAGATCTCATAGTGAGAAGTATGCCGGTTACCAGAGGCTGGGGGAAGGGGCTGGATGGGGAAAGGGAAGATGCTGACTGAAGGCTTCCAAGTTTCAGTTAGGAGGAATCAGCTTTAGTGATCAATTGCACATAATGGTGTCTATAATAAATAATAATGTAATGTATATTTCAAAGCCATGAAAAGAGATTTTAAATCTCTTATCTTGCAGTTTACACTGCAAGAAAAGGATAAGTATGTGAGGTGATGGATGTGTTTAATTAGCCTGATTTAATCATTCTGCGTTGTAAACATGGATCAAAACATCACATTGTATCCCGTACATAGATACAATTATTATTTGTTAATTAGGATGGAACTGTGCTGAGCCCACAGTAAGTACTCCACAATGTTTCCTGCTCCCCCAGGACCCAGGCAGAAACTCCAGCAGCTTCGATTCCCCTCCAGGATCCTGGGCATTCAATCCTTTAGTGTTCCTGTCACCACACCCCATGCTGTAGTACAGAATGCGCACAGGGGAGTGGAGACTGGCAGATTCATTCGTCGTGGGGCCAGGACCATGGTGCGAGGCGCAGGCAAGCACAGGGAAAGCCCTGTTCCTGCGCCAGATTCCAGCTGGTAGCCGCTGCCCCAGGAGAAGCCAGACTGACAAAGGCACAGACCACGAGCCACCGTGGGAGCTGGAGCAGCCTGGCCATCTCGCATAGTGGCAGTTGCCACAGCAGGTGAAGCAGGGCAGCATTCTTCCCGGGCCACACACATGGCCAAGAAGCTGGCAGGGGGACCGATAGCACAGACAGGATGCAGCTGCAGAGGACTGTCAACCTAGAGACCCTGGATGCTCTCCTGATTGTGTCCGTCAGCCTTCCCACTACAGGCAACAGACTCCTCTTGCCAGGCTCTCCTGATTGTGTCCGTCAGCCTTCCCACTACAGACAACAGACTCCTCTTGCCAGGTTAAGCAGGAAAGGAATTTTGTTCTTATTCTATTTTATTTATTTTTTATTTTTTTTGAGACGGAGTCTTGCTCTATCATCCAGGCTAGAAAGCAGTGGCGCGATCTCGGCTCACTGCAATCTCTGCCTTCCAGGTTCAAGCAATTCTCCCACCTCAGCCTCTCAAGTAGCTGGGATTATAGGCACCTGCCATCACACCAGGCTAATAGTTGTATTTTTAGTAGAGACAGCGTTTCATCATGTTGGCCAGACTGGTCCCGAACTCCTGACCTCAGGTGATCTGTCTGCCTTGGCCTCCCAAAGTGCTGGGATTACAGGTGTGAGCCACTAAGCTCAGCCTATTTATTTTATTTTAAAATTATTTTTATGGAGATGGGATCTCACTATGTTGCCCAGGCTGATCTCAAACTCCTGGCCTCCAGTGATCCTCCCACTTGGAGCCATCCTCCCATCTCAGCCTCCCCAGACACTGTGATTACAGGTGTGAGTCATCCCACCCAGCCTAGGAATTTTGTTTTTAAAGGGTATTAGGTAGCTTGTGGAATCTCCAGACCAGCCAGAACACCAGGCTTGGAGGGTATGCCTGGATGTTCCCCTTGCAGACACCACTGCCTCCACCACTGGCACAGACTCTGCCGTTTACACACATGTTGGGCACTGCTGCTGCGCCCTCGGCACCTCTCTCTGCCGCCCTGGCAGCTGGCTGTGTGCTGCCAGCTCCCTAGAGTGGCCTCCCGGCCTAACGCCACAGTTGTGCAGCACTGCCCCCAGCTGGGCTTGCTAATTGGCTGGACTTTGGTCACATGCCTGTGCCCTAGATGGGAGCCGACTCTGAGAAAGCAAGTTTCTGCTTCTCCCTTGGGCAGGCATAGATTCACAAGCAGGGAGTTCAGAGGTTCCAGGTGGCCAAAAAGAATAACGTAAGTCCTTGATAGAAGAGGTGTAGTCAGGGCCAGGTGCAGTGGCTCAGGCCTGTCATCTCAGCACTTTGGGAGGCTGAGGTGTGCAGATCATTTGAGGTCAGGAGTTTGAGACCAGCCTGGCCAGCATGGTGAAACCCCGTCTCTACTAAAAATACAAATATTAGCTGGACATGGTGGTGCACACTTGTAATCCCAGCTACTTGGGAGGCTGAGGCAGGAGAATCGCTTGAACCACGGAGGTTGCAGTGAGCCGAGATCGTGCCATTGCACTCCGGCCTGGGTGACAGACCAAGACTTTGTCCCCCCACCCCTCACAGAAAAAAGGCATAGAAACTAACTTCATCAGATTGTTTTACGACTGAGGAGTGATAATATGTGTGGAAACTTCCAAAACCGCAGAATGCACTTCTGACTGAAATCGTTGTTAAGCAGGCATCTGATTTATTGGTGCAGGGAGGGCCGTCGCCAGCACACTGGGGTGAAATGCCATGCCTGGCCCATGGGCTGTGACTCTAACCCTTGCATGTCAGAATGTGAGTGCATTCGTGAAAGCATTACGCAGCTAGCTTTGAATCTTCTCTTATTTTTTAAAATCATAAAAGATACAATTCAGAAATGCCCTTATTCTTTTCCCTTTTTGAGATGTAGTCTTGCTCTGTCGCCCAGGCTAGAGTGCAGTGGTGTGACCTCAACTCACTGCAACCTCCGCCTCCCAGGTTCAAGCGATTCTCCTGCCTCAGCCTCCCAAATAGCTGGGATTACAGGTGTGTGCCACCACACCTGGCTAATTTTTGTATTTTTAGTAGAGACGGGGTTTCTCCAGGCTGGTCTGCAACTCTTGACCTCAAGTGATCTGCCCGCCTCTGCCTCCCAAAGTACTGGGATTACAGGTGTGAGCCACCACGTCCGGCCCTGGAAATGCCTTTATTCTTTATTATTATATTATTTATCCTTTATTATTATTTACAAGTTATCTAAAAAACGTTTGTGTTCATTGCTTCCAGGTAACAAAACACCTTGCTTCAGCTAATTGTGCAAAAATGGGAATTTATTAGCTAAGCTATGAAATTGAAGAGTTGAAAGTGGCTTCAGGAATGGTGAGATCCATATGCTGAAATGAAACTCTCAGCCTCCTGTCTCCATGTCTCAGCTCCGCTTCTCTATGCTGGCTTTGCTCTCAGGCACATTCCTCCTGCGTGGTGGCAGCAAGCTCCAGGATTACCTTCTGCCTTCGTCACCACCCTGTGGAAAGAGAAAGCTGCTTTCTGAATTAGTCTAGAAGAGTCTAGAAAAGATCGACTCTAGATGGACTGAGGTTGTGAAGTCTGGGTTGCATGTCCTGCAGTTACAATGGGGCCAACCTCCCCTTCTCCCCCGTCCCCCTCCCCACATCCCACAGACCAAGAGTAGAGGAGGAGTGGTTAACTAGAGGAAAATTGGGATGCTGCTACCGGAATAAGGACGGATGAACTCTAGGCAGACAGCACCCAGGTACCACTCATGGTAGGTCGCCACACAGAGTGTGAGGACTGTCATATCACAGGCGAGTTGAATGCCAGGGCATTGCTCCACTCTGAAGAGAAATCCAGGCAGAATAAGTGATGAGGGGAGCAGATCTGGATCCCAATACCACTTTTGGCAATTCCCAGCTCTGTGACTTTGAGAAAATGATATAGCATTCTGTGCTCAGGGCAATTCTCTGCTCTGAAGAGGATTGGTGCCTTCCCATTTCAACCTCTGTCATCCCTCCACCAATTTCTCTCCAAGGTTTTGTTCAATTTTCTTAATCTTTTACTATTCTGGTTTCCCTCCTGCACTGGAAATGAAGGTCAGAAAACCTTGTTCCCCAGTAAAGTGAACCTGTGGTCACCTGGGTCTCTCCTCCTTTTCCTTTCCCGGGTGGGAGCTCAGGGTGTCATCTCCCAGGACGTGCTGGGAGTGTTTTAGGTATCTAGCTTCATCCTGTTTCTAAGCAGACAGCTCTTAGTGATCAGCCTTAAGTGGACTTTTACCAACTTGTTGAATAATGTGCATAGATAGAGCCACCTCTGCCATTTCAGGGTCTCCCAGGAACCAAGAACTTTTACACTTGAGCTTGCTATGTGTTAGGAAGAGAAAGGTCAAAAGTTGAGCTATTTCTCAGGCCACTTAGCCCTCTGTTTCCCCTGAAAGTCTGTGCCCACAAATCTCATTGATCCTTTCTAGATCTCAAGCCCTGATTATTCTTTCAGACTTTGTTCTGCTTTCATAATTCATTCAGGCATTCTGTTTCATTTCCTCTCTTGGTGGAGTATTCCAAAGGAGCTTGCCCACTGCCAGTTTCTCCTGTGCTTCCATCCCTGCCCCTGGCTACTCTACTTGTTTGGTCGGTTTTCCCTATTCAGGGTCAAAGTGGAATTGGTTATTTTTGTTTGCTTGTTTCTTGAGACAGGATCTCACCCTGTTGCCCGGGCTGGAGTGCGGTGGCACGACCATGGCTCACTGCGGCTTTGACCTCCTGGACTTAAGCAATCCTGCCACCTCAGCCTCCCAAAGTGGTGGGATTACAGGCATGAGCCCCTGTGCCTGGCTGGAATTGGTTATTCTTTAGCTCAGCCTCACAAAACCTCCCTAGAATCCCTGGACACAGGAGCACCTGAGAAGAAAGCGGGGCCACTTATTAAAATGTCCACAGAGGGCCAGGGCTCCTCACACAGCCCATCGCTCTCTGCAGGCAGGAGCTCTGATTCTGTCTCACACTCTGGCCTCATGTCTCGGTGTCCCATCCCCTACCTCTGCACTATTCCTGGCTTCTTTCACTTGTGCTTTCCTTAAACATATAGACCTGAGTGGCTCCAGTGGCTCCGGAAGTCATTTGACACAGACACATGAGCACATGACAGACAGACCACTCTCCATCTCTCTGTAGGAACCATGTCTTATCTTGGCCCATGTCACATGACCCAGAGCCAAGAGAAGCTTCATTCTCATCCCCATGAACCAGGAAGCTTGGCCACCGCCCCACACCCTCCCTCAGGATCCCAGCATCTTATTTTCCCCTGCCCTCCGTCTCCAATCTGCACTCTCCTCCAAGACCAAGATTTCCTAACCTTCCATTGACTGTTTCTCTCCTGCATGCTTGTGCTTTCTATATAAATGGTGGGACCAGGGGAGAAACCCCCTCTGTGCTGAATTTAATTGCGTCATTTTACCTTCATGCTTTTCTCGAATGTTCACGACAATCTGGATTCGGTTAAGAAAGGCAAGGAGCTGGGAAGTGGGCCACTCCTTTACCCCTGGAGTCCTGGAGACAGTGTCTGTCCCGCTTTGCCACACCATGGTCCATGGATACGTCTGGTGCTTGTGCCAGTCTGCTGGGTTCCTACGAGCGTCTCAGGTGCTTGTTTGAACTCCCTTTCCTCTGAGCAGGTCGTGCATGCCTGGGTCACTCCCCACCACCTATTACCTAGGGTCAGGTTGCAGGGCTGGGGTGGGGAGAAGAGTTGGTGGGAAGGCTGGTGACCCTTCTTGCAGAAAGAACTGGATTTACGCCATCACTTTGGAGAACACCTGGGCAGCTTCTACTGAAATGGAGAATGCACATGCCGTGCCGCCCAGTGGAAGAACTCTCCGGCGTGTGTGCAGAGATACACACAGGGATGTCTAAAGCAGCATTGCCACGCTGGCGAAGAAGGGGAAGTGATTTAAATTTCTATCAATAGTAGAATGGAAAAAAAAACTCGTTTTATTAATATGAAGGACTGTTAGAGCAGACAAAAGAAATCAATGAGATATGTAAGGTTCAGTGATGGAGGCCAGATAGCAAAAGCACGATGTGGGGTAGAAAGTAGCTAATTGCAGAATGACTTGTACTATAGGTATTTATGCATATTTGAAGTAACACAAAAGAATACTAAACAGTGTTTAGGTGCAAAGTATATTTGCAAGGTACAATTTAAAATCATGGACAGGAAGGATGAACTTAAAGTCCAGTATGATGCTGCCTCTGATGAAGAAGGTAGGAGATTCAGTGAGGGAGAAGCATAATGGGAACATCAACCACAAAAACCTAAAGAAATACGACTCAGTGTTGGCCGGTGCGGTGGCTCACGCCTGTAATCCCAACACTTCGGGAGGCTGGGGTGGACTGATCAACTTGATGTGGTCAGGAGTTCGAGACTAGCCTGGCCAACATGGTGAAACCCCATCTCTATTAAAAATACAAAAATTAGCCAGGTGTGATGGCGCACACTTGTAATCCCAGCTACTCAGGAGATTGAAGAGGGAGGATCACTTGAACCCAGGAGGCGGAAGTTGCAGTGAACTGAGATCATGCCACTGCACCCCAGCCTGGACAACAGAGAGAGACTCTCTAAATAAATATCTCACAAAACTCAATAGCAAAACAAATAAAAAACCAAGCAATTCAATTAGAAAATGGGCAAAAGGCATGAATAAAATGGGCAAAAGGCTAATCTTTAGAACAAGGACGAGCATAAAGCAATGAACATACATGACTGTGCAGAGCAATTACATTATGTCCATCTCGGCTTCAAACTGGCTTTAAGCTAAGGAAGGAGAATATTTGGTTTTCAAATCTAAAAAATCCCCAGAGCAGATCTGCTTTAGGACATCAAATGCCTGAATGTGGGGTTTTTCTCTATTTCACCTTCCTTTAAGTTGACTTCAGGCTTAGGCAGCCTCTCTTCACAATGGCCCCAGAAGAGAGGGACCAGCCTTCAAGTTCAAGTTCAGTAGAAGAGATGTTCTTTCTCCTAGTGGTTAAAAGAGAAGGACTGACTGAGTGCAGTGGTTCATGCCTGTAATCCCAGCACTTTGGGAGGCAAAGGTGGGCGGATCACAAGGTCAAGAGATCGAGACCATCCTGGCCAACATGGTGAAACCCCATCTCTACTAAAAATACAAAAATTAGCTGAGCGGTGTGGTGCGCGCTTTTTGTCCCAGCTACTCAGGAGGCTGAGGCAGGAGAATCGCTTGAACCGGGGAGGCAGAGGTTGCAGTGAGCCGAGATTGTGCCACTGCACTCCAGCCTGGCGAGACTCTATCTCAAAAACAAAAACAAAAAACAAAACAAACAAAAAAATGGCTGGGTCCAGAGTGGATGCACTCTGTCACTCGGGCTGGAGTGCAGTGGCATGATCTTGGTTCACTGCAACCTCTGCCTCCTGTGTTCAAGCGATTCTTCTGCCTCAGCCTGCCAAGTAGCTGGGACGAAAAGCGCGCACCACACCGCTCAGCTAATTTTTGTATTTTTAGTAGAGATGGGGTTTCACCACGTTGGCCTGGCTGGTCTCAAACTCCTGACTTCAAGTGATTCACCTGCCTCAGCCTTCCCATGTGCTGGGATTACAGATGTGAGCAACCACGCCCAGCCTAGGTCCATCTTTCATTGGTCTGGATTGAGTCATGCACCCAAGTGTGAACCATCACTTGGTCAGAGGACGAACTGCAGTTGATCAGGGTCGTGGTTTCACATGTGCCCCTGGAGCAGGAGCTAGGGGTGAAGTCAGCTCCACCAAACCACATGGTAGAGGGCAAGGGAGGGATGCAGTTTCTAAGGAGGAAGGGATGCTGCCAAGAAGGCCAAACCAACCAGTGCCACCTCTGATTACTGGTTCATTTTTGAAAAGAGACTGTAGAGCATACTATGATAAAATTGCAATCCTCAGGGTCCACCAATCAGTACACTCTTCCACCCCTTCCTCTTGTTTTTTTTTTTTTTTTTGGTTGTTTGTTTTTTGTTTTTTGTTTTGACGGAGTGTCTACTCTTATTGCCCAGGTTGGAATGCAGTGGCGTGATTTTGGCTCACTACAGCCTCTGCCTCTCAGATTCAAGTGATTCTCCTGTCTCAGCCTCCCAAGTAGCTGGGATTACAGTTGCATGCCACCATGCTCAGCTAATTTTTATATTTTTAGTAAAGATGGGGTTTTGACATATTGGCCAGGCTCATCTCAAACTCCTGGCCTCAGGTGATCCGCCTGCCTCCGCCTCCCAAAGTGCTGGAATTACAGGCATAAGCCACTGTGCCTGGTACACCCTTCCCTCTTATCACTGTGTCTCACCCCTAGGAGCAGGACTTCCCCAAGGTCATTGAGAGTAACATTGTAAATGGTGGCATCTTGAGCCCATCTTTAGGAGAAAGGTCTCCCATAAGTTTACAGAAACCAAGTGACCTGACTTCACATCACAGTCCCTTTCCAGTGGACACTCACTCTCCCCACCATTAACCTGCAAACCAGAGAGGGCTGAGGGGAGCCTTGCTGGTAACCTTCAAACTTGTGTTCCTTGCTTAACACAATGCCCCAGGAACCATTTATTTACCGGGGAGGTGCAACGGAACTAGTTGAATTGCCCTATATTATATGAAGTAGATGCTATCAAGCAGTCTGACAGTAAAATTGAGGCTTTCACAAAGGCTTTGTGAATTCCCCCGTTCAAAATAAAACACACTAAGCCTGTTCCTAACTTTTGCCCTGAAAACCTTTCTTTAATCTTTGCTGACAAGAATTAAATGTGCACTTTCCCCAGGATGACATAGGACAAATATAATTAGTATTACACTTTCTTCCTTCGCCAGTTCCTATAGCCTCTAAGATTGGAAATCCTACATACAGTTTGGGTTAATGTTCCACCTAATTGTAGGTGAAGTAATCCTTCACCATAAAACAAGAAGAAAAACTCCAATTTAAAGAATCCTCAGGCCGGGCGCGGTGGCTCACGCCTGTAATTCCAGCACTTTGAGAGGCTGAGGTGGGTGAATCACTTGAGGCCAGGAGTTCAAGACCAGCCTGGCCAACATGGTGAAACGCCATCTCTACTAAAAATACAAAAATTTGCCAGGTGTGGTGGCGCATGCCTGTAATCCCAGCTACTCAGGAAGCTAAGGCATGAGAATTACGTGAGCCTGGGAGGCAGAGGTTGCAGTGAGCCAAGATCATGCCACTTCATTGCAGCAGCCGGGGCGACAGAGCGAGACTCTGCCTCAAAACAAAAACAAAAAACAAAAAAACAAAACAAACAAACAAACAAAAACATCTTTAGAACAGGAACTAGCATAACGTGGTGAATACAGGTCTGTGCGGAGAGATTACATCCCATCCAACTAAGCCAGTTTTGGCTTTGTTACTTCTTTATATCCTCATGAAATAGTTCTGTTTGTTAAGTCTCATATTTAATACCTCAACAAGCTTTGCATTTTACCAGGCAGACTTTAAACTCACTTTGAGAGCTTAAGTGGCATTGGACTTTATGAAATTTTGAATCATTAAACACATATCAGGTAGCAGAATGTTTTATATGTGCACAATTGCACTTAGCAGAGTAAGCCTGTCTGCCATTTCACCAGCTCAGCAATTCTCAAACTTGTGGATCTCAGGGCCGGTTTATACTCTTGAAAATTACTGAGGGGGTGGGTGTGGTGGCTCACCCCTCCAATCCCAACACTTTGGGAGGCTGAGGCAGGCTGATTGCTTAAGCTTGGGGAGTTTGAGACCAGTCCGGGCAACACGGCAAAACCCCATCTCCACAAAAAATACAAGAATTAGCTGAGCATGGTGGCGTGCACCCGTAATCCCAGCTACTCAGGAGACTGAGGTGGGAGGATCGCTTGAGCCTGGGAAGACGAGGCTGCAGTGAGCTGTGTTCATGCCACTGTACTCACCCTGGGTGATAGAGTGAGACACTGTCTCAAAAAAAAGAAAAGAAAAGAAAAGAATAAAAGAAAATTCCTGTGGGCGCCATGGCTCACGCCTGTAATCTCAGGACTTTGGAAGACTGAGGTGGGCGGATCACGAGGTCAGGAGTTTGAGACCAGCCTGACCAACATGGTGAAACCCTGTCTCTACTAAAAATACAAAAATTAGCCAGGCATGGTGGCATGTGCCTGTAATCTCAGCTACTCGGGAGGCTGAGGCAGGAGAATTGCTTGAACCCAGGAGGCAGAGGCTGCAGTGAGCCGAGATCACGCCACTGCACTGCACTCCAGCCTGGGTGACAGAGCGAGACTCCATCTCAAATGAAAAAAAAAAAAAAAAAAAAGGAAATTCCTGAGGACCCCAAAGAGCTTCTGTTTAGGTAGGCTATATCTGTTTACATTAACCATATTCAAAGTTAAAACGGGGCCAGGCACAGTGGCTGATGCCTGTAATCCCAACACTTTGGGAGGCCAATGTGGGTGGATCACCTGATGTCAGAAGTTTGAGACCATCCTGGCCAACATGGTGAAACCCCGTCTCTACTAAAAATACAAAAAAATGGCCGGATGTGGTGGTGCATGCCTGTAATCTCAGCTACTTGGGAGACTGAGGCAGGAGAATCGCTTGAACCCAGGAGACAGAGGTTACAGTGAGCCGAGATCACACCACTGCACTCCAGCCTTGGCAACAAGAGTGAAACTGCGTATCAAAAAAACCAAACCAACAAAGTTAGAACAGAAAAATTTTAAAATGTGTATTATCTTATAATAATAATAACCATAAAGACATTACATGTTAATATAAATAACACGTTCCTAGAAAAAAACAACTATATCTTCAAAAAATTCGTGACAGTGGCATTGTTTTACATTTTTGCAGATCTCTTTAATGCCTGGCTTAATAGAAGACAGCTGTATTTTCCTAGCTGGTCTGCATTCATTCCGTCATGATATCACGTCACGTAGCTCTCGAAACCTCCACTGTGCACATTATTTGTGCGATAATGAAGGTGAAGAGAGCAATCAGCATCTTAATAGCATTATGAATAGTTTTGACCTCACAGACCGTGCTTTGAGAAATGCTGCCCTAGATTCACATAGTTTGAAGCCACTTGGGTTGGTTTTTCCTTGATGTGTGGTATCAAAGGGAAGAAGGAAGGGAGGGAGGGAGGAACTCACCGAGGAAGTCCTAACATCTTACAGAGTTTAAAATAACCACCAAATAATGGAAACAGAACATACAGTTTCGAAGTCAATGGAGGAATAAATGAAATGAGAAAGAAAAGAAATAAACAAACTGAATCCCAAAAGAAGGCTAGAGAGCAGAAAAAAAGAAACATTAAAAGATGAGGGACGGCCGGGCAAGGTGGCTCACACCTGTAATCATAGCACTTTGGGAGGCTGAGGTGGGTGGATCACCTAAGGTCAGGAGTTCAAACCAGCCTGGTCAACATGGTGAAATCCCGTCTCTACTAAAAATGCAAAAATTAGTCAGGCATAGTGGCACACATCTGTAATTCCAGCTACTCGGGAGGCTGAGGCACAAGAGTTGCTTGAACCCAGGAGGTGGAGGTTGCAGTGAGCTGAAATAATGCTGTCAAACTCCAGCCTGGGCAACACAGTGAGACTGTGTCTGAAAATAAAATAAAATAAAATATAAAATAAAATAAAAGATGAGGGAAATAAAAAGTACAAAATAAGATGGTAGACGTTTCGCTTTTTCTTAAATAGGTGTGTTCACTCTGTGATATTTGTGGTAATTTATTTGGCCTATACACTTGTTATTTGGCTATGCATGGTGATATGGTTTGGCTATGTCCCCACCTAAACCTCATCTTGAATTGCAGTTCCCTTAATCCCAAGTGTCATGGGAGGAACCAGGTGGGAGGTAATTGAATCGTGGGGTGGTTGTCCTCATGCTGTTCTCCGATGGTGAGGGAGTTCTCAGGAGATCTGATGGTTTTATCAGATGGCTTCCTCCATTTTGCTCTGCACTTCTTGCTGCTGCCATGTGAAGAAGGACCTGTGTGCTTTCCCTTCTACCACGATTCTGTTTTCTGAGGCTTGCTCAGCCCTGTGGAACTGTGAGTCAATTAAACCTCTTTTCTTTGTAAATTACCCAGTCTCGGGTACGTCGTTACTAGCAGCGTGAGAATGGACTAATACATACGGAATGCATGTATATTTCAATATATGTACATACTTCACTAAAAGAATTTAAAATAAGATGACAGAAATAAATTCAAATATATTGGAAATTATTATTTTATAACTATACATGGACAAAATAATATAGTTAAAAGACAAATATTGTCCAATTGTCAGGCCGGATTATAAAAAAATCCAACCTCTCTATACACTGCTTAGGAAAAGCACATTTAAAACATAAAGATGGCCGGGCGCGGTGGCTCACGCCTGTAATCCCAGCACTTTGGGAGGCCGAGGCGGGCGGATCACAAGGTCAGGAGATCGAGACCATGGTGAAACCCCGTCTCTATTAAAAATACAAAAAATTAGCTGGGAGCGGTGGCGGGCGCCTGTAGTCCCAGCTACTCGGGAGGCTGAGGCAGGAGAATAGCGTGAACCCGGGAGGCGGAGCTTGCAGTGAGCCGAGAGTGTGCCACTGCACTCCAGCCTGGGGCACAGAGCGAGACTTTGTCTCAAAAAAAAAAAAAAAAAAAGATATAGCAAGGTTGAATGTAAAAGGATGGACAGAGATGGACTAGGCAAATAATAACTAAAAACGAAGTCGATGTGGCTCTGTTAATATCAGACAAAATCAGTGTTAAGGCAGAAGGAATTTTGAAAGTTTCAGTTCACCAGGGAGACAGAACTACAAGGAGAAATAGACAAATTACCATGATAGAAGGAGCATGTAATGCACCTCTTCATGTAACTGATAGATTAAATAGATGAAAATGTTTATAAAGGTTATGAAGATTTGAACATCATAAATTAACAAGTTCGATCTAAGATATATACAGAGAAGATGGCACCCAACAATTGCAGAATCTCTCTTCTTTTCATTACTGGAATACTAGAATACTGTTTATATTCCAAGCCAAAAAACAATTCTCAGCAAATTTCAAAAGACCGATACCATTGAAACAGCACTCTCTAGTTAGAAATAAGTAACAAAAGAATAAAGGGGAAAAAATTCTGTGTTTGAAAATTAAGATACATTTCCAAAGTCGAGAGTCAAAGAAAAAAATCACATGGAATTTGGAGCCTATTTAGAACTCAAAATAATGAGAATTCTGCAAATCAAAACTTGTGACATCCCACTAAAGCTGTTCTTAGAGGGAAATCTGTCCAATGCACTAAATGCTTACATTAACAAAGAAGAAAGGCTAAAGTGAATGAGCATCCAAGTTAACATGTTAGAAAAGGAGCAACAGAGGAGACTGAATAAAGTAAAACGAAGGAAACAATAAAGATAAGATTAGAAATTAATGCAACAAGAAAACAGAGATAAATGCCAGAAAGGATCTTGGTTTTCTGAAAAGACAGATTAATGGACCTCTTGGCAAGACTGAGAAAGGAAAAAAGAAGGCACAAACACAATAGGAGGTAACCACTAAAAAGTATCATGACCTGTTTCTTCCCACCACGTGGACTCTGCTCTGAAGGACTGTTGCTTCTCTTGCCCAGTTTGTCCACCTGTGCCAGTCACTGCTTTGTTTTGGGTGCTGGTCCTTTGAGTCCACATGCAGGCTCCTGCCTTGCTCCCCAGACTTGCCTGTGCTGGGTTGTTCAGATCCGGCATGAGGAACCCCCCTTTCTGAATCAGAGCCAAGGATAGAATTAAGAGCTCTGCGGCAGATAAGTGAATGCTACCATCTTCTAGATACAGAATAGGGAAGATAAAGAATTCCAAGATTCTGATATTACAGGATAAAAAGACTTGTGGTTTACCACGAGGTAGTACCAGCCATAATGAAGAAAATGTTATAGGCTGGGTGTGGTGGCTCACGCTATAATCTCAGCACTTGGGGAGGCCCAGGAGGGAAGATCGCTTGAAGGCAGAAGTTGTTGAACATCCTAGGCAACATAGTGAAACCCTGTCTCAATAAAAAATAAACAATTAGCCGGGTATGGTGGCGTGCACCTGGGGTCCCAGCTAATCAGGAGGCTAAGGCAGGAGGATGGCTTGAGCCCATGAGTTTGAAGCTGCAGTGAGATGTGACCACACCACTGCATTCCAGCCTGGGAGACAGAGGGAAACCCTGTCTCTAAAACAAACAAACAAACAAACAAAACAAAGCAAAACAAAAAAGAAAAAAGAAAGAAAAGAAAATGGAATATATCACAGACACGAAGGAACACTCACTCAATGGCTGAGTTGGCTTTGAGCTATCTACTACTCTCCTTTGCCTCTGAACTCACCTTAGTTCTGTTTCATCGTTCCTCTTTTTGAGCCCTTCTTCCCCAAAAAGTTACCCCAAGCTGGCACCTCTAATCTCCTGTGAAGGTGACATTGGCTATCCCTAAGATCTGCATCTTCTCTCTGCACCTGGCTCTCCAGCGCTTTCACCACTACCCAGACAGTGAGACCCCCCATGCTGCCGCCTTTGTGGCCCTCTGTCAAAGGCTTTGTGCACGTGGAGGAAGAGAAACAGAAAATCAAAGGGTTAGGCTGGGCATGGTGGTTTATGCCTGTAATTGCAACACTTTGGGAGGCCAAGGTGGGTGGATCACTTGAGGTCAGGAGTTCGAGACCAGCCTGACCAACATGGTGAAAACCCGTCTCTACTAAAAATACAAAAATTAGCCAGGTGTGGTTGTGGGGGCCTGTAATCCCAGCTACCCAGGAGGCTGAGGCAGGAGAATCGCTTGAACCTGAGAGGCAGAGGTTGCAGTGAGCCAAGATCACATCACTGCACTCCAACCCAGGCGACAGAGCGAGACTCCGTCTCAAAAACAAAACAAAACAAAATAGAAACAAAAACAAAAATAAAGAAAATCAAGGGGTCAATGCAGCATTGAGAGCACTGAGCAACACTGCGCCCGCCCACCAATTTGACTCTTCCACTGGGGGAACCCACCATGGTAGACAAAGTGTAGGGTCCAAACAGACCAGGAAATTGAAGAGGATCATGGCAGCCAGTCTCCTGGCTCTCCTGCACCTCCAGGTCCCCACTTGGGGCCAGGAGAGCATGATCTGCACAAAGTGCCAGGTGGCAGAAGGTGGTGACCACTATGGGGATGAAGAAGAGCTCCAAGCACAGCTCCAGCTGCAGCACCACGGCCAGCTGCTCTTGGGGGAAGTTCTCATAGCAGATACAGGGTCCTCTGGCATATCTCATCGTCTTCTTGGTTGGTAAAAACTAGACAATGAGGCTAGGCGCGGTGGCTGATGCCTGTAATCTCAGCACTTTGGGAGGCTGAGGCAGGCAGATCACTTTAGGTCAGGAGTTCGAGACCAACCTGGCTAACAAGGTGAAACCCTGACTCTACTAAAAATACAAAAATTAGTCGGGAGTGGTGGCACGTGCCTGTAGTCTCAGCTACTCGGGAGGCTGAGGCAGAAGAATCACCTGAACCCAGGTGCTGGAGGTTGCAGTGAACCGAGATAGTGCCACTGCACGCCTCTCCTCGACCTGATCATTGAAAGGTAGACATTTAAAATAAAACTTGTGGCTGGGAGCAGTGGCTCATGCCTGTAATCGCAACACTTTGGGAAGCCAAGACGGGAGGATTGTTTGAGTCGAGGAGTTCAAGACCAGCCTGGGCAACACAGGGAGAGCCTTTCTCTACAAAACGTTAAAAAATTAGCTGGTATGGTGGTATGCGCCTGTAGTCCTGGTTACTCTGGAGGCTGAGGCAGGAGGATCACTTGAGCCCAGGGTTTCAAGGTTACAGTGAACCATGGTGGCACCACTGCACACCAACCTTGGCGACAGAGCAAGACCCTGTCTCAAAAAAAAAAAAAAAGTTTAAAAATTAATAAAATAAAACTTGAGGCCTTAACCTATGATAGATAACATATCACCGCTGGCCCATCTGTACGTTTCATTCTGCATTCCAGAATTTCAGAAGTAGAGGACCAGATGAATGGGAGCGGTCCTGCTGCCGTGGGGCTGAGCTCCACCGCCTTCCTCCTGCTCCTCCCGGCCAGGCCCTGACCATCTCTCCACTGACTTGTCCTGGCCCCTTTCCCATTTCTGTGGCCTCTTCCCTCTCCTCCTTGGAGAGTAGCCCTGTCCTCTGCTCCCTGCATGCTCTCCTTCCATCCTGTCTCTCCCTGGGGTTATGGTCCCAGCAACCTCTTCTCTGAGCCCAAGTGAGGTCAGGTCCCTTGCCTCTTCCTGCAGGTAGATGGATGGGTTTTCAAAATGTCTGGTTTCAGAAGCAGGCAGCATCTGGTCTAACTGGACCACCTTTTCCTTTTCCACCAGCGGCAGGCTTTTATACCTGGAAGAGTCATGTGGTCAAAAAGAGGAAAGTCAGCAGCTGAGCTCTTTCTAAAGCAGCTTGACCTTCTGGGTCTCCCACCACATTTTGCCCCCAGCAGACTTATTTCACCCAGAGTCCTATTTGTTTGTTTGTTTATTTATTTATTTATTTTGAGACAGAGTTTTGCTCTATCGCCCAGGCTGGAGTTCAGTGGTGTGATCTCAGCTCCCTACAAACTTTGTCTCCCTAGTTCAAGTGAGTCTCCTACCCCAGCCTTCCGAGTAGTGGGATTACAGGAGTGTACCACCACGCCTGGCTAATTTTCGTATCTTTTGTAGACGGGATTTCACCATGTTGGCCAGGCTAGTCTCGAACTCCTGACTTCAAGTGATCCGCCTGCCTTGCCTCCCAAAGTGCTGGGATTACAAGCGTGAGCCACCATGCTTGGCCCAGAATCCAAATTTGAACAGCTTTTTCAGGCTTCCTCCTACCCCTGCATTCCAAGAGGCTGCATTCTGTTTCCTTCCCACAGGCAATTATCCCATACGACTGCACACACACATCCATCTCTCACCTCCTTCCTTCCTTCTTTCTTTCCTTCCTTCCTTCCTTCCCTTCCTCCCTCCCTCCTTTCCTTCCTTCCTTCCTTCCTTCCTTCCTTCCTTCCTTCCTTCCTTCCTTCCTTCCTTCCTTCCTTTCTTCCTTCCTTTCTTCCTTCCTTTCTCTCTCTCTCTCCCTTCTTTCCTTTCCTTCCTTCCTTCCTTCCTTCCTTCCTTGCTTCCTTCCTTCCCTTCCTTCCTTCCTTCCTTCTTTCTTTTTCTTTCTTTCTTTCTCCCCCTTCTTCCCTTCCCTTCTATCTCTTTCTTTCTTTCTCTCTCCCCCTTCTTCCCTTCCCTTCTCTCTCTCTTTCTTTCTCTTTCTTTCTTTCTTTCTTTCTTTCTTTCTTTCTTTCTTTCTTTCTTTCTTTCTTTCTTTCTTTCTTTCTTTCTCTTTCTTTCTTTCTTTCTCTCTCTCTCTCTTTCTGTCTCTCTCCCTCTCTCTCCCTCCCTCACTCACTCACTCCCTCCCCCTCTCTCTCTTTCTTTCTTTCTTTCTTTCTTTTGTTGTTGCTATTGTTGTTTTGAGACAGGGTCTCACTCTGTTGCCCAGGCTAGAGTTCAGTGGTGCGATCACAGCTCACTGCAGCCTTGACCTTTTGGGCTCAAGCGATCCTCACACCTCAGCCTCCCGAGTAGCTGGGCCACAGGTGCACGCCACTGCATCTGGCTAATTTTTTGTATTTTTGGTAGAGACAGGGTTTCACCACGTTGCCGAGGCTGTTGTCGAACTCTTGAGCTCTGGCAATCCACCTGCTTCAGCCTCCCAAAGTGCTAGGATTACAGGTGTGAGCCACCATGCCCAGTCCGAAGTTGGTTTTTAGAAAAAAAACCTAGCACTGTCCCTTGCCTATAACAGACACTCAAATCCTTGTGGAATGTAAGGATGGAGGCTGGATGTGCCTGTGAGTGCTTGCTAACTGATGACACAAGCAAAGAGTGTGTCAGAACCTGCGCCTTTTATCTTCTGTCCTTTATCTGCATTCTGTTGCCCAGGCTACTGGTATGGGGCCATCTTTGGTGCTGAGGTCTAGGTTCCAATGAGGTCAAAGGGAGAATTCAAACTAAGTTGTTTGGCAGCACCCCAAGGCTGTGCTGACCTCACACACAGCTGCGTCATGGGAGAGGGCAGTGCAACATCTCAAATCCAACTCAACGGAGCAATCGTTCAGGCTGAGTCACACCATGTATGAATGGGGGGGCGGGGGTATGTGGCTCCTCTCCAACAAGCCACACTGCTTCCCTGTCACAAAACACAAGGGACCCTTACTCTGTGCGAGGTACTGTTCTAGGAGATAGAGACAAGAGTAAACAGGATGGACAGAAAACAAGTAGACAAACCAGCAAGGCAATTTCACAGGAAGAAAGGAAGTAGGCCAGGCAAGGTGGCTCACATCTGTGATCTCAACGCTTTGGGAGGCCCAGGTGGGAGGACTGCTTGAGGCCAGGAGTTTAAAACCAGCCTGGTCAACATAGTGATAACCACATCTCTACAAAAAATGAAATAAAAAGTCAGGCGTAGTGGCTCACACCTATAATCCCAGCTACTTAGGAGGCTGAGGCAGGAGGAGAATTGTTTAAGGCTGGGTGTTTGAGACCAGCCTGGGCAACATAGTGAGACCCTTGTCTCTACAAAAGAAAGATAAAAATAAAAAATTAGCCAGGCATGGTGATGCACACCTGTAGTCCCAGATACTCAGGAGGCTGAGGCGGGAGGATCACTTGAGCCTAAGAGTTGGAAATTAAAATGAACTATGATGGTACCACTCCAATCCAGTGGTCCTGTCTGTTGGGGGAAAAGGGAGAGAAAGAAAAGAAATTGGCTAGGTGTGGTGGTTCACACGTGTAACCCCAGCACTTTGGGAGGCTGAGGCAGGCACATCACTTGAGGTCAGGAGTTTGAGACCAGCCTGGCCAACATGGTGAAATCCTGTCTCTACTAAAAATACAAAAATTAGCCGGATATGGTGGCGGGCACCTGTAATCCCAGCTACGTGGGAGACTGGGGCAGGAGAATCACCTTAACCTGGGAGGCAGAGATTGCAGTCAGCCAAGATTGTGCCACTGCACTCCAGCCTGGGTGACAGAGGAAGACTCTGCCAAAAACAAAAAACAAAACACCAAACAACAATGACAACAACAACGAAAGCAAGCAGGGAAATTGAGAGAGAGAGCGATGGGCAGGGCCTGTCAGGAAAGGCCTGAGACATTTGAATGGGTGAGAAGGAGCCACTATCTGAAGAGCGTTCCAGGTAGGGGCACCAGTGGGAACTTAGCCTGAACCATGGCTCAGTTGAATTGGACTTGAGACGTCGCACCGCCCACTCCCATGATGCAGCTGTACGTGAGGTCAACACAGCCTTGGGATGCTGCAGAACAGCTTAGTCTGAATTCTCCTTTTTTTTTTTTTTTTTTTGAGATGGAGTCTCACTCTGTTGCCCAGGCTGGAGTGTGGTGGCGATCTCGGCTCACAGCAACCTCCACCTCCCTGGTTCAAGCAATTCTCCTGACTCAGCCTCCTGAGTAGCTGGGATTACAGGCACTCGCCACCACACCTGGCTAATTTTTGTATTTTTAGTAGAGACAAGGTTTCACCATATTGGTCAGGCTGGTCTCAAACTCCTGAGCTCAGGTGATCCACCCACCTCGGCCTCCCAAAGTGCTGGAATTACAGGCATGAGCCACTGTGCCTGGCCTGAATTCTCCCTTTGACCTCATGGAACCTAGGCCTCAGCACCAAGGATATCTGAAGCCCTGAAGCTCTGAGATGGGAGAAGCTGCTGTGTTGGAAGGATGGAAAGGAGGCTGGAGGAGGGGCCCTGGCTGCTCTGCCTGCGGCCACAGGGAGAGTGCACTGGAGCCAGCTGGAAAGTGCTGACTTTACTTTGAAGCTGTTTGCCCTCAGTTGATGGTTGCCTCATCTGTTGATTATATCGTCCTCTCCTGATCTGTGATACGTTCTGATAAGCTACTACAGCCAGTCAGAATCTGACAGCCCCCTTCTGGTTCCACGCCCTTGTGGTATCTTGACAACAGAAACCCGCTTTGAGCAGCCACACCGTCCTTGTCAGCATCCTGCAATGACAGATACGGTAAAGGTCAGAGATGGGGCACCCCAGACAGAATGACTGGGAAGCATTTTAAGATAAAAGGGGGCCAGATGTGGCGGCTCATGCCTGTAATCCCAGCACTTTGGGAGGCTAAGGCAGAAGGATTGCTTGAACTCAGTTGTTTGAGACCAGCCTGGGCAGCATAGCGGTAGCTCATCTCTACAAAAAATTAAAAAAATTAGCTGAGGGTGCTGGTGCATGCTTGTCTTCCCAGCTACTCAGGAAGCTGAAGTGGGAGAACTGCTTGAGCCCGGGAGTTCCAGGCTGCAGTGAGCTACGATCGTGCCACTGCACTCCAGCCTGGGCGACAGAGCCAGACTCAGTCTCTTAAAAAAAAAAACAAAACACACACACAAAAAAACACGCTGGGCCCACGGGCTCATGCCAAAGTGCTGTAATCCCAGCACTTTGGGAGGCTGAGGCAGCAGATCACTTGAGGTCAGGAGTTCGAGACCACCCTGGCCAACACGCTGAAACCCCATGTCAACAAAAAATATAAAAATTAGCCAGGCGTGATGGCAGGCACCTGTAATCCCATCTACTCAGGAGGCTGAGGCAGAAGAATTGCTTGAACCCAGGAGGCGGAGGTTGCAGTGAGCTGAGATTACACCACTGTACTCCAGCCTGGGTGACAGAGTGAGACTCAGTATCAAAAAAAAAAAAAAAAAAAAGGAAGGGAACACAGGTGTCTCCAGCTGTATGGGCACCTGGGCACCAGCATGCACCAACAGGGGAAGGAAGTAGAGGGAAAGGAGGAGTGTGGGCCTAGCTGGGGGACAGGATTTGAGTTAGTTACTGCCCTCATTTGCCTGTAGGCTGGCCCTTCCTTACAGTTCAGCCTGCTGCAGTCCAGCTGTACCTGTTTTGAAATCACCCTGACAGGCTAAGATCAGGAAACCTTATCAGTTGAGAAAGGGAGTTTACCAGATGCCTCCCCTCTACCAGCTGCTGCCCCTGCAGGCCCATGGTGCCAACATCTTGGGAACGGGGCACCCATTACACAGACTCTTCCACCCCGTCCTTCCAGTTGCTCAGGCCCTGAGAGATCTCTGATTCTTGTCTTTATCTGACACTTACCCCACCAGCAAATCCTTTCCACCCTGTCTTCAGAATAGCTCCCCAATCCAGCCACTTCTCAGCACAGCCCTGGTCCAGGCTGTAAGCACTGTGTCTCACCTGTGTCTCTTCAGCCTCTACTCTCTGGCCCCCTACTTCACACCACACAGCAGCCAGAATGGTCTTATAAAAGCACAAGCAGGGCTGGGTGCAGTGGCTCACACCGGTAATCCCAAAACTTTGGGAGGCCAAGGCGGGAGGATCGCTTGAGCCCAGGAGTTCAAGACAAGCCTGGGCAGCATAGCGAAACCCTGTCTCTACAAAAAATAAAAAAAATTAACCGGGTGTGGTGGCACGTGCCTGTAGTCCCAGTTACTGAAGGGGCTGAGGTGGGAGGATCACTTGAGCCCAGGAGGTTGAGGCTGCAGTGACTCGTGATTATACCACTGTTCTCCTGCCTGGGTGACAGAGTGAGAACTTGTCTCAAAATAGATAAATAAATAAAAACGTAAGTAGGCCACATCCATTCCCTACTCAAAACCCCACAGAGGCTCCCCACCTCTCTGATCAAAGCTAGAGTCCTCCCAGTGTCCTGTAAGTTCTGCTCCACGGGCCTTCTGTCTGCAGCAGTGTCTGGCCTCATCTGCTCCTCTTTTCTCCCATCTCCCTGTGACTCTGGGGATTGCGATTCTCTGGGGACTTCTCTGGGGACTGTGATTTGATGACATCTTTCAAAATGAAACACTCCGGCCAGGGGGTAGTGGCTCATGCCTATAATCCCAGAACTTTGGGAGGCTGAGGTGGGCAGATCACTTGAGGTCAGGAGTTCAAGACCAACCTGGCCAACATGGCAAAACCCCGTCTCCACTAAAAGTACAAAAATTAGCCAGACATGGTGAGGCACACCTGTAATCCCAGCTACTTGGGAGGCTGAGGCAGAAGAATCGCTGGTATCTGGGAGGAGGAAGTTGCAGTGAGCTGAGATTCCACCACTGCACTCCAGCCTGAGTGACAGAGAGAGATTCCATGTCAAAAAAAGAAAGGAAAAAAAAAAAAAGAAGGAAAGAAAACAGAACAAAACAAAAAAAACCAAAATGAAACATTCCATACTATTTGACCCAAGAAGCTGATATCTACAGATTTATTGTATGGATATACTTTTCTGTTTTTTATTGTTGTTGTTGTTGTTGCTGTTTGTTTTGTGATAATAAAAAATCGGGAGCAAAGTGTCTATCAGTAAAGGCTCTGGTTAAATAAAGATCGTGGAGCTTCCACATGGTAGGAATCCCACACACCTGTTACAAAGAACGAGGCAGGTCCACGTATGCCAATGTAGACCAGGCCCTGACATGTACTGTTCAGTGGAAAAAAGCAAGGCAGGAGAATGGCCACGCGTCTCCACACCCATTCAGCGAGGACTTGCTGAGCAGCCCCTGTCACAGCACTCGCCGGTGCTGGGGATTCAGCGGTGGACAAGGCCTGGCTCCATGGAGCTGACCATTGCAGCAAGACAGGCCAGAGACTGATAAACAGCGATCACTTAAAACTCACTGAATTTATACACGTAGAAAAGGGGAGGAGACTGTGATTTCCTTTTTCTCTTTCCTCCTTTCTTTCTCTTCTCTTCTCTCTCTTCTCTTCTCTTTTCTCTTCTCCCCTTCTCTCTTTCTCTCTCCCTCCCCTCCTTCCTTCCTTTCTTCCTTCCTTCCTCTCTTTTCTTTTTCCTTCCTTCCTTCTTTCTTTCTTTCTTTCTTTCTTTCTTTCTTTCTTTCTTTCTTTCTTTCTTTCTTTCTTTCTTTCTCCATCTTTCTTTCTTTTCTTTCTCTCTCCATCTTTCTTTCTTTTCTTTCTCTCTCTCTTCCTTCCTTCCTTCCCTCCTTCCTTCTTTTTTCTTTCTTTTTTTTCCACAGGATCTCACTGTGTTGCCCAGGCTGGAGTACAGTGGCACAATCATAGCTCACTGCAGCCTCGACCTCCTGGGCTCAGGTGGTCCTCCCACCTCAGCCTCCTGAGTAGCTGAGACTACAAGCACACAGCACCATGCCTGACGAAGACTTCGTTTCTTATAAAGGGTTACAGCCTGCAAGGTGGCTGTCCCACAAGCTGGGAAGTGTGCCTTTGGCCAAGAACAAAGACAGGCACTTTGAAGAAAGAGGGTTTGAGGTAGGAGTTTTATACTGAATGGGTTGGCTAAGTATACATATTCAACAGATTCCAAGAAAAACTATGAATATTCAAGAGGTAGTCATGACACATGCATATTCAACAAATATGCATGTAACATACGACCTATGTTGGCCAGGTGCAGTAGCTCATGCCTGCAATCCCAGCCCTTTGGGAGGCCAAGGCGGGCAGATCACTTGAGGCCAGGAATTTAGGACCAGCCTGGCCAACATGGCTAAACCCGTCTCTACTAAAAATTAGCCAGACATAGTGGCACACCTGTAGTCCCAGCTGCTTGGGAGGCTGAGGCATGAGAATCGCTTGAACCTGGGAGGCAGAGGTCGCAATGAGCTGAGATAAAGTCACTACACTCCAACCTGGGAGACAGAATGAGACTCTGTCTTCAACAAACAACCAACCAATGTTCACCTTGGAGAGGAGACTTAGCATTTAAATGTTATTACAATTAGGTCCTATATATCAAAAGGTATTTTCAAGACAGGAAGGCAACCTGTGTGCAACCTCTGTAAACCAGCGAGGACCAGTCCATGCTCTTCTTACCAGGAGAAAGTGGCCGAAATCAGTCTCTTGTGCAGTCAAAGCTGTAGTTGTGGCTGGTGGAACAGAGGCTGGAGGTCAGTTATTCAGCATCTGCAGGAACTTCCAAATGTTTCAGTGTTGCTTATCCTGAGACCAGTGCTTGCTTATCTGCTAGAGAAAAAGAAAAGCCTCGTGGCAGTTAGAACATAAGCTATTCTTTAAGTGTAGAGGTGAGTGACTTACCCCTTGTCTGGAATGACCTTAGTCCTATTTATAATTTGGTATCTTACTTCCACGAAAGGTCCGTTCTGTGAGTGTCATGACCTCTATTTTAACACGAATGCTGGTCAGTGTCTGAACTATAAAAGGTGAAGAGGTATAAAGAGGCATGTCTGACCTCCCATCCTTTCACGGCCAGGAACTCAAGTTTTAAGGTTTTTCTGGGGTCCCCTTGCCCAAGAGGGAGTCTGTTCAGTCACTGGGGGGACTTTGGATTTTTTTTTTTTTTTTTTTTTTGAGAGACAGAGTCTTGCTCTGTCACCCAGGCTGGAGTGCAGTAGCGTGATCTCAGCTCACTGCAACCTCTGCCTCCCGGGTTCAAGCCATCCTCCCACATCAGCCTCCAAAACAGCTGGTACTCCAGGCTAGCTCCACCACGCCCAGCTAATTTTTGTACTTTTAGTAGAGGTGAGGTTTGGCCATGTTGGCCAGGCTGGTCTCGAACTCCTGGCCTTAAGTGATCTGCCCGCCTCGAACTCCCAACGTGCTGGGATTACAGGCATGAGCCACCACGCCCAGCCAGAATTTTAAGTTTACAGCAGTTACCTTACCATAAAGCCTGGGGCTGCGGTCTGGAGTCGGGTAGGAAGCCTCAGACTGGGAGGACAGAGGAAGAGGGCGCAGGCAGCCCAGGAAGGCCCCTCGGAGGAGGTTGTATTTGAGGAGAGAACTCCAGCAGAAGAGTCAGAGGCTGGAGCCTGTAGGGACATTCTAGGCAGAGGTACAGCAAGTCGTGAGATAAGCCATGGGGTGTCAGTGGGGGCCGGGGAGGCCAGTGCAGCTGCAAGGGGTCGGGGTGGGGGAGAGCCGTGGGAATGAGGCCGGGGCAGACGACTGGTCCAGATTACGCAGGGCTTTGTCGCCACGGTAGGATGTAGAATGACATCCGAAGAATGATGGGAAGCCCCTGGAGGGCAGCGGTTGTGCTGTAATCTGTGTCACATTTCTGAAGGACCCATCAGGATGCTGAGTGAGGAATAGACTTGGGGAAGGGTCACCCACGAACCTGTTCTCCGCGGCTGTCTCTGGGAAGGGGCTCTGGGCATCGGTGCGGGAGGGAAACTCACCTTTACCCGTATATCCTTTTCTGCCGTTGAAGAAATTCTCTAAATATGTAAGTATGTGTGTGAATGTTTAATGTTGCTAAACAAAATGAATTAAAAGCAAGAAGAACGTGACCTATGATTAAGGCGGAGGCAAGCGGTGTGGCCCACTCCGTCCAGCCACAGCCCTTTCTTCTGTTGAGCTGTTGAGTGTATGGAACCCAAATAGACATAAAAATAGACATAAAAAAGAAAAAGGGACCAGGTGCTGTGGCTCACACCTATATCCCGGCACTTTGGGAGGCTGAGGTGGGAGAATCATTTGAGCCCATGAGTTTGAGACCAGCCTGGGCAACACAGCAAGAACCCTGTCTCTACAAAATAAAAATTAAAAAACTGGGCGTGATGGCATGTGCCTGCAGTCACAGTTACTTGGGAGGTGGAGGCAGGAGGATCACTAGAGCCCGGAGGTAGAGGCTGCAGTGAGCTACAATTGCACCACTGCACTCCAGACTAGGCTACTGACTGTCTCAAAAAATTAAAATTAAAATTAAAAATTAAAAAAAGAGAAAAAATTTTAAAAAGCAAACTTTTGTTTGTTTTTTGATAGAGTCACTCTGTCACCAGGCTGGAATGCAACGGTGCGATCTCGGCTCACTGCAACCTCCACCTCCTGGGTTTAAGTGATTTTCCTGCCTCAGCCTCCTGAGTAGCTGAGATTACAGGCGGCTGCCACCACGCCCGGGTAATTTTTGTATTTTTAGAAGAGACAGGGTTTCACGATGTTGACCAGGCTGGTCTTTAACTCCTGACCTCAGGTGACCCACCTGCCTCGGTCTCCCAAAGTGCTGGGATTACAGGTGTGAGCCATCGCGCCTAGCTGAGAGAACACATTTTTTTTAAAAAAGGGAAAAGGGTATAGTTACGGGCCACAGGGCAATTGGATCTCCGAGCCACACCCCCACCCACTCTTGGCATTATCCAGCGCCTGAGATTTTGCCAGTCACATGGATATCAAATAGCGCCTCCATGCTGTTTTAGTGCCCTCTCATTTTTCTGATTTCTAATGGGCTGCCCATCTCTCAGCAGAACGCAGGCTTCCTTGCTCATGATCATTGCGCTGGACTCGTGTCTCAGCAATGGCTCTTAATTGCAGCAACAGAGACCAACTCTGGCTCATTTAGGGATTTAATGATAAGATATTGAGTAGCTCAGAGATGTGCCAGGAAGGCTGGAAAACCAGGCTTCTAGAATCAAGGAAGCTGCACAGCCAGGGCCACATTAAAAGTCATGCCATTAGCTCAGTCCAGGGAGTACGTGGGAGTCCCCCCACCACCGCACACTAGGACCTAGAGCCACATTCTGTTTGCCACCGCTACTGCCACTGCCAGAAATAATTTTCCACTTTTCCTCCTTTGTGCCATTAGCCTCAGATTCAGAATTTGGGGCAGGTGCACCTGATTGGCTAAACGCAGGCATCAGGGATGCTTGGAAAATAAGGTCCCTGCATCAGTAGTTTCTCTAGTGGGAGATGGGCTCTGCCTCCTCACAAGGCTCATACGTGGCCAGTTCCCTAAACACAGAAGTGGTTCAGAAGCCAGGAAACCAAAAGATGGCCCGTGTCCCCTCAGGGCCCTTCAGAGGTCAGAACAGCTTACACCACTTCCATTTTTTGTTTCCCAGTATATGAAAAAAATGATGCAATACCAAAACTGTGAGATTTATGTATTTGTGTGCTCATTTGGGGTGACCAAAACCATGCTGTCGGCTGGGTGCAGTGGCTCATGCCTGTAATCCCAGCACTCTGGGAGGCCAAGGTGGGTGGATCACCTGAGGTCAGCAGTTCGAGACCAGCCTAGCCAAGATGGCAAAATCCCGTCTCTACCAAAAATACAAAAATTAGCCCCGGCGTGGTGGCTCACACCTGTAATCTCAGCTACTCGAGAGGCTGAGGCAGGAGAAATGCTTGAACCTGGGAGGCAGAGGTTGCAGTGATCGCGCCACTGCACTCCAGCCTGGGCAGTGCACTTCAGAGCGGGACTCGGTCTCAAAAAAAAAAACACAAACAACCAAAACCAACCAAACAAACAAACAAAAACAAAACACACACACACACACACACACACACAAAAGCCAAAACAAAAACAAAAACCGTGCTGTCTTTACAATAACAGAGCAACATTTTTAATGTGAAATAAGTAATGTATTGTTCACGAAATAATTTTAGGATGTTATTTGTTTGGTTTTTGACAGAATTCATCACAGTATAGAGCCAGAAATAGGCCACAGGTTTAAAGTTGGGTGCTGTCAAGATAGCCCTGTGACTGTATGTTTACCTTCATTCAGTATTCATGACAGAAGAGTGATTATGAGGCCGGGGCCAGATGGCCCAGGACTGCGATTCAGCGTTGCTGTGAGTACAGGACTTGTCCTTGGTCAGCGACCCCTCCTAGCACAAGCAGCCTGATCTCTCCGCCAGCCCAGAGCTGCACTGGATGTCGTGTAGACACTGAATGCCAAAGAGGTCAATTACAGCACAGCACCCTCCTGCTTAGAGAAAACACTCCTGTTTTCAATGCCTGAGGCTTGGGAATGGTTTAAGCACCTCGCTCCTCCCCAGTCCCAGGGATGGGCACTTAGAAGCCTGAGCACGTTAAATCATTTATTTACGCCCATGATTCCAGCTACCCTCACGGAGACCCTGGAGGTCTCCAGGCAGTTTGAATCCCTGTGCTACCTTATCTGCTCTTGCTTGGTCAGAATCAAGGTGCTGAATGGTTTCCCATTATTATTTCTCTAATTTTAAAAAATTGCATTATAATGCATGAATATAGCCTTTTAAAAAAAACCCAACGGTACAGAAGTAAAATGTGAAATGCCAGTTCGCTTCTTCCTTCCCACATGAAACCACTATTTTGTTTATGTCCATATATGTACATATACAAATATTTGACTTAAAAATGAATAAGTGAGGCCGAGTGTAGTGCCTCATGCTTATAATCCTAGCACTTTGGGAGGCCAAGGCAGGCAGATCACTTGAGCCCAGGAGTTTGAGACTAGCCTGGCCAATATAATAAAACCCTGTCTCTACTAAAAATACAAAAAATTAGCTAGTGTGGTGGTGCGCACCTGTAATCCCAGCTACTTGGGAGTCTGAGGCAGGAGAATTGCTTGAACCCAGGAGGCAGAGGTTGTAGTAAGCTGAGATCGGGCCATTGCACTCCAGCCTGGGCGACAGACCAAGACTCCGTCTCAAAAAAAAAACAAAAAACCAAAAAACATAAATGGGGCTGGGCCCAGTGGCTCGCGCCTGTAATCCCAGCACTCTGGGAGGCTGAGGCAGGTGGATCACCTGAGGTCAGGAGTTCGGACCAGCCTGGCCAACATGATGAAACTCCATCTCTACTAAAAGTACAAAAATGAGCCAGGCGTGGTGGCAGGCGTCTATACTCCCAGCTACTCGTGAGGCTGAGGCAGGAGAATCACTTGAACCCAGGAGGCAGAGGTTGCAGTGGACCGAGATGGCACCACTGCACTCCAGCCTGGGTGACAGAGCAAGACTCCATCGCAAAAAAATAAATAAATAAATAAATAAAAAATGCGTAAATGGAATCATACTCTATATATTTTTGTGAAATTTTATTTTTCACCTTATAATGTGCTTTCGTAATCTTTTTATGGCAGCCTGTACCAATCTAGAGTCTTTCTAATGGCTACGTGGTACTTTGTTTTAGGACTGTCCTATAATTTATGTAACCATTTAGGATTAATTTACATAGTTTATAGTTCTTTTGGTATAACAAACAGTGCCTCTGCAAATTTGTCTATTATCTATCTATCTATCTATCTATCTATCTATCTATCTATCTATCATCTATCTATCTATATCTTTCTAGCTAGCTAGCTAGCTAGCTATCTGAACAGGTGTGAGTATTTTGGTTAGACGAATCTTTAGATCCATAATTTATGTAATTTCTAGGTCAAAGAGATGTGCCTTGAAATTATTGATAGATATTTACATATTACCTTCCGGATAGTGTTTGATAATTTACATTTCCACCAGCTGTACACGGCATAACCCCTTCCCCTGCACCTTCTCCAACATTGAATGTTTGTATCTTTAATATTTTTGCTAATTATGGGTAAAGATGGGTAAAAATGATGAAATCTTGTCATTTTAGATTACATTTGGAGGATTCTTTCTACTTAAGTGATCTAGGTCCATTTCAAACTACTGTGGGTAAGGATGGACCATTCAGTAAATTATGTTGGGATAGCTGACTATCCACTGGGAAGAATTACAGCCAGGTAACAAGAATAAAAGGCAGGTGCATTCAAGATAAAAAATGGTTTTAAAAATTATAAATGTTATGTAGATATCGTGTAATTTTAAAAGTCTTATGAATAAGGAGGTTTTTTTCCTAGTATGACATAACGTAGAAGTCATCAAAAAATGATCAGACATTTGAGCACATAAAAAGAGAAAACTTATGAAAAACATTACAATCGGCCGGGCGCAGTGGCTCACGCCTGTAATCCCAGCACTTTGGGAGGCTAAGGCAGGTGGATCACGAGGTCAGGAGATTGAGACCATCCTGGCTAACACGGTGAAACCCTGTCTCTACTAAAAATACAAAAAATTAGCCGGGCGTGGTGGTGGGCGCCTGTAGTCCCAGCTACTCCAGAGGCTGAGGCAGGAGAATGGTGTGAACCCGGGAGGCAGAGCTTGCAGTGAGTGGAGATCGTGCCACTGCACTCCAGCCTGGGTGACAGAGTGAGACTCCATCTCAAAAAAAAAAAAGAAAAAAGAAAAACATTACAATCAACAAAGTAAAAGGCCACTATGCTTCTACTTACATACCTGATATGGGGTTTGTCAGCCAATATTCAAAGAACTCCTGTAAGTCAAATAAGAACAAAGCAAGTATTGGGAGAAACACAAATGACTCTACACAATATGCAAATATTGTCTATCTCATTTTTAATCTGGGAGATTAATATGAAAATAATACAGAGTATGATGGTTAAGTTTATGTGTTGGCTTGGCCAAGCCACAGTGCCCAGATATTTGGTGAAACATGATTCTGGGTGTTTCTGTGACGGTGTTTTTGGATGAGACTGACATGTAAATTGGTGGACTCTGAGAAAAGCAGATTGCCCTCCAAAACGTGGGGGCCTCTTCCAGTCACTGAAGTCCTGAACAGCACAAAAGGCTGACCTCCACATGCAAAAGAGAATTCTCCTACACACTGGATTCAGACTTTGTCTGTAGCAGTGGGTCTTCCTGGCTCACCATTAGGCTCTCTTTAGACTCAAACCATAACTTCTTCCTGAGCCTCGAGTCAGCCAGCTTCCTCCATCAGATTTTGGGCTCATCAAGAGTTCACAATCACATGAGCCAATTCCTTAAATAAATCTCTTTATACACACACGCAGACATGCACACACACACACACAAACACACACAGACACACAGAAACACACACACATGTACATAGAGACACACACATAGACACACACCTCCCACCTCAGTCTCCTGTATATCTGGGACTACAAGTGCATGCCACCATGCCTGGCTAAATAGGAGGTTGAGTGTGGTGGCTCATTCTTGTAATTACAGTACTTTGGGAGGCTGAGATGGCAGGATCAGTTGAGCCTAAGAGTTTGAGATCAGCCTATGCAACATAATGACATCCTGTCTCTACAAAAAGTTTAAAAATTAGCCAGGCGCGGTGGCATGGATGAAGCTCAGTGACATTGTGCTGAACGAAAAAAGTCAGCTAGCCAGGTGCAGTGGCTCATGCCTGTAATCCCAGCACTTTGGGAGGCCAAGGTGAGCATATCACCTGAGGTAAGGAGTTTGAGACCAGCCTGGCCAACATAGTGAAACCCTGTCTCTACTAAAAATACAAAAATTAGCCTGGCATGATGGCACATGCCTATAATCCCAGTTACTCGGGAGGCTGAGGCAGGAGAATTGCTTGAACCCGGGAGGCAGAGGTTGCAGTGAGCTGAGATCACACCATTGCACTCCAGCCTGGGCATTGCAGTGAGATTCTGTCTCAAAATAAATAAATAAATAAATGAATAAATAAATGCCAGCTCAAAAGGTTACACACTGTAGGATTCTGTTTATGTGACATTCTTTTTTTTTTTCTCATTAAACTTTTTTAATGGGTCTCAAAATTCTGTGACACATTTTTGGTCAAGTTGTTTCCATTAAAAAGCACTGATTTTAAACACTAATAAATTAAAACTGCCACACGCAAAAAAGAAAACCAAAGTGGTCCACATAATATTATCCTTTCCTTGAACTGAAAGTTTTACGATGCATCGTTATCATTAACCAGTCTTTTAATACTAAACTTAAATGGCCAACTGAAACAGTTCTAAGACCATTCTTCCAGCACTGATTAATACCAGGGTGGCAGGTATTAGGGATAATATTCATTTAGCCTTCTGAGCTTTCTGGGGAGACTTGGTGACCTTGCCAGCTCCAGCTGCCTTCTTGTCCACTGCTTTGATGACACCCACAACAACTGCCTGTCTCATATCACGAACAGCAAAGCAACCCAGAGGTGGATAGTCTGAGAAGCTCTTAATACACATGGGCTTACCAAGCACCATATCAATGATGGCAACATCACCAGATTTCAAGAATTTAGGGCCATCTTCCAGCTTTTTACCAGAATAGCGATCAATCTTTCCCTTCAGCTCAGCAAACTTGCATGCAATGTGAGCCATGTGGCAATCCAGTACAGGGGCATAGCCAGCACTGACTTGGCCTGGATGGTTCAGGATAGATCACCTGAGCAGTGAATCCAGCTGCTTCCATTGTTACCATGACGAACATCCTTGACAGACATGTTCTTGACATGGAAGCCCACATTGTCCCCAGAAAAAGCTTCACTCAAAGCTTCATGGTGCATTTCGACAGATTTTACTTCAGTTGTAGAGTTGACTGGAGCAAAGGCAACCACCATACCAGGTTTGAGAACAACAGTCTCCACTCGGCCATCAGGAACAGTACCAACACCACCAATTTTGTAGACATCCTGGAGAAGCAGGCTTGTCAGTTGGACGAGTTGGTGGTAAGATGCAGTCCAGAGCCTCAGGCAGCGTGGTTCCACTGGCATTGCCATCCTTACAGGTGACTTTCCATCCCTTGAACCAAGGCACGTTAGCAGTTGGCTCCAGCATGTTGTCACCATTCCAACCAGAAATTGGCACAAATGCTACTGTGTCGGGATTGTAGCCAATTTTCTTAATGTACTGCTGACTTCCTTAACAATTTCCTCATATCTCTTCTGGCTGTGGGGTGGCTCAATGAAATCCATCTTGTTAACACCAATGATTAGTTGTTTCACAGCCAGTGTGTAAGCCAGAAGGGCATGCTCTTGGGTCTGCCGATTCTTGGAGACACCAGCTTCAAATTCACCAACACCAGCAGCAACAACCAAGACAGCAGAGTGAGCCTGAGATGTCCCTGTAATCATGTTTTCGATGAAGCCTCTGTGTCCTGGGGCGTCAATGATAGTCATGCAGTACTTGCTGGCCTCAAACTTCCACAAGGAGATGTCAATGGTGATACCACGTTCACGCTCAACTTTCAGTTTATCCAAGACCCAGGCATACTTGAAGGAGCCCTTTCCCATCTCAGCAGCCTTCTTCTCAAATTTTTTAATGCTTCTTTTGTTGATGCCACCACATTTGTAGATCAGATGGCCAGTAGGGGCGGACTTGCCCAAATCTACTTGTCCACTGACGACAATGTTGATATGAGTCTTCTCCTTTCCCATTTTGGCTTTTAGGGGCAGTTTTCACGACACCTGTGTTCTGGTGGCAAACCTGTTGCGAAAAGCTATGTGACATTCTTGAGAAGATAAAACCCTAGTGATAGCACATCTGTGTTTCATAGTGGCTAGGTGTGAAAGGAAGGTGTGACTATCATTGGTCTTTATCTTGATTTTGTTGCTGGTTACGGGAATCTGTCTGTCTGTTTGATTCACAGAACTGTACACATTTCCTGAAAATGTTCATTTTATTGTGTGATCATTTTAAAAATTAAAAAAAGAACCGAATCTCTAAAAAAAGAAAGGACTGGGCATGGTGGCTCATGTCTGTAATCCCAGCACTTTGGGAGGTTGAGGCAGGCAGATTGCTTTAGCCCAGGAGTTCAAGACCAGCCTGGATAACGTGGTGAAATCCCATCTCTACTAAAAATACAAAAGTTAGCCAGGCATGGTGGTGCATGCCTGTAATCACAGCTACTCAGGAGGCTGAGGCAGGAAAATCACTTGAACACAGGAGGTGGAGGTTGTAGTGAGCCGAGATCACACCACTGCACTCCCGACTGGGCAACAGAGTGACTCTGTCTCAAAAGAAAAAAAAAAAAAAAGAAAAGAAAAGAAAGAAAGAATGAATGAATGACATCTGGGTTTCTGGTGTGGGCAGACTGTGGGTGGTGTTGCCATTTATAGAGGTGGAGTAGGCTGGGTGGTGGGGCCAGATTAGGGGGAGGAAGTAAGGAGTTAGGTTTGGTCTTGAAAGTCTAGAAGTTGAGACGTCTCTGTATACAGGTGGATACACAAGAGTCTGGTGCTGGCGATGGAAATGTGGGAGTCACGGATGTTTACAGCCATTGTGATGGATTAGAATGCGTGCAGAGAGGAGAGAGAAAACGAGCAAAGGTGGGCGGGGTCCGAGCCTGAGGAACACCTGCCTTCAGTGCCAGTTGGGAGGGGGAGTTGGGAGGGGAAGGAGGGAGAGCCAGCATCAGTCCTCGGAGCTTCCCTCCCTGCCTGGTCTGTGGCCTCCAAGATCTTTTTGTGGATGAGGGAGACAGCTTTCAGAGAACAGCTGTAGGGGCAGGGAGGGACCGCAAAATAAGAACGAGGGACGAGGAAGAACGTCTTCAGAACGCCAGCAGGTCTCGTCAACTGCCTGTCTTGGGTTCTGAGCAAAAGTATGGGCTGTGCTTACTGCAGAATCACACTTCCTCATGCTCCTTCCCCTTCCCTCCCGACCTCTGAGCCCTCCTCCACCTCGGCTGCTGCAGAGGTCACAGGCCGGAAACCTAGAAGGCAGTCCACAACCCTCAGGCCTGATTCACTTTCCCCACACAAATACTTAAACGTTTTCAATTTGTTATCAGTTTAAAAAAAAATGTAAGATTTCAAAAACAGCAATAACAACTGGATTTTCAGCTTGGAAAATTGGAAAGTATGACAGAGCTGCCCCTACAGCCCCACGCGGTGACAGAAGGTGAAATGAACCATTGCACTGTCCAGTTGCCACCCTTTCCACCACGCCCTGCAGATCTCCAGCACCAAGATAAAAGCTGGTTGCCATGTAGCATTTGTTTGCACATGGTTTCTACACTTTTATGTAACCTGGGTTATCATCCAGCAGTCACACCCTCTGCAGAGCAGCCCAGCAGAAGCAGAGACCCGCTTGGCTGAAGGAAACTTAGCAAGATTTATATTAGGTACACAAACACTACAAGCCAGGAGGTGAGGTGACACCGGCTTTTAAAAACGTTATTGAGGCTTCATTGACACACCATAAAATGCACCCATTGCAAGGAGAGAGTTCAATAAGTTTTGACTTCTTGTGTGACCCCCACTGCAATCAAGTAATCTAACATTTCCATCACCTGAAAATGTCCCTCTGATATCTTCCCAGGCAACACCCTCCTCTCTCCCATCCGCAGCCCCTGGCAACTACTGGTCTGCTTTTTGTCAGAGGCCACACTGTGAATCAAAAGAAAGTTAGCTGGAAAAGCTGTAAGCAGAAGGGTTCACTGCAGAGTGAACAAGCAGACCAGCAAACGTGGGCTAGGGAAGCAGTCTGCTGGCCTGCACTGGCTGGGGATGCCTGGCAGTGTTCCTGCAAGTCATTGGATTGTTCACCAAAGGATTCACAAACAAGGAGTTATTTTTATGGAGGTTTTAAGAGAGCATTCTAGACTGTTTAAAAAAAAAAGATGAGAGTAATGCTCTAAGCATAGAGAACCACTGGAGATTATCAAGGCTAGGCTTACGCCTTTCATGCCAGCACTTTGGGAGGCCAAGGTGGGAGGATCGCTTGAGCCCAGGGGTTCGAGACCAGTCTGGGCCACATAGCAAGACCCCATCTCTACAAATTTTTTTTTATTAGCCAGGCATGGTGGCATGTACCTATAGTTCCAGCCAGCTACTTGGGAGGCTAAGGTGGGAGGATTGCTTGAGCCTGAGAAGTTGAGGCTGCAGTGAGCCATGATCACGTAACTGCACTCCAGCCTGGGTGACAGAGCCAGACTCTGTCACAGAAAAAAAAAAAGGAAAAGAAAAGAAAAGAAAGAAAGAAAAAAGAAAGGGAGGGGAGGGAAAAGGGAATCATCTAATTGTGTGCATTAATTGTAAGTAGTAAATTGGGCATCCAGGACCACATATCCCCATCCTCATGTGGGCATTGTGTGTGTTCAAGTGATTCCACAGGCACAAGGACTGGGTAGCTCTCCTGTGCCCAAGAACACTGAACAGAGACAAGTACTTTTCCATAGGATAACATTGCTCATGGTCCACATCCTACTCTTTCAGCCCTCTCTTGTTTCCATGGCATCCAAGAGCCCATAATAAGTATGAGATTTTTTTTGTTTTTGTTTTTGATTTTTTGAAACAGAGTCTCGCTCTGTTGCCCAGGCTGGAAGGCAGTGGCATGATCTCGGCTCACTGCAACCTCCATCTCCTGGATTCAGGCAATTCTCCTGCCTCAGCCTCCCGAGTAGCTGGGATTACAGGTGTGTGCCCCCACACTCAGCTCATTTTTGTATTTTTAGTAGAGACAGGGTTTTGCCATGTTGGCCAGGCTGGTCTCGATCTCCTGACCTCAGGTGATCTGCTCAAGTATGGGAATTTTTATTAATAAAAGTGCAGGCTTGCAATTGAGATTGTCAGTCAGATGAACATTTTATCTTAAAAATATCCCATCTAGCATTTTTTTTTTTTTTTTTTTTTTTTTTTTTGTCTTGGAAAGCTATGTTCGTGCAGCCCCAGCCAGTCAGCTCTCAAAAGCCTCCTTCTGAATGAGGAAAGTCCAGACATCTTGGTGCTAGAGCTAGTGTCTAGAACAATAAGACATCTGAGTTCAGCCTTAACAGATAAGGCAAACGCTAACATCACATAGCTTCTATAAGGCAAATAGGCAGAGTTTAGAAACCCCAGGACGTTAAAATATTTTAACACGAGAGAAGATGTCATTGGGTATGTTCTAGTAGCATATAGGCTGATCTACTGTGTTCACCTGTAAGTTAGAGGGTATCTGGCCAATAGTGAGTCGACATTTACTACAGTGACTTTGGAGGTTGGTGGTCCCACCTCAACAGGGTCAAGGACGCAGGCCCTTTACATCCTGCTGCTCTGCTGTCCTTACCTTGTTTGTCTTCTTCCTCAAGTTTGTAACCTCGTGGCCCCAACATGGCTGCTGTAGCTCCAAGTATCACATTCTTCCATAGAAAGTTCCAGATCAGAAGTGGGAGAGCAGCTCCTTACGCATCTATTTTTTTTTTTTTATGAGATAGAGGAAAATCTGTCCCAGAGGCCCCCAGCAGACTTCTTTCTTTTTGTTGGCTGGAACTGGGTCGCATTTCCATCTTGAGACCAATCACCAGTAAAGGGGGTCGAGAGCATCATGATTAGTGCCAATCGCGATTTGACCCCTGAGACTGGGGGATCTGCAACAGGGGATGATTGATTGGGTTATCTCACTGTACTCTTCTTTTAATTTTAATTTTTTTTGAGAAAGGGTCTCACTTTTTCACTCAGGCTGGAGTGCAGTGACCTGATCATGGTTCACTGCAGCCTCAACCTCCCAAGGTTCAGGTGATCCTCCTACCTCAGCTGAGACTACAGGTATGTGCCACCACACCCAGCTAATTTTTGTATTTTTAGTAGAGACAGGGTTTAGCCATGTTGCCCAAGCTGCTCTGGAACTCCTGGGCTCAAGTTACCTACCTGCCTCAGACTCTCAAAATGCTGGCATTACAGGCACGAGCCACCACATCTAGCCACTATATTCTTCTAAATCCACTGAAAGCACCCTCTCCTTAAAAAATATTTCTGTATCCCATTTCCTCTTTTGCAACATTTTCTCTCTGCTAGTTCCACCCTGGCTCCCATGGGAAGTGAGCTTTGCACTTCCCCACTTCTACCAGTGTTGATCAGCTTTCTTCTTTTTATGGAGACGGAGTTTCTCTCTTGTTGCCCAGGCTGGAGTGCAGTGCTGCAATCTCAGCTCACTGTAACCTTGCAACCTCACAACCTCAGCTTCCCAGGTTCAAGCGATTCTCCTGCCTCAGCCTCCTGAGTAGCTGGGACTACGGGGACATGCCACCATGACCGGCAAATTTTTGTATTTTTAGTAGAGACAGGGTTTCACCATGTTGGCCAGGCTGGTCTTGAGCTCCTGACCTCAGGTGATCTGCCCACCTCAGCCTTCCAAAGTGCTGGGGTTACAGGCGTGAGCCACCACACCCAGTCACGTTGATCAGCTTTCATTCCTTCTATCCCATCTTTTCTCTGGAATGTGATCCCAGCATCCTTTTCCCAGAACACAGGCTGCTGCTTTGATAGTTTGATTTGCCTCCGTACGAATGGCTTTTCAGAACTGGCCTCAGAGGAAAGTCAGAAGGCTTCCCACAGATGTTAACGAAGTTTTGGGAACCGCAACCATCAGTATCTCTTGGGGACTTTTTACTGTTGTTTTCTAAATCAGAAGAGTCATGTCCTCAGAGAGGAAGGTCAAAAGTTGAGCACCTTCTCACACTGTAACCCCACAATAAAAACCTCTATCTCCCACTTGCAATTCCCAGGAACAGTGGCCTCACTTTTCTTTCAGGTGTCTTTCAGCTTTTTTCGATGCTCTGCTTCCTTTTTTTGGAAGAGTCCTGCAACTAATTTTGTAGACTCCCAGGCTTCTTGCTCTCCCTGTCTGGTCTTTGCCTCCCTTCTGACGTAGGGCAGATGAGCCCTAAATTGGGGCTTAGCCTGGGAAGTTTCTTGGCTTTGCCCAGGAAATTATTTATTTATTTATTTAATTTTTAAATTTTTATTTTATTTTTTTGAGATGGTGTGTCACTCTGTCACCCAGACTGGAGGGCAGTGGTGTAATTTTGGCTCACTACAACCTCTGCCTCCTGGGTTCAAGCAATTCTCCTGCCTCAGCCTCCTGAGTAGCTGGGATTACAGGTGCGGGCCACTACGCCTGGCTAAATTTTGTATTTTTTGGTAGATACTGGGTTTCACCATGTTGCCCAGGCTGGTCTCGAACTCCTGATCACAAATGCTCTGCCTGCCTCAGCCTCCTAAAGTGCTGGGATTACAGGTGTGAGCCACTGCACCCAGCTCACCCAGGAAAGAATTTAAAGGCTACCCAGTGGTAGAAGAAAATGGCTTTATGGAAGCGGTGGTGTTATAGTTTCGGCAGTGTGACAGCTCCATGATTGCCCTTGCAGAGCAGGGCTACCCCATAGCCATGTGCTAAGAGTAGCAGCTTAGGGCAGTTTTGCATTCATATTTATATCTATTTTTAATTACATGCAGATTAAGGGGCGGTTAATGCCCAAAGTTTTAGAAAAAGGGTGGTAATTACCAGGTGTTACCATGACAATGGTAAACTGTCAGGGGACACTGGTGGACGTGTTCTATAGGAAGCCGCTTAAGCCCCGTCCCTGTTTCCCTGTTTTAGCTAGTCCTCAATTTGGTCCAGTGTCTGAGCCCCACCTCCAAAGTCAAGTCCAGCCTCCTGCCTCCCTTCCACCTCCCCCGGCCCTGACCAGGTCTATGTCTGTCCCCTCCCATTGAACCCAGTTGAAGCCGACTGACGGATCCTGTTTTGTAGCACAGCTTCCCATGCCCCACCAGGCACATTCACAGCCTGAAAGGCCACTTACTGCACTCTCCAGTGGATACATGTTTAACTCCGGAAAAAGCACTGGCATCCTGTCTCCCAGTGGGGAGTTCCTGCTTTGCCTCCTGCCTGCCACTGCCACTGGTTTACTGAGTAGTCTGAGCTTAATGGGCTCAACCCTGCAATGGTCTTACTGCCTTCCCTGGGATGGACTGAACCATCTTTGTCAGTTTCTTAGGTGGCTTCCAAAGGTTTCTGGTTACTCTTGGTGATTTTTTCTTTTCTTTTCTTTTTCTTTTCCTTTCTTCCTGTCTCTCCTTTCTTTCTGTCTCTCTTTTCTGTCTCTCTTTCCTTCCCTCCCTCCCTCCCTCCCTCCCTTCCTCCCTCCCTTCCTCCCTTCCTCCCTTCTCTTTCCTTTGTTTTTTTGTTTTAGGGTCTTGCTCTGTTACGCAGGCTGGAGTGCAGTGCTACAATCACGGCTCACTGCAGCCTCGACCTCCTGGGCTCAAGCGATCTTCCCGCCTCAGCCTCATGAGCAGCTGGGACCATGGGCACGTGCCCCTATGCCCCTATGCCCAGCTAACTTTATTTTTCTTAGAGGAAGGAGTCTTGCTTCAAGCAATCCTCCCACTTCAGCCTCTCAAGGCACTGGGATTACAGGTGTGAATCAGCGCACCCAGCCAACACTGGGTAATTGAAAATTTCTAGTTTCCTGTCACTCCCCTGTAAGCTGAGACTTGACCTGTGGCCCCGGGAAGCTGTAGCCGAGATGGATTGAGTCTTCCCTTCCTCTTGTCCTTCTGGGTTGACCTGCCCTTGGTTTCAGTAAAGGATGATCTCTCCTTCTAAAAAAGTTCCTCTTGTAAACCTTTAAAAACTTGTTTTGCTAATTAACAAAAAGATATTGCTAAAAAACCTAGTTCTCAAAAGTCAAAGATACTCGGATGCATGAGATCATGAGTAAGAAAGGAATATGTACTTCTGCTTAGAGGATCAGAGTCTCTGACACAGAGATGCAACCTTGATTTTCAACCCACCAGAGCTTCAGATAAGGAGTTTTTCAATACAGAGTTCTACCTTTATCTTTGCTTCATATTTTCCAGAGAAACAGGATCTTGAGTAGTCTTCCTGACCTCCACCTGACACTGGCCTGTTTCCACACATCCCTGCTTTGTGTTGAGGCCATCACACACCTCTTCATCTAAATTCACACTACCCTTAGCTCAAATTCGATGATAACTGGCTCTCTTCTCTTGCACGAGGCCCCACACTTCTTCCGGAGTGTGATCTCCCTTCCTGTAGCAAGATCTTCAGCCTAATTTTGTTGGGCTACAGTTCCGTGAGACAGGCTCTATCAGTATATGAGATGGGACCATTTCCGTGGCTCAGACATTCTCAGCAGCAGCGATGTTGGTCCCAAATAGGTGAAAACTAGTTCTTGGGGAACAACAGCAACAAAAAATCTCACAATGATTTGTGTCTTGTCTTATCTTGTCTTTTCTCTTTTCTTTTCTCTTTTCTTTTTTTTAAATTTTTTAATTTTTTTTGAGATGGAGTCTCACTCTATCACCCAGGCTGGAGTGCAATGTTGTGATTTCGGCTCACTGCAACCTCTGCTCCTGGCCTCAAGCGATTGTCCTGCCTCAACCTCCTGAGTAGCTGGCATTACAGGTGCGCACTGCCACTGTGGCTAATTTTTGTATTTTTAGTAGAGACGAAGTTTCACCACATTGGCCAGGCTGGTCTCGAACTCCTGACCTCAAGTGATTTGCCCGCCTCAGCATCCCAAAGTGCTGGGATTAAAGGCGTGAGGCACTGCGCCCAGCTGGTTTCTGTCTTTCTAAAGGGCCACAACATGTAAACAGACAGTGTGTTGGTTGCACTGAAATTGCATAAGCAGGCAGAGGAATGTGCTGTGTAGGAAAGATGTATGTCCAAACAGGCTCCTGAAGGGGGCAAGGATGTAAAAAGTTGAAGAGATCTTGCGTTAGCTAAGATTGAGGAGCCCATGTGAGTCACCTGCCCAATCATTGACTCCAATTATCATAATCTGTATTTTTCAAGAAGGCTTCTTTACTGGGGAGAGGATGCACCCACACAGATAGTCACTGTGCTTTGCATTTAGTTCTGTTTCTTATCATGGCCTGTTTACATTTGTCCTGCTCAGACAGCCTTATCTGACTGGGTCAGGTGACCACAGGTGACACAAAGCTGGAGAACAGCAGGGTGGCTTAGGGCATGGGTGTCAGAGTCAACTGACTCCAGCTTCCCATCCCACTTCAATCGCCCACCAGCTATAGGATCTCAGATAGGAGATGTCGCCTCTCTGGGCCACTCCCTCTTCTGAAACTGGGGATAATGCTGGTACCTACCACAAGGCTATTGAGAGATAGAAGGAGATGATGTGTCAGGCTAAGTCCTCTAGACAGGGCAGCTGTTATTTTCATCCCTGCAAGCCAGATCCTCTCCCGGCATCCAGGCGTCCCAGTGTTTGGCCCTTTTCCTCCAGTCTGGTGTTTTCTCCTTCCATCCACCAGTCCCACCCGGCCCAAGCACACCACCAGAACAAAACCGGAGAAAAGGAAACACTGTTCTCTTTTGCTTGCTTCCACATTTATTCGGGTAATTTTTCTTCTGTCATTGTTCATAAATGACTCTGATGATCCAGATTTATTGAGCAATGGGAACTTTCTGAAAAAGGCACTGTGGGAGCAGAATGTGGCCTCATTCCTGGCGCCCTGTCTCCCCCACTCCTGACTCGCTGGCTTGGAGCAGCCCTGAGGATAGGGTTCTTCCCTCTCCTGCCCCTGTCACTCACTGGGCAGCCCCCTCAGACCCTGGGCACTGCTCTTAGCTCCTCTGCCACCCTCAAAAAAGCACAAGAGCTGCCTGCTGCTACGAGAACCTCATTGTTCTCCAGAGCAGCCTCTCACCCTGACCCCTTTCCAGAGCCCAATCCATGGTGTGTGGGTGGATGGGGATGGAGGTGAGATAGAGAGCTGGGCTTTAGTGAGCACACCCTTAGGAAGGCTAGATGTCAATTCTGCCCCCAAGCCCCATCGGGCCCCAGCTCGCCACTCCAAATCCCTCCTGGCGTGAGCGAGGAAGTGCCCTGAGGATGACACGCCAGCTACACCCTCCTGCCCCGGAGGACCTAGCTTTCAGCATAGGCCACCTGGCCACCAGTTCCACAGCCCTGTTATAGTCCACTACTCTTCCTTTCTTCCGTGAGGTCCTCCTGGTGCCCCTCCCCTCCCTTCTGCTCCTTCAGCTCCACGCTGCCCTTCTGCTGCCACTGGCCCCAGAGCCCACACAGCCTCCTCAGCAGCCCATGAAAGTTGGCTTGGAATCCGGAGGAGTAGACAAGGGGGTCGACATAGGAGTTCAGGGTGCTGAGACGCATCATGTAGATCCTCCACACCGTGCTTTCACCCTGGACAAAGCCCATGACATGGGACATGTGCAAAGGCCCAAAGCAGACAAGAAAGTTGAGCAGTGTGGCTGCCACCAACCCCGCCACCCTTCTCTGCCAGCGGTGTCTGCCCCGCCTGCCGAGGATCCACATCAGGCAGCTGTAGCAGCAGTTCGTGATGGTCAAGGGGACCACAAAGAGGGCCACGACCATCTCCAGCCACACAGGCAGGAGGATGACCAGCTGGTCCTCCTGGAACTCCATGTAGCAGGTGTCAATGGTATTCTGCCTATGGGAGGAGTTCCTTGAGAATTCCATGACATAGACCACACTGCAGTGAGCAGAAGACAGCAGCCAGCAGGCCACACTCACCAGACCCGCCTGTCCCAGCCTCGGCCGGGTCTTGTACCATAGCGGGTGGGCCACGCTCAGGAAGCGCTCAATGCTCACGGCTGTCGGGAAGAGGGCAGTGAGATAGACGGCAGTGAAGAAGATGAATCCGGAGAGAGGGCAGAGGATGAAAGGCAGGGGCCAGCGCATGCCACTGGCTGCCTCCACCATGCGAAAGGGAGGAACAGCAGCAGGAGCAGGTCCGAGGCGGTCAGGTTGAGCAGGAGCACGTCCATGGCCACCGGGCAGCACTGCAGCTTGCCCACGAAGACCACCAGGGCCAGCAGGGTGAGGGGGAGTCCCACCAGGAAGGTGAGAAGGTACACAGAAAAGGCGAGCCAGGGATTGCCGGAGAAGTAGGACTTGTCGGGGCCTGCACCCATGGTGGTGGCCACTGGTGAGAGAGAGTGACATGGAGTTGGTAGTGGGGGGCCTTCCTGCCCCTGGCCAGCAGCATCTCACCCAAAAGGGCACGTGGTCACCATGCCCACCCCTCTTGTCTCCGGGTATCTTCCAGGCGGGGTCAGCCTGCCTGTCTTCCTGAACATGCCCTGTCCCCTGTCTCTTCCCCAGCAGAGAAGCACCAAGATGCTCCTCCACCCAGCCCCTCGGGCCCAGGCTCACCTGCTTCTTTGAGACCCAAATGCTCCGCCGCACAGCACCTTGCTGTCTCTCCAGACCTAGAGCAGTTGGCTATTTATCCGGCAGAACTGATAAAGACCGGGCCGTGCCCATGATATCACTCACTGTTGAGCAGTGGCACAAAGATGCCTTGAGCTCCATTGCCAGGGCTGGTCAGTATGCAAAAAGGGGAACAAATTCCACGACTGCGTGCCTCCCTCCTCATGCAGCCTCAGCTGGGATGCTCTAAACAGGCCCCAGCCGACGTCTTCCTCCCCTCCCCTCTCCTCCACTTGAATTCTGTCTGCTTCTCAAGAATGGCACTTATCCAGTTTGCCTTGTAAGGGCACAAAGCATGAGGCAGTGACAGACTGGACTCCGTGAGGTCTGTTCCTTCCCGACTTTGTGATTTGGGGGAAGTGATGTGGCTCTGCTTTCTCCCCTACAGAACAGGGATCGTCATAGTACCCGTATCATATTTCAAAGCATGAACACATGCAGATTAAAACATATATACAGATAGATTAAAATGTTAATAATATAGGTCAATTGCTTTTTGGAAATATTTATTTTAGATTTGGGAGCACATGTGCAGGTTTGTTATATGGGCTTATTGCATAATACTGAGGTTTGGGCTTCTATTGAACCCATTATCAAAATTGTGAACTTGGTACCCAACAGGTAGTTTTCCCACCCTTGTCCTCTACCCTCCCTCCCCTGCTTTGGAGTCCCCATTGTCTATGGTTTCCATCTTTAATGTTTGTGTGTATCCATTGTTTACCTCCCACTTAAAAGTGAGAACCCAGCGTTTGATTTTCTGTTTCTGTGTTAATTCACTTAGGATCATTCACTTAGGCCTCCAGCTGCATTTATGTTGCAGCAAAGGACATGATTTCATTCTTTTTCATAGCTGCATAGTATTTCATGTTGTATACACAGCATTTTTTCTTTATCCAGTCTACCATTGATGGGCACCTAGGGTGATTCCATCACTTTGCTATTGTGAATAGTGCTGTGACAAACATATGCACGCAGGTGTCTTTTTGGTAGAATGATTTCATTTTGTGAAAAATGACATTGATAATTTGGTAGGAATTGGGTGGAATCTGCAGATTGCTTTGAGCAGTATGGACATTTTAATGATATTGATTCTTCTGATCCATGAACATGGAATGTTTTTCATTTGTTTGTGTTTTTTAGTTCTCCTTGTAGAGATCTTTCACTTTCACTTCCTTGGTTAGAGGCATTCCTAGGTATTTTATTTTTTGTGTGTGGCTATTGTAATTAGGATTGTGTTCTTTATTTTTCTCTCAGCTTGACAATTGTTGGCATATGGTAATGCTACTGAGTTTTATACTCTGATTTTGTATCCTGAAACTGCCAGTCTCATTTATCAGGTCTAGGAGTATTTAGGAGGAATCTGTAGGGTTTTCTAGGTATAGAATCATGTCATCAGTGAACAGAGATAATTTGACTTTCTCTTCCTATTTGGATACCTTTTATTCCTTTCTTTTGCCTGATTGCTCTGGCTAGGACTTCCACTACTATGTTGAATAGTAGTAGTGAGAGTAGACATCCTTGTCTTGTTCCATTTCTTAGGGAGAATGCTTCCAACGTTTGCACATTCAGTATGATGTTGGCTGTGAGTTTGTCCTGGATGGCTCTTATTATTTTGAGGTATGTTCCCTCGATGCCTAGTTTTTTGAGGGTTTTTATCATGAAGGATGTTGGATTTTATTATACTTTTTTTCTTCATCTATTGAGATGATCATATAATTTCATTTTTAATTTTGTTTATATGGTGAGTCACATTTATTGATTTGCATATATTGAACCATCTTTGCATCCCAGGAATAAAACCCACTTGATCATGCTGAATTATGATTTTGTCGTGCTGCTGGATTTGGTTTGCTAGTATGTTGTTGAGGATTTTTGGATCTATGTTCATCGGGCTATTGGCCTATAGTTTTCTTTTTTCACTGTGTCCTGCCAGATTCTGATATCAGAATGAGACTGTTTTTGTAGAATGAGTTAGGGAGGAATCTCTCCTCCTCAATTTTTTGATATAGTTTCAGTAGGATTTGTACCATCTCTTCTTTGCAGGTCTGGTAGAGTTTGGCTGTGAATCCGTCTGGTCAAGGGCTTTTTAAAGTTGGTAGGTATTTTATTACTTATTCAATTTTGTAACTCAATATTGGTCTGTTCAGGGTTTCAATTTCTTTCTGATTCAATCTTGGTTGTGTGTTTCCAGGAATTTATTTGTTTCCTCTAGATTTTCTGGTTCATGTGAATATAGATGTTCATCGCAGTCTCTAAGGATCTTTTGTATTTCTGTGGAATTAGCTGTAATGTTGCCTGTGTTATTTCTCATTTGCTTTTTTGGAGGTTTTTTTTCCTTTGTTAATCTAGCTTGCAGCCTATAAATCTTCTTTATTCTTTCAAATAACCAATTTTTCATTTCATTGATCCTTTGAATGGCTTATTGGTCATAATTTCATTTAGCTCTACTCTGATTTTAGTTATTTCTTTACTTCTACTAGCTTTGGATTTAGTTTGCTCTTGTTTTTCTAGTTCCTTTAGGTGTAATGTTAGGTTATTAATTTGAGAGCTTTCTAACTTCTTGATGTAGGCATTTAGTGATATAAACTTTCCTCTTAAAACTGCTTTTGCTGTATCCCAGAGGTTTTGGTATGTTGTGCCTCTATTTTCAGTTGTTTCAAAGCATTTTTTGACTTCTGCCTTAATTATTTGACTTCTTCCTTAATGACTTACCCCAAAGTCATTCAGGAAATAGTTGTTTAGTTTCCATGTATTTGTGTGATTTTGAGAATTCCTTTTGGTATTGATTTCTATTTTTATTCCACTGTGGTCTGAGAAGATGGTTGGTATGATTTTCATTTCTTTAAATTTATGGAGATTTGCTTTGTGACTAAGCATTGGGTCAATCTTAGAGTATGTTCTGTGTGCAGATGAGAAGAACGTATATTTTGTGGTCGTTGGAGTATTCTGTAGATGTCTATTAGGTCCATTTGATCACGTATCCAATTTAAGTCCAGAATTTCTTTGTTAGTTTTTTGCCTCAATGATCTGTCTAATGCTGTCAATGGCTGCTGAAGTGTGGCTGTCCATCTCTTTTCTTAGGTATAGTAGTAATTGTTTTATAAATCTAGGTACTCCAGTGTTGGGTGCTTATATAAACAGGATGTTAAATCTTCTTGTTTAATTGAACCCTTTATCATTAGGAAGTGCCCTTATTTGTGCTTTTTTACTATTGTTGGTTTA